>NC_143014.1:396183634-396525634 GCF_055824585.1 Amblyomma mixtum
CAGCGTTACCTAGACTTTCTTGATACTAGTGTTTTAAAGCGAAGTCAGCGGATGTACAGTGTAGCCCACTTTAACGGCCGCAGATATAACGAATGCTCGCTTATTACGAGCGGGTGTGGTGCCACCGTGAAAATATGCATAAGGGCAACGGAAATTCGTCGCAGATACAGCGGACAACTCTGGCCACACTACTCGGTTATAGCGAACGAGGTGGCGTGGTTAACTACCCCGAGATTGTAGAGGTCGTTCTTCCGCTAAGCACGCAGATGAAATAGTGCCTCTCAACCTCAGCCTCCGCGGTGGCTCAGTGGTTATGGTGCTCGACTGCTGATCTGAAAGACGCGGGTTCGATTCCGGCCGCTGCGGTTGAATTTCTATGGAGGCGAAATTCTAGAGGCCCGTGTACTGTGCGATGTCAGTGCACGTTAAAAAACCCCAGGTGGTCCAAATTTCAGGAGTCCTCCACTACGGCGTCTCTCATAGCCTCAGTCGCTTCGGGACGTTAAACGCCATAAACCAAACCAAGGCTCTCAACCTTCACGACACCGCCCCAGAAAGAACATGTCAACCCAGAAATGAAATTAAAAGGCGGCACTGCTGTGCGCAGCGCTAACCGGAAAGTCCGGCGTCCGGTAACACTGTAAACGCTAAAGTACACACGATAATGATATTCTATAATTCTCCATTGAAATAGTAAGTAACCACCGGCCAAACCCGCGTCGATGGTCAACGAGGGAAATCATTGCCTACGCGTTCGCCGGCTCGGCAAAGCATCCCGAATAGAACCGCGGTGCGCGTGAGAAAGGGGCATCGTCAAAAGCGAAGCTACTGGCCATGGTCGCAGATCAACTAACAGCAGCGATTAGATAATTCTGAAATCCTTGCTGGCCATGCCACTCACGTGGTATGCATAGCCTACCTAGTCGTCTCCGTCTTTTGCGCGTGCAGGCATTGTCATATAGCGGACAGTGCAACGAATTCATTCTGCGCCACAAGCGCTGCGCTACTTCGTCGCTGCATCAGCCCAGGAACGACAGAAGCAGATCGAAAACACGCGTGACCAGATGCTTGCAGAGTTATGGCAACGCTTCGTTGATCCATAGCCGACCGGATGTTTACTCCGATAACTACGTTCCTGCGGACTACAAAATCGCAGAAGCACCTGCTCTGACGGAGGCGTTGAACACCAAGTGCGAGCTCTCCCTACTGCCAGGAATCTCATTTATGTGGCCGACCTGCCACCGGTTGCTATGCACACTTCATCCATGATTAGTTATACCCCATCCCTGAATTTGATAGTTGGCAGCAAGGTCTCGACGAGGATTAAATGACAGCCCTAGATAGCCTGGAAAGAGCCGCGACAGGCTCTGCTTTGCACAAGTAGGCACGCATAACGCACCTTTATAAGAAATAATTGCCACTTTTAGCGGCCTTAGTATTTTTGGCTGTTGTCGAAGAATCCACTAGCTAGGAACATCAGATATAACGAATGGAACCCGCGTGACCGTCAGGTTCGTTATAAGTGGACTCGACTGTAGTTGTAATCGGCCACAAAAACCTTTTTCACCCTTCAGACATGGACCTTACATGTTAGGACGTACCTTCGCGCCAAAGGGGTGTTGTGCAGTGGTCAGTGCATTTCTACCAGTGCGAGCAACGAGAAACAATTTCAGCAATAAAATGATATATTTGTCGTGATGCTGTATCCTTTTGGAACACACCTAAGGAGCCTCTCAAAAAACCCATTGACATCATACATTTCATTATAGCCTTTATGCTTGCAATGAAAAACTCCGGAATTCCGTGCGAACTCTTCGTGTTCATAGGACTCAGAACCGCCGTGTTCCACGAGGTCACTGGTCAGCCGAGCACCATAGCCACTGAGCCGCCGCGGTGGCTCAGTGGCTATGGTGCTCGGCTGCTGTCCCTAAAGACGCGGGTTCGATCCCGGCCGTGGCGGTTGAATTTCTTTGGAGGAGAAATTCGAGGCCCGTGTACTGTGCGATGTCAGTGCACCTTAAAGAACCCCAGGTGGTCGAAATTTCCGGAGCCCTCCACTACGGCGTCTCTCATAGCCTTAGTCGCTTTGGGACGTTAAACCCCATAAACCTAAACCTAAACCTGTTCAGAAAACAGTGCACTTTAACGCCGGAGGAATATGCTGCGCAAGTTCAACCTCCTGACTGGTTCCCCTTTCATGACCTGTGCACCATCTGGAATTTTCATTTGAGGGCGGAGGCAGGGAGTTATGGAGGCATGAGGCCTTATGCCGAGATCGCTGAATTCGACGCGGTCAAGTAAGGCATGAGGAGGGTCAGAGAGGTTGCAAATATTCCATGCAACAACCATAAAAATAAGCCTACAAGATAGCTGAATAGCCTAAAGCATTTATAAACAGAGTTTTCTGTTGCGCCGCCATTAGTATGAATCCCGCTCTGAGTCGGAGGTTAGACTATGCATACTCTTTTAGTTGTTCGTTTTACTGCGTTAGCAGTATAGCCTGCTTTCCAAAAATAAACGCGCTGCGTGCGTGCAGCCTCCATCCTTGATGCACACTCCGGTGGGCGCACATCAGGGCATTCACTGGCAAAAATGCACCTTCAAAAACTTTCACCCATCTCCCCACCCCCCATCACCCACCTGTACCCGATATAGCCGATGCAGATTGTTGTGAAGGTTCAACGTATTCAGTCGCCCAAGCGTTCTACGAAAAAAAAACGCTAACAATCATAAGCCTGTCGTGTCAGACACTATGAACGGGAAGTATGACTGCGAGAAGTTGATATAAGTCGCCAGACAGAGAATTCAAGATCGACTAGTGCCAAAACAGCCGATGGAGCCGCGCGCTGGCGACTGGCAGCAATTTTTTCTTAGAAGCAGAACGGTTGGTTGGTTTATGGGGTTTAACGTCCCAAAGCGACTAAGGCTATGAGAGACGCCGTAGTGGAGGGCTCCGGAAATTTGGACCACCTGGGGTTCTTTAACGTGCCCTGACATCGCACAGTACACGGGCCTCTAGAATTTATCCTCCAAAGAAATTCAACCACCACAGCCGGGATCGAACCAGCGTCTTTCGGGTCAGCAGTCGAGCACCATAACCATTGAGCCACCGCGGCGGCTTAGAAGCAGAATGATTTCAGCGAATCGGAATCAGCGAATCGGCATAACGAAATCACTTCATCGCAATTACATATCATCGCAGTAGCATCTTTCTGGCCGTAATCACTATCGCATGCCAGCGAGCGCATGCATTTCCGCATTGCCCTTTTGTGTAATCGGTATTTAATTTTTTTCTTATTAGTACATCTCCACCGTTGCCATGAAACCCGCCTTTCGTTGCTTATTTCCGTCCCGCGCAAACAAGAATATGCGGATTTAAAAAAAATCAAGAAGCTGCACCAATTTCTACATCCTTCATTTAGTAATACTAGTAATAATATCTCGGGTATAACGTGTATAGTAGACATTGGGGCTACATGACAGACGGTGTAGTGGAGGGCTCCAGATTAATGGAGACGAGCTGGGGATTTTCGACGTGCGACAGAGCACGCTGGTTTTTGTATGTTTGGAATCAGCAGCCGAGCTCCACAGCCATTGAGCCATTTTTTTTCTTTATTGCCCTACGGGCCCATCGTGAGGGGTTTTATTTAGAACTTGCTGTCTAAAAAAATGAGCGCCTACAAAAGTAAATGTTGCACTAACCACTGCGGTTGCTCAGTGGTTAGGGTGCTCGGTTACTTATTCGGTGTAACCGGGTTCGAACTCAGCCCCGGCGTCCACGTTTCGATGGAGGCGAAACGCGAAAGGCACCGTGTGCTGCGCGATGTCAGTGCACGTTAAAAGGCAACTGCGCCACTTTTTGAGAATTTCGCGATACTCAAGGATTCGAATCTATATAGGCTGTAGGTAAAGCATGCCAAGTTTTTTGCACTACCATTTAAAATAGTGACGTAATCGACGATTAAATTTTGCACTTCTTCTCAAAGCAACAGAGAGCAGCCGCGGTGGCTCAGTGGTTATAGTGCTCGGCTGCTGACCCGAAAGACGCGGGTTCGATCCCGGCCACAGCGGTTGAATTTCTTTGGAGGAGAAATTCTAGAGGCCCGTGTACTGTGCGATGTCAGTGCACGTTAAAGAACCAGGGGTGGTCGAAATTTCCGGAGCCCTCCACTACGGCGTCTCTCATAGCCTTAGTCGCTTTGGGACGTTAAACCCCATAAACCAAACCAAACCAAACCATCAAAGCAACAGAGGAGTGCGGGGAAGTTCAGTGTGATGTCATGGAAGGTATGATTTCAAATTACTGCTGCCGTCAGCCACGCCCTGCCGTGCCTCGTTGGACGCTGCCAAACAACGTTCGGCGGGCTTTGACTTCTGTGGCGTTGTTTTTTTTCCTTCAAAGCAGGCGTTTATGCGTTGGAAATGTACGGATACTTTCGATGTCGTTATCATGCGTCCCACTTCGCGTTGTGCGCTGCGGAGAAGCTTGAAGGCCATCGCAAATTTAATTGGTCAAATGCTAGACCAAAAGGACTTCACATAGTTTACCTGGAAGTTTCACACATTCGACCCTTTTAAGCTCGTCGATTTCTAAAACCTATGCAGTTGCCCTTTAAGGATCGCCAGCTGGTCGAAATTATTCCGGAGCTCACCCCTACTGCGCGTGTTTCTCTTTTAGAGCGCAGCTCTTTGGCGTCCGTTCCTGGGTTTCGCGTCGTCGTCGGCGTCGGCCTCGTAACCAGCTCCGCCCCCCTTTCATCCCCCCAGCGCTATCGGCGTCAGCGGCATCAGTCAGTCGCTGCTATCTCTTCCCTCCTCCCTTTATCGTGTTGTCCGCTTGCTGCGCGCGCTTCTGCCCCCATCTTTTGCCGCTGGGTGTACACGCCGCCCCCCTCTCCCCTCTTCCTGCGAGTCTCCGGTTGTCAAAGCGCCGGCTCGAACTTAATTCCTTTCTTCGCTCCTCCTCCAATGCAACCCCTGTGCGGTGGCAATCAGAGAGCCAGATCGGTGGCGGCGGATCTGTATATGTGCACCGCCCGAGCCGAAATTGCGAATACGTGTGAAAAATAAAAAAAAAAATTCTGTGATAGCGCATACATGTGTTGCTCGATTTCTTTGCCTCAATCTATCGAAAAGGTGAAACAACTTATTTGCTGCGCTCAAATTTCGCATTAGGAAGTAACGTAATCGTCGGTAATTTTTTTCTTTCACTCCCACCTTCCTCCCTCTCTTACGGCGCGGTTCAGGTGTGCATCAAGAAGTGAGACAGATTGCGCCATTTCCTTTCCTCAAAAACCACCATCACAACATTGTTGGGTCCTCGCGCTAATATTTCGTCTATTTGTGGGAAATGACACAAAGGAAAGGAAGGCATTCTCAATCGGTACTAAAATGACTACAGACACCCAGTTTTATTGCGTGTTTTCTCCTTTCAAATGACGCCATAGATATTAGAATACATGGATCACCATGTGGTATTCGTCTATTGCTACTAAATAATTTAGAAAATAATTTTTTCTCCCATGCTGTTTCGGTTTCATCAACCGAATGATGGCTGTGACGTGAGTTCAACATTAGGTCACGTGAGGCACGGGAAAACTAATACAAACGCTGATACGTTGTTTTGACTCACTGTAGCACTTAAATCAGCCGACTTCCAAGACCTATAATTACAACGAACGACGTATCAGCAGTTATATTGCCGTTTTATGGCACCTCACGCGACCTAATTTCCACTACACGTCACAGCCATCGTTATGTTGGTTTAACCGAAACAGGGTCAAGAAGAGATCATCGGCTATACATAAACGAAAAGCGACGACGCTCTCCGGAAACGACGCAACTAAAGGAATTGGTTTACAGAGCACCACAGGAAAAAACGTTCGTTTGAGAGCTTGGTGGCTTTCATTGACGCGTCATTCAGTGCAGTTGCCGACATGCAGAGGAGGGAGACGTACGCTGCTCGCTCATGCTCAGTGTAGTAAAATGATTATGATAGATAAAACTGGTTTCGCAACTATATGACACCATGTCCTTTGCAAACAAGAGTGTCTGGGAACTAGCGTATTCGTGCACTGACAGAGCGGATAGACGGTGTTGTATAGATTTTAAGCTGGGCGCTATAAATGGGAATGACAGCTCGTAGTGCGCAATGAGCATTACTATGTCATGGCATTGCCACGAACGGTAGTTGGCAAAACTCGTCCCGGCTGGTGTCAGGTGGTATCGCGATAGTTCGGAACGTGCTGTACACAGTGCAATGAAATTGTGTTAATGCATTGCAGTCGCGCATGTTATAGAAGCATTCACTCTCACTGAAATATTAGGGCGACTTAGCACGCAAAGATTCCGTCATGCAGTTATGCCGACAGTCAGCAAGTAGCTAAAAACCCCAGTTGTTAATTAATAATGGTATACACGCATGCGGCCTACTGAAGTAAGCGACAGCGATGACACAGCACTTTGTCATCCGGCGAAGGTGGCCTGTCGAAGCCTTGGAAGTCCTCTGCACGAAAATGCAGGGAGCATACAACGCTCCATTTCGTCTGTAACCAATTATCCGAACGTTGCAGAGCGCCAGTCCACCGTTTTCTGGCTGCAGGGCCATTCAAAAACCTGCCGGGCAATATTGAAAAAAAAAAATACCCATTCGACTCTTTTCTATCAGCGCATGCTTGGACCGCTGGCACTATTGAACAAATATTCACTCACCGGTGGAACGAAACCTCCGAAGAAACGATTTCTGCGCGTCTCCTGCACCCGGGCACACAGCACTTCATAATGCGGCGCACGCCTGAGCACGTTCAGCGTTTCGAGAGATGGTTTGTTTACCCGCGCTGGTCCGCGCATGCGCACGCGCGGCGCTGATAATTATCACAGCACGCCATCACGTGATATGGTCACGAGGGGGGAGGGGGGGGGGGGCTGTCTTCTTTTTACATGCTTTTTACTTTTTATGACTAGGCTTCAAGGTTCTCGCGGACGCTTCTTCAGTTTGTTTTTTTTTTCTCCATGCGTGTGAGGGCCGCGTCTCCCATCGGGCTACGCTCGCGCTCTACAGGGCGCCGGGTGTAATCCCAGACAACCTTACGGCCCTCTTGTAGCTTCTGCTGTTCGAATTCCTTTTCATCGCGCTTTTACCTCAGTGGTAAGGGAAACTCTAGTGTCGTCCTATGATGTTTCACGGGCGACTCTCGCGTCTTTTTCCTTCGACCGAAGTAAAAGCGTGACGAAAAGAAATGCGCACAGCGGTGCGCCTAGGCTCCGCTCTGTTCACGTTTCTTTCCATCGCCCCTGTGCGTGAGATTCGGATTTTCACGTTGCGTTCTTTGCGCTGCTTGCGTACTATCGCGCTCAATATGACTTGCAACCTTAAGCAGCGTGGCCGGAACGCTCACCGGAATCATGGTGAAGCCGACAAGCGACGTGCTTGAAAACAAAACGAAAATAATTTTGCTGTTCCACGACTTAGTCTTCTCCTCTGTGCCGTCTGGTCTTGGCCGTATTGATTTTGTTTCATTCCTTTTGCCTTCACCTGTCATGCCTGATAAAACCGTGGCCCAAATCGCGCTTCAATCACAGTACGGCTGGAGCGGTTTTGACGATTTCTGCCGGCGTTGGAGGAGCAGTGCACATTGCAGTTGCAAAACTCGGTGCTTCAGCTCATATTTACGCCCCGGCCTTAGCATAAAGACGTCGGCCCCAGCATGAAACAACGCCTGCGCAAGGCTACACGCAAAGGCACCTGTGAGAATTAAGCAGCTCAGATTTCGATGAGCAGACGACGCGGGGGATGCGCCTGGCTGCTGGAACAGCAGAATCCTTTCCACTTAGCTTTCAGGCGCGCCGCTTGTCGGCCCCACCATGCTTCCGAAAACCCTGCGGCCACACGCTCGCGGGTTGCAAGCCCTTTCGAGCGCGATAGTACGTAGCGCTGACGCTGAGAACATGGCGGCGCCCTGCCCGCCCGCTTCACAGCGATAATAGCTTCGTCTCTAATCCCTCGATGCGATATCGCCCTTTAAACTGTTATATTCGCCTTCATTTTGCCCATTCTTGCCCTCGCATAAAGTTTCAAGTGACAAATATATTTTGTTTTCGGAGAGAAGGGCGATATTCCAGCTGTTAAGCCTGACAAAGTAGCGTTTTGTGCGAGTATAGCAGTGTTGTCGGTAACGCGTTACAAGGAACGGCGTTACCGGTAACGCGTTACTTTTTTCGGTAACTTAGTAACGTACTCGTTACCTTTTCGGAATTGTAACGCGTAACGTACTTGCGTTAACATTTTCCGGTAACGTGAGGTGTCACGCTACTAGTTACTTTTTATTTCAATTGTCCCCCTTCGCCTCTTTTTCAGAAAAAAAAATGCCGACACTGATGTTGAAAATAAACGAAACCTACGGGTGCTCTCGACGACCCTTGTTGCGGCTCGCATGAATGCCAGAAAACACCTGCCCTTGACGACGCACTCAACTAAAAAAAAAGCACGAACACGCATTCACACACTTGTCTTCACCCCCAAACCACACACACACACAACTCTCTAATCAGTGGACGCTTTCCCAGCCACCAATGGACCATTTGCAGAAATCTGTAAGTTAGTTTCTCGGTAAGCTTGTTTTCCAGCCAAAAGGTCTCGTTCCCAGGCGACACTCTCGCATGCTTTGTGGAAGAAGTTCCCTCTTATGTGTAAACTCAGGAATGTCGTCACTTTACTTCAAGATGGCCCCAAGAGAGCCGTCGAAAGAGTACAATGGTACAGCACAGAAAAGGGGATTGCAGTCGACCGGCTGTAGCACCGAAGTAGAGGAAAAAAGGAAATGGGCCATTGTTAATTTCTGTGCGGGCAGTAGTGAGCTACCTCACACTAAACTTTCTAAAAATTTTCTGGTGAACAACACTGTCGCTCCAACTTTCTCCCGTCATAGTAATACCCGCCCCTCCCCCCCCCCCCTTTCTCCCCTAGCCAGAACAAGGAACAACGCACGCCCCACAGCACTGGGACTAAGGACGGCCTCCCTTCTTTTCCTGCCTAGACTCTGTTGCAAGCAGAGTGCGACCATCCGGAGTTTCCATTCGCTTGAAGAATATGAGCGTGTCGTCAGGGTTTGAGACCTTTTGGTTGGAAAACAAGCCTTGCAGAGAAGACGAGTTATAGGTTACAGTTACAGCGAAGACGCACAGATTAAAATTTATGGCCATGGAGTAACGGCAAAGTAGCGTGCGATACTTTTTTTCGGTATCGGTAACGGTAACGTGTTACCTTTTTCTGTAGGTAACGTAGGGCGGTAACGCGTTCTTTTTTTCTTAGCGTAACGAGTAACGTATTTAGTTACTTTTTTTTTGGTAACGCCTACAACACTGAATTATAGTGCCTAACAATGCGCTGACACCGTTCGACTGGCTTCGTTCTGACTCGTCTTGTACTAGAGTGGCTAAAGCAGCGTCTGTATCTGTTGGTAGGCGTCTCTAGGGAACAACGCGCGGCGTGCGTCGCGTACGTGTAACTATAAAGGTTCCAAACGAGATGCGCGTTGGCTAGGTAGACTTCTCACGTTTGCGGACGTGAAGTCGTGAAACTAAAACCGCCTAATATTCGTGCGCGCATCTGCGTGCGTGTGCTTGGTTTGGTTTATGGGGGTTTAACGTCCCAAAGCGACTCGGGCTATGAGGGACGCCGTAGGGGGGGGGGGGGGGGGGGGGGGCTCCGCAAATTTTGATCACCTGGGGATCTTTAACGGAAACTGACATCGAACAGTACGCGGGCCTCTAGAATTGTGTGTGTGTGTGTGTGTGTGTGTGTGTGTGTGTGTGTGTGTGTGTGCGTGCGCGCGCGTGCGTGCGTGCGTGCGTGTGTGTGTGTGCGCGCGCGCGTGCGTGTCTGCCAGAACTGGAAAGCTTTTTCGTCTGTGATGCTTCAAGTAGTCCCCTACTTTGTACGTTCGCCGTGTTAGCGGCTGTCTTATATCACATCTTTTTTGTACAATTCTACGTTCTACTGGTTCGTATTGTCGAGGTATCGAGGTCCTGCCGTGCTCCCACCGTTGTATTGCCGAAGCGCCGGCGCGGCGACGACGGCAGTGCATTCACCTGCGGTTGCGGTGGCCAGCAATCCTGTCAAGGCGGCAAGCAGCCAAACACTCAATCTTTATCCCACCTTGGAACACAGCTGCACCAGCGAGGGGATCAGCCCCGGTACTCGGCTTCTGACCCGAAAGACGCGGGTTAGACCCCGGCCGAGTCGGTCGAATTTCGATGAAGGCGAAACTCTATAGCGGCAGCAGGCGCTAGCAGTGAAATCGGCAAAGCGGACTTTCTGCGCTGCTATTAGCTTTCGTTAGTTGCTCTACCAGTCTCACCAGGTTCCACAAGTCAATATCTTGTGGGACCCATTAGGCGGCAGCGAGCGCATTTTTTCACCGCCATGCATCGAGTGCGAACGTCGGGCGATAATCGCCGACCTGCACTCATTGTTTTAGTGGCATAAGCTGTGACTCTGATTCCCTGCAGTATCTTGGGGTTACTTTTATCAGGACCGGATTTATGGGTTTTACTGGGAGTCACAAATTCTCTGTGTGGGCCGCCAAACGCAGGGGTGAATGGGTCGGGAGCTCTTGAGTTTTGCTCGGGCACAAGTTTGCAACATATTGGTTGCAAAGCTTGTCTGTGCTTTGCAAGAGATGCACTGTGCGAGCAACAAGCTACAAGCGCTGCACAGACTTTTCGCGACCTTTGCTTTTCGCTCTCAATAGGAGCCTATGCGTGGAGGCAATTCGTGTCTTTCGAGTCTGGAGGAGTTGGCCTTGCTCACTTGTTTGTACAGCAGCTCATTTCACAGTTTTCCTTCATCAAAGCTTCAAGCCAACCCTTTCTGCTATGCTTAGAAGGCGACTCAGTTGTCGTCTGCCTTATCTGTTTGATTCGACTGGTCACGGCCGTGAGGCAGCTCTGTGGAGTTTCCCGTGGGTGGTTGCTGATACCTTTGATTTCCTGACTGTTCGCTACCCGTTGCAATATTTATTCCACCAGTCAAGAAGGCAGATGACAAAAGTGCTAATTGAATCTCAGTTCACTGTGCTCGTATATCGGAAGCCTACCTTGGCTTTATGGATTCCTGTGCATTGAAGCAAGTTCAGCGAATGCAGATTGAGTCAGTTGAAAAAACCTTTTTTTTTTTTCTTAAACACCATACTTCGACTCTACCCGTCAAGTCCTCGCTTCGCGCCAAGGGGACTTTTGTGCCGTGGTCGAGGAACTGCCGCCTGTGCGGCCAACCAGAGACGAACTATCGTTGCTTTGCGTGGTGGCGTTATGGAGTGTTACTCCGGGACATACTTCAGCGGACAATCTAGAGGGACATTGAGATATCGCCTTACACTATAAGGTTCTTGGCTGTCCTGAGAGACTCCGGGATTAAGTGTGATCTGTTAATGCTGATTAGACTTAAGAACCACCTCGTTCATCTACGTCTCTGTTCACTGAACAATGCGCCCTGGTGCGGGGAGTTTATGCGGCGCATGTCCAGCCGCCTGAATGGTTGGTGGTTCTTGACGCAAGTGTATGTCTCCCACAGTTATGATGCGCAGATGGAGTGCAGTGTACGCTGACATGAGAATGTGCGTCTGCATTACGGAATAGTATGTGCGTTCTTAAAGCATTTGCTAGCTCGGCGGGAATGGTTTCCGTTGCAATAAAGAAAAAAAGGGGATGGTTTCCGTTGCAATAACGAAAGAAAAGTGTTGGCGTTGTGTAATGGTTGGCGCGGTGAGTTGGGGAGTTGAAGGTGAGCGGGTCGAATCGTCTGGCGTCGGGGAAATTATGTTTTTTTTTGCTTTTGCTTTACTTCATTTATTTGGGCTCTTACTAGGCACTACTGATTCCAATATTTGCGTTGGTTTTTGCAACGGGCAGTGCCACATCACAGAGTCACGAACTGTCGTAAAAAAAAACATTCACACAAGGACACAGAAAACACACAAGAACCACGCTGGCAAATTTGTTTCAGAAAGCCACTAGGAATGCATCAGGAAAGTCCACCAGAAAGTCATGAGAAAGGCATATTAGCCTAATATCGAAAGTCATTTGAGTTTCTAAAAACAGTCATTAGATGTCTTTTTAAGGGTGTGCCTCCAGAGCAGCTCAAAAAAGTGACCAACACAGTACTCGTCGAGTTCAACGACCGACGTCACGCTGGAATAAAAAATGTGGCAAGCAAATGCATCGCAAGAGGTAGTATGTTTCGTCCGCATGTGAGACTCTATATTGAAAACCGTGTCGGCCGGCCAAAAATCGCGGCACCTCGAAAAAAATTTTTAACCGAAATGAAACATCCGTAATAAACTAATGACGATTTACATGAAATAGAACCGCGAATAAGATTCAACCCTCGGGGCCAGGGGAGCTCAAGCCTTGGAGAGGGCGCGCCTCCTATCCGGAAACACGGGGCAGCAGTTTTGGGAAGTTGCCAGGACTAACCAGCGAACTGTAGAGGAGCAGGGTCCCACCCCCTATGAAGCTTAGTGTTGTGGACGTAGGAAAAAGCAAGTATCGGAGGTTGTGAACTCAGCCGGTGGACACGTGCCCCGGTATCTCAGGGCCCATACGATCCGTGTTGCTGGTGGGGCGATTGTGGGCTCGTCCGAAACTAGTTTTTATTTATTTTTTTCAAGCGCATTTACAGTGACAGATGTCTGCTCCCTTCCGATTACAACACTGATTTCAACAATGTTTCGAAGTATCGAATATAGAGTGTCTAGTATGTGTATCAAAATCAGTTCCTGAAATGTGTCTTGCATGCCTTGCATTGTCAGGCTATTGGATGTCGGTACTGAACATACTTTTTTGAAGTATCGTGTCCATCCGTGCTCAGTGTGGACTTTAATGCCGAATGACGCGGCGCCCTGGTTTCATTTCCCACTCGCGCTTCTGCGGCTGTTCTTTGAGCGCGCGCTCCCGCCGTGTCGTCGTTCGTTGCTTCGTTTCGTTTCGTAACACGGCATGGCCGCTGTCTATGCACGTGACGTACGAGATAAATAAAGAGGCGCACTTACAGCTGTGCTTGTTGCCACGTGTCATCAAAAATGAGTGTTGTGCCTTTTGTCTTTTGTTTTGTGCTGTGCATATACGTAAGCAGGCGGGAAATCCAACGCGCCCTGATTTTTTAAATCTCGCTCCGGTCATCCACGAAAATGGCCGTCCGAGATTCTGGCATTCTACTCTAAACAGGTTATGCCCTCGCGATGCACGCCAACGTGTTCAGGCAGCCCTTCATGTTCCCGCCGCTCCTATCAGTGGTCGCAGTGTGCCGGGAACAGCAGGCGGAGCAGGCGACACGTGATCGCCGGCATGGAATGCATAAGCTTGTCTAACAATCGTAGCCGCGGGAACCCCGCACTTGACGTCACTCGCATCGCACTCTAGGCGGCGCTGTTTGTAGGGGGACTCATGTTCCTGTGTTCACAGTCCTGTCTTATGACTGTGCCATCTAATGATGGTGACCGACGGGAAACGCAATGCTGCTGCTTACAAAGCAACATTGGCTAAATAACATCATTTTACGTCAAACATCATCAGGCCTGATGCCCTTTGAGCTGTAAATCCATTTTTATTGGTGAGTGGTGAATGCATGAATTTGACCATTTGATTTGGCTATTGGCTGCAGGCTAATTTCACGGGAGGAGCTTATCAGCAACTCTTTGTCCATTGCTTCTTATAGTAAATACCATGAATACACTTGATGCTGCTCCAATTTTTGCTGCACCTGTGTTGATGTATCGCAAGAAGGCTGGAATTGTGATATTGTGTGCTTGTTACAACCAGAACACCACAATTACCCAAGAAATATAATGATGAAATATTAATTTATTTGTTATGTGTATTGCAAGAAAGTGTGGTAATTATGCATCATGAAGTCCACACAGTAGAAGTAAAGTTACCAGTGATTCAATTCTTAGTAGGTAAGAGATCAGGCCGATTGTGTTTAGATGTTGTATTTGATCTGCCCACCCACTCATTGCCACCCTCGATCCGCCTTCCTACCCCTCTGCATCCTCCAAAAGCTCCACCCGCCACTCATATAACCGCCTCCGCTCATTTTCACTCTGCAGAAGAATTCTCTCCTGTGTGTAGAGCCTCGGCCTAGAGTAAGCATTGATAAGAGTAAAAGCATCAAAGTAACCATAGAGGAAAAATCCAGCAGCTTTCTAATTGTCGCATCATATGACGGGTCGTGCCGCATTTTTTCCTTTTTTTTCCCGTGTTGGTCACAGTGACAAAAAAGCTCTGCAAACATTTAAATAATTTTACAGAAAGTACACGTAAATCCAACCACAGGCTGGCTGTGGCTTCCAAACAAAAGGCCTCCGTAAGTCCCGTATTAATCGCAACCACCACTATTACACCAAAAGCAAAAAAAACAAAAAATAAAAAAACAAGAAAAAACTTTTGGCTTCCACATGTGCGATGTGTCCAGTTCCTTGTTTCCGTAAGCATTTCTGCTCACTAGCGCTTTTAGGCTCTCGATTCTGATAGAATTGGCACCTGTCTTGACAGGTGTAGCATGAGAGGGCCCTCACGCAGCTGTCCCCGAGTGATGGTTCATTCGTTGTACATTCTCACTTTTTCAAGGTGCTTTGCAGTGTAAATGCGTACCTAAAGGGAAACGGCCCAAACGACATAGCAGTTCTTGGTAATCATTGCCGTGCTTGTTTCATTTCCTTCCCTTATGAAGTGAACTATGAGCAAATAAAGCCTGCACTTGAATTTAAACAACTTCTTTAAACACGTAACCTTAGGAGCCGGTGGCGGCAATAGCAAAAGACGTCTATATTGGTTAAACAGTTTGATTTATTAAGAAACAACATTTTTTTGGGCCCCTAAATTCAAACGCGTGATTTCAAAAAGAAAACTCTGTGATCGCAGTTTGCAAGCGTGCGGAGAGTATGCGCCAGCCTCAGAAATCAGTGTTTAATTTTTTGTTCCATAATCTATAATGTTCTATTTTTCGTGAGAAAGGCCCTTGACGACGATACCACTGGTAAACGTTGAAGAAGGTACCTTAATTTCTGGACTACAGTGCGCGGACTATACATGTTTAAAATGTTAAATTTTGCGTCACCGGGGCGGACTATGGTCTAGAAATTACGGTACTTTGTGCTCGCCCACCGTGCTGAATTAGAGAAGCTTCACCATTTCTTTTTTAGTTCATCATATCATCTTTTTGAATAAAATCTCCGCTATTAAATAACCTTTGCAAACAACGTTCGCCAATCGTGTGCATGCTTCACTCCACGGAAAGGGATGGGACTGACCACCCTCCGTCAAACTTGCTCCTTGCTCTCGGCGTTCACCAGAAATCGTAGCCAGACGCATTTTGTCACTTCCTCATTTTACGCGACTCCTTTGAAATGATCCAAGCGTTCTCCAGCGAGCGGTGCAGTTTAAACAGAATTCGTCAAAAGTTTCCACGTACCACGGGCGACAGGTAAGCCACAACCCAGCAGATAGCGTGCCACGCGCTATAATCGCCAGGTGTGGATGACGTCACAAGGTCACGTGACCTCTCTCGACCAGTCGGAGAATATCGTGACAGAGAAGCCGTAACTTCTTTGCGAGATGAGAACCAGAATGCTGTCGATTAAGATTTGTTTTATTGTTTTGTTTTATTGGGGGTTTAACGTCCCGAAGAAACTCAGGCTATGAGGGACACCGTAGTGAAAGGCTCCGGAAATTTCGATCACCTGGGATTCGCAGCACAATGCACGGGTCTCTGGAATTTCGCCAGCACCGAAATTCAAACGCCGGGGCAGGGATCGAATCCGCGGGTTTCGGGTTAGCAGCTGAGCGCCATTACCACTGAGCAACTGCGGTGGCCTGAAGGGGAAACCCCAGCGGCTAAGGCAATCGGCCCAATGCTGGAAATATATTGGCAAAGGCCGGTCCTACAAAAGAACAGAGTGAAACCATCCATTTGCAATATTGGGCCGATTACGTTGCATTTGGGAATGTACTTCTCACTTGGGAATGCACTTGGGAATAATGTAATGCTGCACAGCACAGGGAACTCCAGACGGGTGTGTAGGACCGGAAAGGGAAGGTCCGACACCTGCGGTTCTAGCACGCCTAGAAGGAGGTTCATGTACGTGCACTACGTATGGACTATTCTCAGTCTTCAGAGTTTCCTGTCCATTCTGAGTCAGGCTAACAGGGCTTCCGCTTGTGCATGTGCATCACGAGTTTCCAGTGTCTGTCCGTCCAGGTTCTCAAATGAAACATGTTCAATATCTACCGTGTCTGAAAGAGCAGCTGATGCTGCATCGCGAAGAGCTATGCCGTCACCTACTATGTTCCGATGATGAGAAGCCCTGCAGAGTGTTATTCAGCCCCTGCGGATAGGTATAGCCAATTCAGTTGATTTAACTTGATTACATAAGTCGAGGCAACGCCGGAAGGCATGAAACAATCACTTCGCGTTTCGTTTATTGCATTCCGTTGTGTCTGAATATCCTTTCGTTTTCATGTTTATTTGAGTATTGCAACTTGGTATGGTGCACGGTGGTGCGCAGGCGAGTCGTGCCGAGAAGGGGAAGAATCTCATCAAAGGCAGATCACTTGAGCAGCATGTCGAGCTCCCTGATGATTGTACACGGACATCCATTAAGGGCCACGAAGGTAGAAAGGAAGGCAGATGCGGTGGCGGAGGCAGCAATACCGTGGAGTGGTGTAGCTTCTGGCCTGCGGATGTACCTACGCAGGTAATTAAGTAACAGTGGCCTCGCACGGCGCAAGTGGTGCGAGTAGATAGAGGCGGACCATATCAAGGCGTGCGCCGGTTGGAAGAAAATAAGTTGTTTTTGCATTCTGATCTCGAAACGACCCTTTCGCTTTACTTTTCTTTCAAATTTATTTAGTGATGCTTATTTTTAAATATTTTGTTTTACCCTCACCTTTTTGATTCCTCAAATTTCATTCTAATCCCCTCAAAATCTCTCAAAATTCATGGTTCACTTCCCGAGATTCTTCCATTTTTATTTATGAGCTGCTTGAGACAAATCTGAATGAAATTTTATCCTGTTTGGGACTGCGTTAAACCTCGGCCAATCCCCCACCATGGGTATGTGGCACCGCTTCAGGGGCAACAACAACCCGAAGACCGAACCTTTCTTCCACGCGGCTCGTGACGCTTCCTCTTCCTCGCGCGCTCACAACGTCCAGAGGTGGCGCTGGTACAGAACATTCTGGGCCGCTGCTGAACTGCTCTTTTCAGGACGAAGAGACGACCGGCAAGCGCACCCTGACTCACCTCGAGGATCCACGCATCTTGCACCGGCTGCTGGCGGGAGCCCGGGGCATGCAGGTGCCCATCTCAGTGCTGGTGGCAGTGTGGCACGACGTGGCGGACCTGGTGTTCGGCCACCTGCTGCTGCTGTTCCTCATGCTGCGGTCCGGGGTGCTCCCAGACCACGGGGTGAGCGACGGCTGCCTGGCCTACCCGTGCATCGCCCTCCACAACTTCGAGTTTGGGACACCCTTAGGCAAAGGAAAGTTTGGAAACGTATACCTGGTGCAAGAGGAGAAAAGTAAATACGTCATTGCATTGAAGATTACTTTCAAGTCCCAGCTGAAGAGCAAGAATGGTGAGCACCAGCTTCGAAGAGAGATCGAATTTCGGTCACATGTCAGTCATCCTCATATCCTGAGGCTATATTGTTACTTCCACGATGAGACTAGGGTTTACCTTAATCTAGATTGCGCACCCAAGGGAGATCTACACAAGGAGCTCACCAAAGGAAAAATGTTTGACAGCAAAAAATTCGCGACTTATATCCACCAAGTTTGGAAGGCACTCCAGTCCTTCCACATCGAGAAAGTCATGCACCGTGACATAAAACCAGAGAATATCCTGGTAGGTTACAGCGGTGTGCTCAAGTCAGCAGACTTTGGCTGGTCCGTCCATGCTCCTTCTTCAAGGCGTGAAACCCTGTGCGGTACCATGGATTCCTTGCCACCTGAAATGCTTGAGAACAGCGTCTACGACGAGAGAGTGGGTCTCTGGGCTCTAGGTGTTGTGATCTATGGGTTCCTAGTCGGAAAGCCTCCTTTTGAATCGATCTCCGCCAAAACTACCTATGACAGGATCCGACGTCTGGACCTCCAGTTCCCTGCTCATGTCTCCAATGAAGCCAAGGATCTCATTTCTAGGCTGCTGCGGAACGAGCCTAAAGAAAGGGCAAGCCTAGAGGAAGTGATGTCATACTCATGGATCACTAAGAATGTTGAGTGTAGTGCCTTATAGATTAACCTTTCTAGTGGACTTGTACATGAGTGCTTGCCCAGAAGACTCCTATATGATGCATGCACCTGGGGAGAAGGCATCTGGCGACATGGAGGCAAAGCATTTAAAAGGAACATTCTAAGACAAAAAGGAGGATGCTTTGAAGACGAATCTGTATCAGACAAAGTGACTTTTAGCTTCGTTCCAATTGTGGACACTCGTCGACGATACATATCGAAAGCAATGTTTTTAATATACATTTCGAATTGATACATTTGTAATTTTAAACAAAATCTGTATTCAGTTATTCACTAAAATTCCAGCACGATTTATGCAACCCTGCTTTGGGAGCGTGCACTGGTATATACTTCGATATTTAAAATGATCGAAATGGCCAAAACACGTGGAGACCTTCTTTACCTCATTCTTAATGAACAAAGTGCGGTAGCATAGAGGTTGCCTGCTATGCTCTATATAATAAGTGTCTAATATGTGATTGCATTTTCCCAGCGAAACCCCAAACATATCGCATGCATGCGTGCGTTGCATTGGATTATCATATGTGATTATACTAATCCAACCACTCAAATGTAGCTTAATTCACTGACTAAACTGATTTAAACGGCAAGTACAAAGTTTTTCTAACTCATCAATTTTTTTAAAACTCTTATGGCACTTTCTGCGCAGTTTTTGGTTATTTGTGCCGAATTTGTTATTTGTAAAAACAACTTGTAAGCACTACATAACTCCTGATCACAAAACAAAACTTGAGCAATTGATGCAGTGTATTTGTGAGGCAACTGCGTGCGTCAGATTGTAGCTTCGGCAACTGTGCCTCGCTGGAATGTGGCAGGCTCGGTGGGTTTCGCCGTTTTAGACATCGGCTTCAGGACTACAATGGTGCCGAACATAGCGGTAGTGCGACAAACTTTCCCATGTTTGTTTCATCCCATTTTCCACGGCCGATGAGTGAGCTGTGGAGAATTCGCCCTCGGACGGGAAGTAGGCCGCCTCAGGCGTACATCTGGGGCATCAATTTCTTTAGGCCTGGCACTGAATGTCATCCCAGCGTGTGCCAAAGAAGCTGTGCTCAGGGTTAGACGTTCCTCCATTTTTATTTGAAGGAAAGATGACCGCTAGAAACAACGATAAGTGCTTCTCTTGGCGCCGGTAACACTGTCCTCGTTCGTTGCGCCAGCTTTCCTTACGAAGTTGTTTGCGTTCGTGTGCCGCTGATGTCTGCCTGCTGTACTTGCGATAAGAGGTTGCGCCAGAAAGGTAATCTTACATTATTTTGTTATCAGTGCTTGTCACTCCGCCGTAGCATTTTGTGACGCTTTTTGCGTCCCATCGAATCATGACGAGAAGCCCTCAGTGTTGGTGTTTTTGTGAACGTACAGGCGTGTTGCAGTGATCGCACTAGACGCAAATACATTTTACAAGAGAGGAGCGATGCGGTTGATGCTCAGCTTAGGAGAGGCAGGGACATGGCTGCATGGTATTAGTGGAGATGTTTTTCGTTGTACTTCAAATGTCGCCTGCATATCTGACTTTTGTCTTTAACAAACTTTTCCTACGAGTAAACAGCCAAACAGCGATAAGATGTGGGTGAAAAGCTGTTTACCAACTTGTGCTTGAAATTAGACTAAATTTGATGCACGTATGTAGCAAATTCAGTACAGCTTCTTTGGCACACGCTGGGATGACATTCAGTGCCACGCCTAAAGAAATTGATGCCCCAAATGTACGCCTGAGGCGGCCTACTTCCCGTCCGAGGGCGAATTCTCCACAGCTCACTCACCGGCCGTGGAAAATGGGATGAAACAAACATGGGAAAGCTTGTCGCACTACCGCTATGTTCGGCACCATTGTAGTCCTGAAGCCGATGTCTAAAACGGCGAAACCCAGCTGTCACTGAGCCTGCCACATTCTAGCGAGGCACAGTTGCCGAAGCTACAATCTGACGCATGCAGTTCCCCCACAAATACACTGCATCAATTGCTCAAGTTTTCTTTGCTGATTAGGAGTCATGTAGTGCTTACAAGTTGTTTTTACAAATAACAAATTCGGCACAAAGGACCAAAAACTGCGGAGAAAGTGCCATAAGAGTTTTAAAAAAATCCACAGGAGATAGAAAAACTTTGTACTTGCCGTTTAAATCAGTTTAGTCAGTGAATTAAGCTATATTTGAGTGGCTGGTTTAGTATAATTCAATATGATAATCCAATGCAACGCACGCATGCAAGCGATACGTTTGGAGTTTTCGCTGGAAAAATGGGATAACATTAGACACTTATTGTACAGAGCATAGCAGGCAACCTCTATGCTACCGCACTTTGTTCATTAAGAATGAGGTAAAGAAGGTCTCGACGTGTTTTGGCCATTTCGATCATTTTAAATATCGAAGTATATACCAGTGCACGCTCCCAAAGCAGGGTTGCATAAATCGTGCTGGAATTTTAGTGAATAACTGAATACAGATTTTGTTTAAAATTACAAATGTATCAATTACAAACCTATATTACAAACATTCCTTTCGATATGCATCGTCGACGAGTGTCCACGATTGGAACGAAGCTAAAAGTCACTTTGTCTGATACAGATTCGTCTTCAAAGCATCCTCCTTTTTGGTCTTAGAATGTTCCTTTTAAATGCTTTGCCTCCTCGTCGCCACATGCCTTCTCCCCAGGCGCATGCAGCATATAGGAGTCTTCTGGGCAAGCACTCATGTACAAGTCCAGTAGAAAGGTTCATCTATGAGGCACTACACTCAATATTCTTTGTGATCCATGGGTATGACATCACTTCCTCTAGGCTTGCCCTTTCCTTAGGCTCGTTCCGCTGCAGCCTAGAAATGAGATCCTTGGCTTCATTGGAGACATGAGCAGGGAACTGGAGGTCCAGACTTCGGATTCTGTCATAGGTAGTTTTTGCGGAGCACGACTCAGAAGGAGGGTTTCCGACTAGGAACCCATAGATCACAACACCTAGAGCCCAGAGATCCACTTTCTCGTCGTAGTCGCTGTTCTCAACCAT
The DNA here is from genome assembly GCF_055824585.1 of Amblyomma mixtum. Lineage (NCBI taxonomy): Eukaryota > Metazoa > Arthropoda > Arachnida > Ixodida > Ixodidae > Amblyomma > Amblyomma mixtum. The sequence goes on from NC_143014.1 coordinate 396,204,942, forward strand.
TTCTGGTGGCAAGGAATCCATAGTACCGCACAGGGTTTCACGCCTTGAAGACGGAGCATGGATGGACCAGCCAAAGTCTGCTGTCTTGAGCACACCGTTGTAACCTACCAGGATATTCTCTGGTTTTATGCCACGGTGAATGACTTTCTTGGTGTGGAAGGACTGGAGCGCCTTCCAAACATGGTGGATATCAGTCGCGAATTTTTTGCTGTGAAACATTTTTCCTTGGGTGACCTCTTTGTATCGATCTCCTTTGGGTGCGCAATCTAGAATAAGGTAAACCCTAGTCTCATCGTGGAAGTAACAATATAGCCTCAGGATATGAGGATGACTGATATGTCACCGAATTTCGATCTTTCTTCGAAGCTGGTGATCACCATTCTTGCTCTTCAACTGGGACTTGAACGTAATCTTCAATGCAATGACGTATTTACTTTTCTCCTCTTGCACCAGGTATACGTTTCCAAACTTTCCTTTGCCTAAGGGTGTCCCAAACTCGAAGTTGTGGAGGGCGGTGTACGGGTAGGCCAGGCAGCCGTCGCTCATCCGGTGGTCTGGGAGCACCCCGGGCCGCAGCATGAGGAACAGCACCAGCAGGTGGCCGAACACCAGGCCCGCCACGTCGTGCCACACTGCCCCAAGCCGTGAGATGAGCATCTGTATGCCCCGGGCTGCCGCCGCAGCCGGTGCAAGATGCGGCGCTCCTCGAAGTGAGTCAGGATGCGCTTGCCGGTCGTCTCCTCGTCCTGACCAGAGCAGTGAAGGAGCGGCCCAGAATTTTCTGTAGGATCGCCACCTCCGGACGATGGGAGCGCGCGATGAAGAGGAAGCGTCCCGAGCCGCGTGGAAGAAAGGCTCGGTCTTCGGGTTGTTGTTGTTGTTGCCCCTGAAGCGGTGGCACATACCCATGGTGGGGGATTGGCCGAGGTTTAATGCAGGCCCAAACAGGATAAAATATCATTCAGGTTTGTCTCAAGCGGCTCATAAATAAAAATGGAAGAATCTCGGGAAGTGAACAACGAATTTTGAGAGATTTTGAGGGGATTGGAATGAAAATTGAGGAATCAAAAATGTGAGGGTAAATAAATTTGAGAGAAAAGTAAAGCTAAAGGGTCGTTTCGAGATCAGAATGAAATAACAACTTCTTTTCTTCCAACCGGCGCACGCCTTGATATGGTCCGCCTCTATCTACTCGCACCACCTGCGCCTTGCGAGGCCACTGTTACTTACTTACCGGCGTAGGTACATCCGCAAGCCAGAAGCTACACCACTCCACGGTATTGCTGCCTCCGCCGCCGCATCTGCCTTCCTTTCTACCTTCGTGGCCCTTAATGGATGTCCGTGTACAATCATCAGGGAGCTCGACATGCTGCTCAAGTGATCTGCCTTTGATGAGATTCTTCCCCTTCTCGGCACGACTCGCCTGCGCACCACCGTGTACCATACCAAGTTGCAACACTCAAGTAAACATGAAAACGAAAGGATATTCAGACACAACGGAATGCAATAAACAAAACGCGAAGTGATTGTTTCATGCCTTCCGGCGTTGCTTCGGCTTATGTAATCTAATTAAATCAACTGAATTGGCTATACCTATTCGCAGGGGCTGAATAACACTCTGCAGGGCTTCTCATCATCGCAACATAGTAGGTGACGGCATAGCTCTTCGCGATGCAGCATCAGCTGCTCTTTCAGACACGGTAGATATTGAACATGTTTCATTTGAGAACCTGAACGGAGAGATACAGGAAACTTTGGACGCACATGCACAAGCGGGAGCCCTGTTAGCCTGACTCAGAATGGACAGGAAACTCTGAAGACTGAGAATAGGCCATACGTATTGCACTTACAGTCGCGGGTAAAAAAGATTAGCACACGTGACGGAACACCAGAGGGCCGGAATGATAACGGGTGGCGCTGCGGGTGGCGAAGAGGCTGATAACGAAAGTGCCGGGTCGTTCCCATTCTACAGTATTAGGGGGGTTCAGCGGACTGCCACGGAGAGCAAAATTACTGGCTAAAAGCAGCGCTATCATCTCTTCTTCCCGCGAGTTCCTTTTGCCAACCATCGCGGACATAAAAAAACAGTAATAAAAAGAAGCCATCTTTGCTCATGATAACCGAGCCAAAATAAATGCCGCAAGCACAGTCACGTAGGGTCGGCACTTCAATGCTCGGGCGGCGCACGCTTGATAAAGCTTACTTCCTGCCGTCCCCTCCTAGGCTGCAAACATGGAAACGGCCCGTTAGGCAGGTCTGCGTACTGTTATATTTGTCGATGCTAGAAGCGTGTCCCACCAGGCATCGGATCCAGGATCACCTCCGCGGGGCCGAAGGAGGAAGGAAACGTGGGCCGGAGACGGGGAGTAGGGGAAGTGAAGGAAAAACTGTATTTACAAGGTTACATGATTATTTACATTATTTACATCGAGCGGGACTGAGAATGGCTCTCAGTGGAAGGGGAACGTCTTCGTCAACCGTAGTCGACTGGAGCTAGCAGGCGTCTCTCGGCCACACTCACGGCCGAGTTAAATATCGTTCGGTTTCCTCAGATCCCTGGCTGGGGAATAATGGTCGACGAGCACTGTCCAATCGGATGGACCGAAGGGGACGTTCTTGTTACCACCCACGGCTGGGCAGGTGCGAGCTTTTCCCCTCTCCCGCAGCTTGGTCGATGAGACGAGGAGATGCCGACTCATCCAGCCCTGCGGGAAAGGAATCTCCCGAAGTCTTCCAGCAGGTGAATGAACTTGCTTCCCCGCCGAATGCCCAGAACGCGAGTCGGGGCCACAGAATTCTTCAATTATCCGCCAGCGTGACCGGCGCCGGCCCGTCGCCTCCTCTGTGGTCGCTCGAACAATACCTCCTGCATTCCTGCTACACTAATCCGCTCAAGGAATTTCGCTTGGGTTACTGCTGACAATGGCCCTTGAAATTCCTGCTACACTAATCCGCTGAGGCTCGGAGGGGCATTCCAAGCATCCCACTTCCCACCGCCGTCGCGGGGTTGTCGGCCTCGATGAATGTTCACGGTAGCTGCATGATCGGGCCCACGTGGTCCGAAGTGGTGGTACCAGGAATCCAGGAGTTGAATACCTCCCTCTTGTTCGTTTTCCACCTGTCATGAGGTTGCATGGGAGCACGTGCTTCATGAAGACCACTGCCTCTGGGCATGGCCTAAGTGGACACAGGTGTGACGGGAACACACAAAGAGAGTTAGGGGGGGGGGGTGTAGAAACACAACAGCACGTCCGCCGCCCGAAGAGGTCTCGTAGTGGTTGCAGCCAACGCTGCTGCGCGCAGAGACCTAGAGTTGTGTCAGTTCGGCTTTTGGTCACAGCTGGGCCCAAAGGTACTTCTTGCTTCGTTGACAACTGTAACGAGCTCAACCAGCAAAGTACACAGCCCAACAAGCAGAAAGCGCCAAACCGACTTTAAGAACTGCCAAGCTGTTTTCGGTCGACAAAGTCTGTTTAGAAAAAAATGAGCTGTCGAGTGAAATTTACGTCCTCCTCCGAAAGTTTCCAAGTTTGACCAAACCAGAATACACAGAGCTTGTTTAGCCAAAAGGGAAAAATTTCCTAAAATTTTGGGGGGGTGCCGTAGCACGGTTTATGTCACAGAAAGCCACCGCCCGTGAGAGCACAAAGGGAAGGTGGAGCTGCTGAACACATATACAAACAGACAAAAATGATTCTCGCTAAAGCAAAAGAACAATACAAATTTGCATAGCGGAATAACGTCTGGGGAGTCATGAAAGGGCATTACACGGGAAAGCTTCGGCTGAGGCCATCAGCGTTTCCATTACCTCGCACTTTACTGCAACGCATGTAAACTGAGTCCCGCAATGCCAAGCTCCAAAATTTCACTCTCATTTCGCATAGGAGAGTGTAATGAACAAAAGACAAAAAACAAGCATTAAACTCAATATGGGATTATGCGTCATATCCGCCCCTTGCGCGGCCGTGGTCCGACAGCTGCTTTAGCAGATAAGACATTACATAATGCTAGGAATTTCAGCTTGCATTTCTGTTCAGGAGAGTTAAATGAACAAAAGAAACAAGCATTCAACTCAAGACGGGATTATTCCTCGAATCCGTCTACAAACAGCGTTGCGAACAGAGGAATTTACTGGTTCCTATTTTTCAGCCGCCCCCTTCGCGGCCGCGGTCCAATAGCTGCTCTAGCAGGTGCAACAGGACACAAGGCTAGGAATTTCAGCTTAGGACCCTTAACTGTTCCTCGTCCAAGTGTCGTGGTTCTGAAGTTTGGCTGACGCTCAGAAAGCAGAACGCGAGAAGGGAACGGACGAGTGCGAATGCCGTGCCAGCGTATCCGTCTCTCTCGGATCGGGTTCGCGCGTTGCGTTCTCTTGGCTAGTGTTCCCACGGGGCGGGTGCGAACTCTTGAGCACCGAGGTGCCAAATTGGGGCGGCTACGCGGTTCGGATTTCAGTCGAGCAGTCAACAAGAGCTGCACTTTCCCCTTGATTAACTCTTCCCGTTTGGCCACCTCTATACGCTTCCGCTCCGTGGAAACCCTCGCTGTTGGTTTGCAGGGCGCGTCACTAGCCATCGCGGAACCGTCACAGGGTAAGTCGTCGGCGTTCGCCTCATTTCCAATTTGTGATCCAGCCTGCTCTGGCTCACTACCGTGAGAGTTTATAAGGGTTACAGGGTCACGTTTGCCCTCTTCACCCGCGTGCTCTGCTGGCGCTGCGAATTCTGGAGCCTTCGAACTGGTGAGGACCTGCGCAGCGTTATCTCCAAAACTAAGGCCGTTTTCTTTGGGCAGCATATCCAAGCGATTTGAGAAAATCGAGGGATGCTGCATAGGCAGGTTTTGGGAGACGGCTGCCTCGGTCAGATGCAGCTCGAGCGGGCTCTCGGTCGCGACGCGGGCAATAAGTGGATCGTGTTGGATACCTTTCCTATCCTTATACTGGCGGTACAGCAGGTCAGAACGGAGCTGGAAAGGTATGTTCTTCCGTGACACACCTATGTCACTTTGGTGACTCAAGTTGCATGGAGATTGGTCTTTCTCTTGCTCAGCGGTGAACGTTTCTCTGTCCACACGAAGGAGCTCGAGAAAGCCATCCGAGTGGGGCAACACAAGATCGGTATTCAATTCCTCACCTAGCCCCAGCTCATCACTTGCGCCTGATTCGGAAGACTCACTATCGCCTGCACTACTATCGGTACTCTTTACCCTTGTGCTAGTAGTGAGTAAGTCCTGGGCTGGCTCGTCATTAGGTAGCGCGGAGCCGTCACGGCTTAAGTCGCCGGCGTTCGTATCATCGTCAGTTTGTAACAAAGCCTGCTCTAGCACATCACCGTGAGAATTTACAGGCTTCGGGCTTACAGGTTGAGGTTTGCCCTCTCCAACCACGTGCTCTGCTAGCGCCGCGAATTCACGAGCCTTCGAAATGGTAAGGACCTGCGCAGCGTTATCTCCAAAACAAAGGCCTTTTTCTTTGGGCAGCATATCCAAGCGATTTGAGAAAATCGAGGGATGCTGCTTAGGCAGGTTTTGGGAGACGGCTGCCTCGGTCAGACGCACCCCGAGCGGGCTCTCGATCGCGACGCGGGCAATAGGCAAAGACACACTGGTTTCATTGGAGCATAACTCAATTTCGGGTGTTTGGTCGCGAGCGGCTGTCCTTCCCTGATTGTTGAACTGATCATTGTTTCGAGGCAGCGCTGAGGCGCATTCCTCGCTTACAATAGAACTTGCAGTTGCCGCTTTCAGCGCGCGACTGCTTTCTGGAGGACTACCTTTTTGCGCTGCGCCTACGCCTATCTGGGTTGCAAGGACAATCTGTGCGGCATCGCGCTTTTCAGCTAACGCCGCGCTCTGGCTTGGAGCTCCACAGTCGCTATCAGGTTTGTCCTCTTCAACTACGTGCTCTGCTGGCGCCGCGACCTCACGAGCCTTCGAAATGGTAAGGACCTGCGCAGCATTATCTCCAAAACAAAGGCCTTTTTCTTTGGGCAGCATATCCAAGCGATTATTGAAAATGGAGGGATACTGCTTAGGCAGGTTTTGGGAGATGGCTGCCTCGGTCAGACGCACCCCGAGCGGGCTCTCGATCGCGACGCGGGCAATGGGCAAAGACACGCAGTTTTCATTGCCGACTTTAATATCTTTTCGCGCCGAAACCTCCTGATTTAATGTCGAATTCCTCTCGGCGCGCTTCGCCTCTAAAATTTGTTGCAACTCCAAGCGCTTTAGAGCAATTTCTTTATCTAACCTGTCAGCCTCCTTTTTAGCGGCTTCCTTGCGGTAAAGGCGTTCTTTTTCAACCCTGACGGCCTCCTCCTTGCGTTCTTTTTCAACCCTGTCGGCCTCCTCCTTGCGCTCTTTTGCAACCCTGTCGGCCTTCTCCTTAGCGGCTTCCTTGCGGTAAAGGCGTTCTTTTTCAACCCTGTCGGCCTCCTCCTTGCGTTCTTTTTCAACCCTGACGGCCTTCTCCTTAGCGTTCCTGATTCCCTCCTGAATGACTTCCCAGGTCTCCAAAATTTTGTCTCCCTCCTCCTTAGCACCACATTCCTTAATAGCCTCAAGCAGCTGCGGCTTTCTGTGACTTTTCCTGGCCTCAATACCCAGCTTTTCACACAGCAACAACAACTCTGGCTTCTTTAGCTTGCTCAAATCCATGGCAATTCTCGAACGAGGACTTTCAAAAATAAGCTGCTACGTGAAATGCTTAAGCGAGCACGTGCAGAAAAACAATCTACAGGTAGTGATAAATTTCCAGAGTTATCAAGCCTGGCAGATTCTTAAAGAAAGTCAAGCGCTCACCACTGCTGAAGCCAGGACCAAGCGTGGACGATCCCGCCGCTGCCAACCAGTTGATATATTTGTCGATGCTAGAAGCGTGTCCCACCAGGCATAGGATCCAGGAGCACCGCCGCAGTGCCGAAGGAGGAAGGAAAACGTGGGCCGGAGTCGGGGAGTAGGGGAAGTGAAGGAAAAAAACTGTATTTACATGGTTACATGAATATTTACATTATTTACATCGAGCGGGACTGAGAATGGCTCTCAGTGGAAGGGCAACGTCTTCGTCAACCGTAGTCGACTGGAGCTAGCAGGCTTCTCTCGGCCACACTCACGGCCGAGTTAAATATCGTTCGGTTTCCCCAGATCCCTGGCTGGCGAATAATGGTCGACGAGCACTGTCCAATCGGATGGACCGAAGGGGACGTTCTTGTTACCACCCACGGCTGGGCAGGTGCGAGCTTTTCCCCTCTCCCGCAGCTGGGTCGATGAGAGGAGGAGATGCCGACTCATCCAGCCCTGCGGGAAAGGAATCTCCCGAAGTCTTCCAGCAGGTGAATGAACTTGCTTCCCCGCCGAATGCCCAGAACGCGAGTCGGGGCCACAGAATTCTTCAATTATCCGCCAGCGTGACCGGCGCCGGCGCGTCGCCTCCTCTGTGGTCGCTCGAACAATACCTCCTGCATTCCTGCTACACTAATCCGCTCAAGGAATTTCGCTTGGGTTACTGCTGACAATGGCCCTTGAAATTCCTGCTACACTAATCCGCTGAGGCTCGGAGGGGCATTCCAAGCATCCCACTTCCCACCGCCGTCGCGGGGTTGTCGGCCTCGATGAATGTTCACGGTAGCTGCATGATCGGGCCCACGTGGTCCGAAGTGGTGGTACCAGGAATCCAGGAGTTGAATACCTCCCTCTTGTTCGTTTTCCACCTGTCATGAGGTTGCATGGGAGCACGTGCTTCATGAAGACCACTGCCTCTGGGCATGGCCTAAGTGGACACAGGTGTGACGGGAACACACAAAGAGAGTTAGGGGGGGGGGGGGGGGGGTGTAGAAACACAACAGTACCGCAGCGCCGCGTGGTGAGATATACGAATTCTGATCGCCAATGATCTGTGCTAATATTTTTCGCTGGAGACTGTACATGAACCTCCTTCTACTCGTGCTAGAACCGCAGGTGTCGGACCTTCCCTTTCAGGTCCTACACACCCGTCTGGAGTTCCCTGTGCTATGCAACCTTACATTATTCCCAAGTGCATTCCCAAGTGAGAAGTACATTCCCAGACGCAACGTAATCGGCCCAATATTGCAAATGGATGGTTTCACTCTGTTCTTTTGTAGGACCGCCCTTTGCCAACATATTTCCAGCATTGGGCCGATTGTTTTAGCCGCTCTGGTTTCCTCTTCAGGCCGCCGCAGTTGCTCAGTGGTAATGGCGCTCAGCTGCTAACCCGAAACCCGCGGATTCGATCCCTGCCCCGGCGTTTGAATTTCGGTGCTGGCGAAATTCCAGAGAACCGTGCATTGTGCTGCGATGTCAGTAGATGTTTAACATTCCCAGGTGATCGAAATTTCCGAAGCCCTGGACTACGGTGTCCCTCATAGCCTGAGTCCCTTTGGGACGTTAAACCCCTGCAATCAATAAACATTTCCCAGGTGGGGGCATATGGCAGTGTTGAGCGCACACTTGTGCAGGTGATCATTCGGTTTAGACCGTGTGTAATTCATTTTACGTGATGTATTTTTTTTATTTAGTACAGGCTTTGTATCTAGCGGCCGTGGTACAGGTTACCATCTTTAAGCACTTATCCATCCACACGCAGCGCTTCATCAATGTCATCATTCTCTCTCTCAGAAAGGTGCTTGACTGACTCTGGCATGTTCCCGGAGTCTCAGAAACTTTGCGTAAGTAAGAGGTGCCCACTGAAGCTCTTGGGCAAACAACAGAATACCATCGCTAAGTTTTAAAAATCTTTTAACGTTCGACACTCTTAATGCGACATGCTGACCCGAAAGACGCGGGTTCGATCCCGCCTGCGGGGGCTTAATTTCTATGGAGGCAAAAGTCTAGAGGCCCATGTGCTGTGCGATATTAATGCACGTCAAAAGAACCCCACGCGGCCGAAATTTCTGGAGCCCTTCACTACGGCGTTCCTCATAGCCTGAGTTGCTTCGGGACGTTAAAGCCCAATAAAACAAAACAATAAAACAAAAATTAATACGACAGCATTCAGGTTCTCATCTCGCAAAGAATTTACGGCTTCTCTCTCACGAAATTCTCCGACTGGTCGAGAGATGTCCTGTGACCTTGTGACGTCATCCACACCTGGCGACTACGGCACGTGGCACGCTACCTGCTGGGTTGTGGGTTACCTGCCGCCCGTGGTACGTGGCTGTGAAGTCAATTGAAATAAATTCCAAGCAATTGTCTAATGCTCGTGTGGCCTGTGCATGGGCCGAGCGGGAGCTGAGGAAGAGAAACCTGGGCCTCTCAAGCCCGGCGGGTGGCTGTGCTTGAAGCACTCACCTGCCGGGAAGTGGCAAATCGCTTAACCGCTGCACCGCCGTGCAAGCAGTGGTGTGAGGACTCCCTGCGTCCTATGCATGCGATCGAGAGGGTCGTGATGTCATTAACCGATAGACTAATAATCACAGGGCACAGCCAAACAGCCAAACTTGAAAGTTGTATTCAAGTCGGCTAAACCTAAAAAATAGATTAAAGGTCAACTCCGTTTTTTTTTCAATAAATTGAGTTGATACAGCCCATTCCATATAGTGCTCTCACTCCGGTGGAGAAAACCGTTTTTAAAAATACCAAGTAGGAGTGTTAAAAAGAGCAAAAACCAGGAAAACGAAATCGGAACTGGGTTTCTACAAAAAGATTACGTCACGACCAACGTTTTTAGATCCCTTTCTGTTTGAAAGCTGCGGTGCGCGGATTGTTGTCGCCTTTCCGTTTCCTTCCGTGCGGTGGCGCTCGCCACGCTGTTTGCCCGACCAGCGTGGCCCTTCGCGTCTACGCCATGGTCACCGCCGCCGGATTTGGAGCAGCCAGCAGATATCAGCATGGAAGATATCAGCTGTCCGGTGCCAGTTGTTGGCAGTGACTCTTATCTTACAGTATACAAAAGCTTCAAGCAAGGGTGCTTAAAGCATCCCACCAAAAAGATGCTAGAGTTTACCAACATTGTAAACAAAGCAATCCCGATTTCTTTGAAGGAAGGTCCCGTTTTTGAAAGGGACGTTTCTTGGCTAGACGAGCTTGAATTGCAAAACCTTGTTCGGCTTGGATGTGCAGAGCATATGGCCACTTTTACATGCCAAGTGCTGCATTTTGTCATAGTGACACGCATTCACTTCTAGGCGAGAGACGTGAACCGTCGGCTGGAGAACAGAGAAATATTGTCATTGCAAATAAAAAAGCTCGCCTTCAAGTAACCATTCCCTCCGTGCTTCCGACTTAGTGTGTCTGCATTTAATGCTTGTCTGTGTTCAATGAAATTAACATTCTAAAAATGAAAGTGCAGTACGCTGCTCCTGTCTGTGCTGTCATATTGCAAATAAAAAGCTCTTCTATATTTATTCCCTCCCTGCATCCAGCTAAGTGTGTCTGCATTTATACTTGTGTTCTCTGAAATTGGAATTCTAAAGAACGTGCAAAATGCTGCTCGCATGTGCGGTGCTTCGTTGATAATATAGCGCGGAATTTCGTGACTGATCTAGAAGCGGAACATCGATAGTTTTATCCTTTCATTAAAGGTGCACTGAAGAGGAATCTGAACTTGTCTTTTTGCCGCGAGAACTCGATCTACACGTTCCGAGCTTTCTTAGAAACTGCGATTTACTGCCCTGTGTGGCCGATTTCCCCAATTAAATCGTATTAACGTCCGGCTCCCGCCTTTTTTCTTTGAATTCTGCCTCGTACGGTGGGCGGAGTCGACCAATGCGTGGAGCGCCTTTCACCCAGTCCCGTGGTGGCTTGCCGCTCTGCCATCGGCGGAGTAATACGTAGTAGTCCGTAGTAGCAAATAGTCCGCACGTATTTTTATTTCTTCGGGCTTATTTTGCGGCTATATTATCTGCGAATGAAACTATTTATTCATGGAAACCTAAAACACAAAATAAAGCGAAAGCAAAGCCTCCACGGGACTGGGTGAAAGGCGCTCCACGCGTTGGTCGACTCCGCCCACCGTACGAGGCAGAATTCAAAGAAAAAAGGCGGGAGCCGGACGTTAATACGATATAATTGGGGAAATCGGCCACACAGGGCAGTACATCGCAGTTTCTAAGAAAGCTCGGAACGTGTAGATCGAGTTCCCGCGGCAAAAAGACAAGTTCAGATTCCTCTTCAGTGCACCTTTAATGTTTCATGCATTCTCCCGAAGAAATATTGATAGCTCTGCTCCAACATACGCATATCATCAGCGCTAAACGTCGCAAACGTGATGCGATAAAGCGCAATGCAAACGATTGGTTTTTTGCGAACTGGCATCAGCCTGCTCTATATCTCACCCTTACTAGCCAGGTGAAACATTTCTTTAACCATGAGGATGAAGTTTCAACGTGACAGCTCCAAAAGTACAGCAAATTTGAGTTCGACGTGTTCGCTCCCAATGTTATCGCGGATGAGAACAGGCTGTCACAGCAACTGCCAAGCGCGAGCGCTCCGGCGCCTCCGGGCCGACAGCGACAGCAGCGCCGCGCGGTGAGTGGAAGCGGACGGGGGCCGCTTTCTCGGGCGCGGCGCGGGGGAGCTTGCAAACTGAAAGGGATCTAAAAACGTTGGTCACGACTGACTGTATCATGGACGTTAGGGATACTGCCAAAGAACCTGTCGTGTCCGCGTTGATTCGCCAAACTGGCGACTGTAGGTGAGAGGTTAGATCACTAGTTTGACGAAATGACGAAAAACCAGCTCGAAATTCTGCCCAGCATTAGCATCCAGTGACGTCCCACACACAAGGTTGCCTGCAAAATCTCGCCGATTGAGGCCACGAAGCGGGAAATTTAAAAATTTGTCCTCCCCGCAGCGAAATTTGGCACAACTATCAGAAAACTGCGTACAGCGGACTGAAAAAGTTTCAGTAAGATCAGAGGAGGTAGAAAAAACGCTGCTGTAGCCCTCTAAATCGGTTTCGGGGGGGAGTAAGGTGGATCAGAGGCTTGGAGTAGTATAATCCCATGTAGTAATCTTATTCGAAATACTCAAACATTCTAGGTGATGACTCATGCATACCATATAAGTTTGGAAGAAAAATCGGAAGAACGTTAGACAATGTATAGAGCATAGCAGGGAACCTAAATTCCATCACAGTCAATTCACACATCTACTAAGCTACCAAGCTACACTTCAAGCGGTTCATTGAAAACTAATCTCTCATGACGAATGCCCACCCCTCATGTAAAACCCCTGCACGGGGCCATTTGAGGTGTTGAAAATAAATTAATAATAAAAAGACTCAGCCGCATATCTAAAGTGCCTGTTTAGGACAGTTCAGAACACCCCGTTCACGCCTTCACCACTGGCGCTCCGCAGATGTATCATGTTGTTCATTAATCTAAATAGCTACTCACCTCTAAAACAGAGGGACCACGATAACTATTTTTTTTTCTTATTTAGAATGCAACTTTCGTGACTGCGGGTGCTACGGGAGCCACGGGCAATCGGAAAGCATATCTCCTGCGAATAGAGTAGAGATTTGCGACGGAACGCAGAGTCAAACTCACGACACTCCTAACTTCGACACAGAGGTCGAATTCCCCGCTTGAATCTTCAGCATTAACGTTCATTCCCATTACGACATTTCCGGCCGTGAAGGCGCCTGTCATTAAGTGCAGTTGTTTTTGTGCACGTAAACACGTCTTCGCTGCTACGGCATGATAGCATTTGTCTGTTAAGTGTTCAACATTGCTAATCGCAGCGCTGGAACAATGTAGGAAGAACACAGAATAAATTTTCGCGTGCTGAATGGGTTAAAGTTATTCGATAAATTCAGCGCTTCTGTGGCAGTGTGATGGACGGCTCCAAGATTGGATGTGTAGCCAGTCATAGGAGATTCTTAGTCGGTTTTGAAAAGAGTGCTCCCTCTTTGAATGTGGTCAGTCATTTTTGAACACAAATGCTCGTTTTTTATTCTCTAATTATAGAGCTAAGAGTAGAATAAATTAACAGTTTGGTGGAACCTAGAAGTGAATCGTCAAGGAGGGAAGCGCAAACAATTTTTCTTGTTATTTTTATTTTACTAGTATAATTTACAAAGCTCGTATGAAAGAGGTTATTCAGTAGTTATCAGCAAAAATATCTCTTGAGTGCAAACCCTACAAGTGTTTCGCAGTACAAAATGTTTGACTTTTGATCCCTTGATCTTAACGCGAAGATGCACGATGTGTGAGCAGTGGTCAGGGCTCAGCACAAAGCGTTCGGTGGACACCTCAATCGTAGTGAAGGAAGGATTGAGAGAACAGATAAGCGCGCCGTAGTGCAGAGCTCAGGATCAATTCCGATTACCAACGGCGCTTAAACGCACTATAAGCGTCAAGTGAAACCCGAACAAGACAACCGAAATAAACTGGAAAGCTGCACTAGGCAGGCAAAATTATAGACCGGTTGGTTTTCCTATCCAAGGAGTGACGAGCGCTTTTGCAAGAGTTAATAAACGACGTCTCTTTTAGTGCGCAGCTCTTTGGCGTCCGTTCCTGGGTTTCGCGTCGTCGTCGGCGTTGTCGTCGGCCTCGTAACCAGCTCCGCCCCCCTTTCATCCCCCCAGCGCTAGCAGCGGCCGACTGATACCGCTGGATGCCGCTGACGCCGCTAGAGAGTCAAGATAACGTGACTGCATAGAACACCGTCGCCGCCATGCAGAAAGAGGAGGAAAGGGTCCCCCCCCCCCTGTTCTTGTGTGGCGGATAGGGTGCTCTTCAGTTGCCGACGCGCCGGTTATTTCACGTAGGCCCCGGCACGTCGACGAATACGTGACCACCTTCCCACGGCTAGACCTGGTTCTTAGCGCTGCGGAAGCGAGGGTATCATATTGTTTGTGTCGGCATCGGCGGCGTTGTCCCTGAAACCAACTCCGCAGCTGGGGTTGACTCACTATCGAAAAGGTGAAACAGCTTATTTGCTGCGCTCAAATTTCGCATTAGGAAGTAACGTAATCGTCGGTAATTTTTTTTCTTCCCAGGCGCTTAACGTTTAGTGCGATAGGACATCTAGCCGCACTCCTCGGGTTTCAGCGGTGTCCGTCTGTGCGAAGCCTCTGATTAGGAATTGTAACTGGATGACTGGACCAGTAGTAACTTCAGCAACACAGGCCGAAGAAGCAGCCATTGCCTTCGCTCTCAAGGACGACAGCGCAGACACAACAATTAGCAACTCTAAGATTGCGACCCTAAATTACAACAAATGCCTGATTTGCTCTGCAGCCGCAGGACTGATCAAACACAGGCGAAGGATAAGCCTTGTAGAAAATAATTTGGTCCCTGCACACGAAGAAAATGCGGGACACTGGAAGGTGAACCGATATGCTCGAGCTCTAGCAAACCGAGAGGGACGCGGGAAGTGTCGGAGTCCCACATCAACGAATATTTCACTTACCCAGAAATGAATCAACTCCGTGAGACGCGGAAACTTTACCCTGCACCTCACCCGGACCTTGCCAGACAACAGGGCAGAAACCTACGTAGAGCTAAAGCTAAGACAGTCACGACCCCCATCTTCTCTCCAAAATTACCACACAACCCATCGAACCCAACTGCTTACATTCCGGCAATATAACAACAGACGAACGCATGCTATGGGACTGTGAGTAAAATCCACCACCAAAAGACCTTCTGCCGGCTCCCTTTCGAGAAGGCTGGCTTAGGCTCCTGAAGGAGCGGGACAGGAACCCGCAAGCCAATCTTGCGGACTGGGTGGGAAAGGTCGCCCCCCGTTAGGGGGACATTAATCCCACCCCATTGATCTTTGAGTTCAGTAAAGCTTCTCCAATCCATTTAGTGGACACCAGAATCGCTCAGTGATTAGGCGGTGCCGTCCACCTACAAATTGAGGCAGTTATGCGTCTTTTCTTTCGTAGCGTAGAAGTTGGGACTCAGCACCAAGCGTTTGGCGGACACTCAACCGCTCTGTTAGGACTGCAATCAAGCAGAGAATGACGAGAAGAGAGAAACGCGTCGAAGTGCAGGGCTCAAGATACATTTCGGCTACTTGGGGTTCTTTAACGTCATATCACGGACGAATGAAACGTGAACAAGAACATCGAAACATCGGCTGCAGAAATGAATGATTTCACAGTATAGTCGGATGCAGATGAAGAACCAAGCGGCGGACACAACCGTCGACCGTCCATTTTTGTTGCGAAAGCAACGCTACGCGAGTCGCCGAGGCATTTCGCGGAGCTGAGGCAAGGCCATACTGAGCATGCGCGAGAAGCAGTGACGCCACACGGCGCACAGCTGGCGCGCCGCCGCCGTGGCTGCGCGGGTGACTCAGAGGTGCCGCCGCCGCGCTCGCCAGTTGCGCAATGCGCAGTAGCGGCGCATAGGTTGCGTGCCGGTCGTAGTAGTAGAAAACTTTATTGACAAGGAAAATAAAAGACTCGAGGAGAAATATACTCCACTGGCCTTGGCCGCCGCTCAAGCCTGCGCAACGAGTGAGCAGGCTAAAGCGGCTGCCAAGGCCAGTGGAGTTGCGTGCCGGAGTTGCGTGCACAGTGGAGTTGCGCCGCTGCCGCGCGCTCTCCATCGCCTCTCTCTCTATTTCCTCGTTGCTTTCGCAATCCTCCAGGTTTAACCAGAGCTAAACCACTGCCATTTTTTTTTCTTCAGCTCGCACTTCGCGGTCTAAGAACCGTAAGCGATCGCACAAGGGAAGCGGAAACTTTTGATGAATTCCGTTTAAACTGTACCGCTCGCTGGAGAACGCTTGGATCATTTCAAAGGAGTCGCGTAAGATGAGGCAGTGACAAAATGCGTCCGGCTACGATTTCTGGTCAACGCCGAGAGCAAAGAGCAAGTTTGACGGAGGGTGGTCAATCCCATCCCATTCCGTGGAGTCAACCATGGACACGACTGGCGAACGTTGTTTCCAAAGGTTATTTAATAGTCCAGATTTTATTCAAGAAGAGGATTTTATGAGCTAAAAATGAAATGGTAAAGCTTCTTTAATTGAGCTCGGTGGGCGAGCACAAAATACCGTGATTTGCAGACGATAGTCCGCCGCGGTGACGCAAAAATTAACCTTTTAAACATGTATAGTCCGCGGACTGTAGTCAAGAAATTAAGGTACCTTCTTCAACGTTTACGTGGGTATCGTCGGCAGGGGCCTTTGCCAAAACAAATAGTGGTTGTATAAAAAAAAAAATCAGAAGGGTAGCGGATCGGGCTAGTTGGTGCAGTTTTGACAATTTTCGAAGCGCTAAAACAACATCGTCCCTGCGCTCTCTCTGCGTCCATGTTGTTTTAGCGCTTCGAAAAATGTCAAAATATAAAAAAAAAATAAAACGCTGATCTCTGAGGCTGGCGCATACTCTCCGTACTCTTGCAAACTGCGACCACAGAGTTTTCTTTTTGACATCACGCGTTTGAATCTAGGGGCCAAAAAAAAAATGCTGTTTCTTAATAAATGAAACTGTTTCACCAATAAAGACGTATTTTGCTCTTGCCTCCACCGGCTCCTAAGGTTACGTGTTTAAAGAAGTTGTTTAAAGTCAAGTGCAGGCTTTATTTACTCATAATTCACTTCATAAGGGAAGGAAATGAAACAAGCACAGCAATGATTACCATGAACTGTTATGTCGTTTGGGCCGTTTCCCTTTAGGCACACATTTGCACTGCAAATCACGTTGAAAAAGTGAGAATGAACAACTAATGAACCATCACCAGGGGGCAGCTGCGTGAGGGCCCTCTCATGCTACACCTGTCAAGACAGGTGCCAATACTATCAGAACCGAGAGCCTAAAAGTGCTAGTGAGCAGATATGCTTAGGGAAACAAGGAACTGGTCACATCGCAAATATGGAAGCCAAAAGTCATACAAACCAAGGAAAGCATAGAGGAATTTGTTTTTTTTTTTTGCTTTTGGTGTAGTACTACTGGTGGTTGCGATTAATACGGGACTTATGGAGGCCTTGTGTTTGGAAGCCACAGCCAGCCTGTGGTTGGATTTACTTGTACTTTCTGTAAAATTATTTAAATGTTTGCAGAGCTATTTTGTCACTGTGACCAACCCGAGAAAAAAAATGAAAAAATGCGGCATGACCCGACATTGGATACGACAATTAAAAAGCTGCTGGATTTTCCTTGGATAGTTATTTTGATGCTTTTACTCTTATCAATGCTTACTCTGAGCCGAGGCTTGACACACACGAGAGAATTCTTCTGCAGAGTGAAAATGGACGGAGGCGGTTATATGAGTGGCGGGTGGAGCTTTTGGAGGGTGCAGAGGGGTAGGTAGGTGGATCGAGGATGGCGATGAGTTTGTGGGCAGATCAAATACAACATCTAAACACAATCGACCTGATCTCTTACCTACTAAGAATTAAATCGCTGGTAACTTTACTTCTACTGTGTGGACTTCATGATGCATAATTACCACACTTTCTTGCAATGCACATTACAAATAAATTAATATTGCATCATTATATTTCTTGGGTAATTGTGGTGTTCTGGTTGCAACAAGCACACAATATCACAATTCCAGCCTTCTTGCGATACATCAACACAGGTGCAGCAAAAATTGGAGCAGCACCAAGTGTATTCATGGTATTTACTATAAGAAGCAATGGACAAAGAGTTGCTGATAAGCTCCTCCCGTGAAATTAGCCGGCAGCCAATAGCCAAATCAAAAGGTGAAGTTCATGCATTCGCCACTCACCAATAAAAATGGATTTACAGCTCAAAGGGCATCAGGCCTGATGATGTTTGGCGTAAAATGATGTTATTTAGCCAATGTTGCTTTGTAAGCAGCAGCATTGCGTTTCTCGCCAGTCACTATCATTAGATGGCACAGTCATAAGACACGACTGTGAACACAGGAACATGAGTCGCCCTACAAACAGCGCCGCCTAGAGTGCGATGCGAGTGACGTCAAGTGCGGGGTTCCCGCGGCTACGATTGTTAGACAAGCGAATGCATTCCATGCCTCCGAATGCAACCTACGAACAGATTGCCAAATTGTCGCAGCTAGTCGATACTGTTAAATGTGATCACATGTTTTTTACGGGGAGGGGGGGGGGGGACTTCAACCTGCCTGACATTGACTGGTTACACAATAATCCCAGAACTACTGCTTCTGGTAGTTTATATTTATTGTATCAAATGTGCACGTCTTGCCTGGTATTAGTGACCACAATGTATTTGTTTCTGACATTAATATTGAAAATTTGCCAATTATTAAGAAACCCACTAGAAAACTGTACGATTACAGTAAAGGCAACTTTGATGCGATTAATTCAGCCCTTGAGTGTTTTTATCCAACGTTTGGTACGCTAGCAGACGACCTGAGCACTGAACAGCTATGGAACATCCTTAAAGAGAAGCTGTTTACACTCAGCGAAGCTTTCATCCCGACACGGGTCTTGTCAAGCAAGCGATCCAGAGATAAACCGTGGTTTAATAAACAACTGCGTATTTTTCTTCGTAGAGTGCGGCGTGCTTATCGCAAGACAAAACGCACCGGCTGCGCTAGAGCAAACCTTGAGCTTAATAAACTTGCACGCGAATTTCGAAACATGGCCATTTCGGCAAAGGAATCCTATTTTCAGGACCTTGGACTGAAGCTAGTTGAAGATCAAAAAGAATTCTGGATATTTGTTAGACGCAATGGTAAAGACGGTGTTTCTATCCTTCCGCTAATAGATCATGGAGTAATAGTTAATGATGATGCACAAAAGGCTGAGCTGTTCAGTAGTTACTTTTCTTTAGTCTTCAATCTGAGCTTCTCGCGCACGGTTGATGTGGTTTCCCAGATTGAAGTAGATTTAATGCCAGAAGTCAATTTTAGCGTGATGGGTATTAGAAAACTTTTCAATGGCATTAAAGCAAACAAAGCATGTGGTCCAGACGACATTCCTGTCGCGTTAATCTCTAAATGTTCAGTGATATTGTCCAAATATTTTCTGCTTTTATTCCAAAAGAGTTGGGTTGAAACTGCATTACCTAACGATTATAAGATGGCGCGTGTTTTTCCCGTACATAAGAAGGGACCAAAAAATCACGTGGAGAACTACAGACCGGTGTCACTAACAAGTTTAGTGTGCAAAACAATGAAACATATTCTTTATAGTTGCATTATGTCTCATCTCACCAAGTACACTCTTATTCATCCTAGTCAACATGGATTCCGTCAAGGGTTTTCTTGTTCAACGCAACTGGTTGAATTTACCCATGTCTTAGCGGTAGCTATCGACAATAGACAACTGATTGATTGTATTTTTCTCGACTTCAGGAAAGCGTTTGACGTTGTTCCTCATGACCTTCTCGTCTCCAAATTGCGAACGTATAAACTTAACGAAAGTATCATTATGTGGATAGCCGAATACCTTTCCCAAAGACGGCAGACCGTGGTGGTTAATGGATGTTCATCTGCTTATGCTGATGTGACTTCAGGAGTGCCCCAGGGTTCAGTTTTGGGTCCTCTTTTGTTTTTGCTTTTTACAAATGATATTGCTGAAAGTATTCAGTCATCTTTCAGAATGTTTGCTGACGACTGTGTGGTCTACAGGGTGATTGATAATGCACGTGATCATGAGTGCTTGCAAAATGATCTGGATACAGTACTGGAATGGTGCACTAAATGGAAGATGTCTCTTAACGTGGAAAAGTGTGTGCACGTCACTTTTACAAGAAAGAGGTCATATCAAATAAACACTTATACATTAGGTAGCGCAGATTTAAAAAGCGTTTCAGAACATAAATACCTGGGAGTTCTTTTTACGTCAGATCTTGGATGGGCAAAACACATTAACTTCGTAAAGACTAAAGCTTCTAGGGTGTTGGGATTCTTAAGACGCAATTTTAGTCAGCTGCCAAGTAGTCTCAAAGAAAAGTTATATTTTACTAATGTCCGCTCGTTATTAGAATACGCTTGCGTGTGCTGGGATCCGTATACTGCCGAACTTGTTGATGCAATTGAGACGATACAAAACAGGGCAGTGAGGTTTGTTCACGGTAATTGGAGTAGAAATCTTAGTGTGCGAGAAATTAAAACCAAACTGAAATGGCAGGAGCTGAAGGAGCGCAGGAAAGATTTGAGGTTAAAATTTTTTCATAATATATACCACTGTAAAACCGGTATAAGTAGAGATCTATTCACAAAACCTCCATCTTATATATCAAAAAGGCGTGACCACTCTCTGAAAGTTCGTGAACTTTCTTTTAAAAGTGACGTCTTGCGTTATTCTTTTTTTGCACGTACGATTAGAAACTGGAATGCTTTGCCATCGAATGTTGTTACCACGTTTTGCGCATATGATTTCGAAGTGCTTTTGTTGCGATGATGCCCCCCTGCTGTAATGCCTAAAACAGGCGATGCAGGTAATAAATAAATAAATAATAAATAAATAAATAAATAAATAAATGAAATGCCGGCGATCACATGTCGCCTGTTCCACCTGCTGTTCCCGACACACTACGACCACTGATAGGAGCGGCGGGGGCATGAAGGGCTGCCTGAATACGTTGGCGTGCATGGCGAAGGCATATCCTGTTTAGAGTAGAATGCCTGAATCTCGTACGGCCATTTTCGTGGTTGACCGGAGCGAGAAATAAAAAATCAGGGCGCGTTGGATTTCCCGCTTGCTTATGTACCTACAGTACAAAACAAAAGACACAATGCTCATTTTTGTTGGCACATGGCTACCAGCACAGCTAGAAGCGCGCTTCTTTATTTGTCTCGTACGTCACGTGAATAAAGAGCGACCATGCCGCGTTACGAAACGAAACGAAGCAACGAACGACGACACGGCGGGAGCGCGCGCTCAAAGAACAGCCGCAGAAGCGCGAGTGGGAAATGCAACCAGAGCGCCGCGTCAGTCGGCATTAAAGTACACACTGACCACACGATACTTCAAAAAAGTATGTGCAGTACTGACATCGAAGAGCCTGAAAATGCAAGACACATTGGCAAGCCACCGCCAGTTTCCATCAATATTGCTTTAGCAGAGTTCGGTGCGCCATTGTGGCCCATCGCGTGCAGGCGGCACGCGACGGCGTACACCTGCGGCTCAGATAGGCTGCAAGACGCGGACTCCTTATGTTGCTCACGCCCTGATTGCGCTGAACGCATTCCACTGGTGTAGCGAAGGCGGTGAGTGCAGCCATGGGGTGGCGGTGGAAGCGTTCCACTCGGCTATTCGTCTCGGGGTGGTACACGGTGATGCGCAGGCGAATCGCGTCGAGAATGTAAAGGAGCTCAGCAAAGAGAGACGACTCGAACTTTCCGCTGAGGCTCAGGGTGACTGTAGACGAAAATTTAAAACGGGCCACCAAGGTAGAAAGGAAAGCAGACGCGACAGCAGAGTTAGCAGTACCGGGGACTGTGGTTGCTTCTGGCCAATGGGTGTGCAAGGTGAAGCAAGGTGAAAGTGGTTCGCCTTATTCAATGTTGACCGTGTCACAGCGGAAATCTGGTGTAAACAGAAGAAATAGTTTTTTTATTCCGTTCTCGAGCCGATCCGGAGCCCGAGCCTTTCTGCCACGGCGCTCGCGTTGCTTGTACTTCCTCGCGCGCTCCGAACATCCAGAGATATTGCTGCTACTGGACTTTACGGGCCGCTGCTGGATTGCTTTGGTCAGGACGAGGGGACGACGGGTTAGCGCATCCTGAGTCACTTCGAGGAGCAACGCCTCTGGCACCGGCTGGTGAGGGAAGCTCGAGCCAAGCAGATGACCAAGCCAGGCCTGCTGGCAGTGTGGCACGACGTAGCGCGCCTGCGGCTCGGCAGCGTCTCGGTACTGCTCTCGCTGCTGCCGTACGCGGTGCTGCCCGACCAACCGGTGAGCAAGGGCTCCCTGGCCTACCCGTACACCACCCTCCAGACCTGGTGCCAACACGCCCAGGAATGACCGAGGCAGGAGACTGCTGGTGAACATCGGGCTGGTAGAGGCGGGCCTGGGAGATGCGGCCAGCTCCGGCAGTCGCCTACGAGTAAGCTACCTGTCAGCAAGCATTCACTGCGCCACCGATATCCGTCTTATACGTGGTGTCGAGGCTTGGCCGCCGCACGTCGTCACGTCACGTACGTCGTCACGTAGCAACAAGGAATTAGCATACATCACTACACATGTGACATAGGTTTTGATTTTCACGGCCCTTTTACACTATCATCTTACTTCTTTGTGTTATGTTTTAGTATATATACCCTTCCGTCCTTCAATAAACCCAGTTGATAGTTCAGCGCTTGTCTTGTCGTTGTCCCGCCTTTTTTGCGCTGTTCACCACTATGTCACGTACAACCTCCTACTACACATCTCCCCCTTCGCCATCCACGACTATCTACCGCTAAAGGAAAAGCTGAAGCGTTTCCTGTCTGCATTTTTCCTGAGCACTGACGTGCATAGTCTTGTCCAGAATATCTGGCACCTCGTCCATGGCACTTATGAGGTAGGGATGGAGAGTATGCTGCAGGGACAACAACGCGCCGGTGCTGAACTGCGGCCGCTTCTGGGCGCCTTCTGGAGCCCGCCGAGCGCCTAATGATTCAGTGCCAGCACCGGCAGGCCCAGCGCTGCCTCGGCCATCTGCAGGTGGCCTCCATGCCGGAGAAAATGACCGTGCAGCTGGACGTGCTGCTGGCCAACTCTCGAATCATCTACTCCTTGGAGCTGACCAGCGGGCACGGGCATCCTTCCAGCGTGGTGCCGCTACTGGGTTGCATTATGGCAATCGCCAGAAAATCGAAAGTAACCCGTGAACAGCTGGAGCAACTTCTGCAAGTACCGCTGTCTTCCACGGAGGAGGAGCAGTTTGTCAACTTCTTCTGCAAGCTGGCCGAGCCGACCCAGATTTGCTACGTGGTGCTGCCCTTCCTGCCTGGCGTACGACTCCATGCTGTACTGCCGCTGACCGGCTTCCTTCAGGAGCTGTTTCGGGAGGGGAGGATGCAGCACTCATGCCTTCGCGAGATGCGGGAGAATTTTTCCGCCACGCAAAAACTCATACAGAGCTTCGCGCGGTCAGTGCCCCTGCCGGCAGCGCAGCTATATCTAGCATCAAGCAATCGAAACCAGCCTGCCACACGAGAGCAGTAACCGGGGTTTGTGCCAACTCGTGTGCCGCACAGGGGCATCACGCCTCGCCTGGCAACGCAGGTGGCTGCAGTGAGGGCACTATGGGTGCTGCAGAGGCGCCAAAGCCACCCGGTATGCCTTTTGCTCCCGACAAGACAGCTGTGAGTGAATCGTGTGCCTCAATGTCTGCTCCGGTTGCCAGCTACTATACCCCGCAAAGCAAGCCGGACGAGGATACAGTATCGATCCTGTGCACGCCTTCCGTCACTCTGTTGGAGGGCCAACCTCAACGGACAACCTCCGCGGCACACCGACCTACAAGCGCACCTGCGTCCCTCTTGAACCGGCGACTCGTGAAACTCCCACCTGTTACTTCCACGCCAGTTGTTCTTCCAAGGGGTTGCGAACAAAAACATGCTCCTAGATGTCCGACGCCCACAGATCTCGACGAGGAGGTGCAGCGAATACCTGCAGATACATCAGAGCGGAGGGTCAGATTTTCACACCGGATTCGAACAGTTCAGAAGCTAGCCCTGACCATTGCACCACTGGCCAGAACCTAGGAGGCACCTCCATGCAGTCTCATCCTGAGGAGCAGGCAAATGGCGAAGAGGAGGCATCCGATTGATAGGAGACAGAAATTTCCAGTGACCGATCCAGACGGTTTACGACTCCCAAGGCCACTGACAGCGACCAATCTGGCATTGATCTGCAAGACAGCACTCCAAGTACGGTTTGCTCTCCACAACCGACGCCACAGCAGCCTGATCCCAGTTTGCAGCCCAGAAGGGACGACGGGGATATAGATGGGAACAACGTACCGGGACCGCTAGCTGGACAGACATCTTCCCCAGAGCGCAATCCACTGCTGCTGCCAGAGTTCCTGGATCAAGAGGTTCGCGGGTGCCTGCACTCGCCCACTGCAGCCGATTCATCTGATGCCGGGCTTGCTCAGCGAGGTTCCTAGGAGTCACCATCTCAGCCAGCCCCTGCAGCTGCAGCGTCAAGCCTTGCAGAGACTGTGGTGACTTTGGATGAAGAGGACCTGGATGGAACGCCGCTAATGGACAGCTATGAGTACATAACTCCTGAAAGCAAGCATTCGCACATTACCCGCCACATGGAGCCTGATTTGAGCAAGTGCCGTGTGGTTATGACACCTGAGCAAGAAAAGACAGTATACAGCTCGGCTGCTGCTGCAGTCGTTGGCAATTTGCACTTCGGCACTGGACCAGTCGGCGCTGCCCAGTATGGCATTGCACAGTTCGGCATTCGACATGTAGACACTCCAAGCATTACTATTTCACACGTCAGCACTGCAAACTGGTACTGCAAACATCGGCCCTGCAAACTTCGGCCCTGCACATGTCGGCCCGGCACATGTCGGCCCTGCAAATATCAGCACTACTGAATTCAGGATGCCTGCTGAAGAAGAAATAACTTCTCTTGGCGACAACGACGGCTCTGAGCTAGTAGAAGACCCACCAAGAAGAGCCTGTTCTCAGGCGTCAACAGTCTGCATCCGTGTGTCAGCATTCGTACTCACTTGGGAACAATACGCTGCAGGTGAATATAATCAGCCTGCTGTCTGCTGTGTGGAAGAGAGAGACCTGTCCTCTAAACCTGACGCTCTCCACTCAGAATGTGCGGTGACGACACCAGCAGAAGAAACACACTTTGAAAAATCTGCAGCAATCAACGTGTCTCTTTGTTCCAAATTTCCACACACCTCTTGTTGAAGTTTCGGGAGGACCTTTAACGACAATTGATGCGTTTGTCATATACGATGGGTTATTTGTAATGTATTTTGAACATAAATTGTATTCATGAATGCTCGAAAAGTATGTAGGAAATAGGTTCTTGAAATTTATCGCTCGGTATTCGAAATTTATTCGCAAAATTTGCCTGATATTTCACCTACACCATGCTTCGCACACGTTTGAAATGCGTGAATAAAGGTATGTGTTATTTTAATGTGTTGACAGCACAAAAAAGTGTACTTTCGTAAAAATGAACTTAGTTCGTCGAGATTATTCTTCAGTACTAACAAATAAGCAGTCCTCGTTAAAATTGTAGCAGGAATCTTCATGCTGCCGTGGAACAATCTGGAGCTCGAAATCGGTTTTCCGGGGAACAGTCAAAACACGTCATTTTCTCCGGACTCTTCGTGTTTAGGATACTGGCAGGAAGATCAGCACCACTTATTGCATTACGTGTGGAGAATGTGATAACATTAGACCGGGAAGCGCGGGTTGGGAATCTGCGGACCCGGACAGTCCAGGGAAAAGAGCTCCCACTCGCAGAACAGTATTTTTTCAATAGACGCCTAAGTAAAGTTTGGTTGACAGTTCGACTCCTGACGGACGCCTGACGTAAGTTCCGCTGAGCAGTTCGGTTCTAGACCATCCGTTCTTTCGAACGCGACTAGTTTCGCACTAGAGCAGCAATTCGGAGGTCCATAGTCCTTGCGTCAGGAACGCCTCACCGGTCAAGATTATGTGGCGTCTCTCGGAAAGTACTGTTATGCCAAGCCAGCTACTACAAGCGTCCGAATGCATCCAGTATACTGACATAACTTTCAGTCGCCATTCGTGGTGTGGCGACATCTCTCCCGGCTAAGTGACGTCCCGTGACCTGGCTACCTCATCGATCTCTTGATTTATGACAATGCCTCGTTTT
This sequence comes from Amblyomma mixtum, assembly GCF_055824585.1. Lineage (NCBI taxonomy): Eukaryota > Metazoa > Arthropoda > Arachnida > Ixodida > Ixodidae > Amblyomma > Amblyomma mixtum. The sequence continues at coordinate 396,230,626 of NC_143014.1, forward strand.
CTTTGGAATGTGACTTCCAATGATTATTACAATAATGAGCGATGACTACACTGTTGCTTCGGCCAGACAGTGATATTTTCCGCCGTTGGACAACAGAAATACGTCTAATGCAGTAAAACCAACTTGCGGGCTTTTATAGGCCGTATAGAATACAGTAATATGTGTGACGACAACCTTGTGTGATGGTAAAGTTTTATTCAATACAGAAAAAGCATTCATTTTGGTCTTAACTGTAGGGAGAAAATCACAGAAAATCAATATTAAATTGATAGAATATGTCCGAAATGAATTTTTAACACAGACTTTATTCCTTAAGAGTCCTCGTCGCCGCAGGGAAGGCGCCACCTGGTGCTGCTGGTGTTTCTCTTGCTGTGGCTCCGACAATCCCCTTGGATCGCTCACCATCGCCGGGTGATGCCAAAAGGATGCAGGAGACGCCTGCGAAGCCATCTCCTACGACTACGAACTTGGAAGACTCAATTTCAAAACGCAGAGAACCTGAAGCAAATCGCGATTAAAGCGGCGCGGAAAAAGGTGTAAGAAAACCTGAGCGTTCAACTGAACAACTCTAGTGGCATAGAATTGTGATCTTTTCCTACAACCTCAGGGAAAGGCGGAAGGCTGCTTCAGGTGAGGAGCAACACGGTTTCGAAACAGTGGCAACACGTGCATCACGTAGGAAAAATGACTCTGTCTCACCATCTCACAGATAACCAGCTACTCTGACCGCGGCTGCGCACAGCAGGGAGTCGAAATGGAGGCCCACAAGCGAGACATCACCAGCGCCCAAGACAAGGGCTGCCAATGAGAAACAAGTGGCAGCACACAGCCGCAGTGAGAGGAAGCCATCGGAGGTGTCTGCTAGAACCACAGGGGCAGCCAGAGAGAGCGCAGGTAAACCCAGCACCAAGCGTGCAGCACGAAGTCCAAGGCGTATCTCGGAGGTTCCCAGCTCTAGAGGATGAAGCAACGTGAAAGCCACTTTGGCTTCTGAACACAGCACAGGCACAGTCCTCGCTGAAAATCGAAGACGCGCAGTCCGGGAAGGGCAGGGGTTGCTGGTCTGCAGCGGCCAGCACCAAACGAGAGCCACAAACAGGCCCTGGAAGGAGCCTGCACAAGACTTGAGCGGGCAGTACAGAGCAGGCAGAACCAGGCACAAGGCGGCATTGACGCGCAGTCTTCGAAAGCCGACTGCTTACACACCGAGCCCTGTAAGGGAACCATGTCTGTCCAATGTTGCCAAGGGCAACACTCTGAGCCGTTCGAAGACTACGAGAGCCAGGCGGTGTTCTTCCGTAAGCATAGGTAAGGTGGTACCAGTTTGAAGGCCCTTTAAACGGACACTGAGGAGAGATAGAAGTTGGCTTGTATCGATAGAAGACTACCAGCTCCTTGTTACAAAAAGACCAACCTTAGTGAAAACAAAGCTCATGTAAGGTAGAAAGGAGTACAAACAAAAAAAAAACAGGTATCGCTGCCCCGGGTCAAGCTCGCAAGAACATGTATGATGATAAAATAGGAGAAAAGACGCCAGGAATCTGTGACGCTGAAAAACCTTACAGAGGCTTTACAAAACTGCTTCGGAGTCCAGGCTGCCTGTAATTTCAAGTTTAAAAAGGTCATCGTCGCCAAACACTCTCTGAGCAGACACCAGTACGAGCTACGCGGTTCAATGTTAAAGTAAGTTTGACTTTGAAACCGCAAGTGGGCTTTTATCACACACAGAAAGTAGAAAAAAGACAACCTGAATGTTGGAAGCCAAAGACAACCGATACAAGCCGGCGCCACAGGCGGCCAGGTGAGTTTAGGCACGTTTTGGGGCTTGACGGCTATGAGCTTTGTATGCCCGCGTGGTTTCGTTTTTCTCGTGCCTCGATTTACAAACGCGGGACCGCCTAATATCTCTAAGTACCCTGCAGGTCCTAGTTAACTTTCGAAGGAGCATGCTAAGGCTGGTCAGATCATCTACGCGGTCGATGAAGGATGATGATGGCACGATGGTCAATGATAGTATAAGGCAGTTGCAAGTATAGAGAGCACCTTGAGTCTCCCTACGCTAGCCTGGCAAAACGTTGCGGTTTGGGGCAGTCAACTTCGTACTTCTTAACAAAAATGGATTATTAGGGATGGAAGACAACCTACAAGGCAGTTAAGAAAAGGCGATTTGAACGCTGCCGAAACAGACTCGAAACACTCCTTCGACTCGGTCCTTTGCCGCTTCATTTACCAGCTTCGGTAGCTGCGCGGAGCTGTACATGCTATTTGTGCTCCCGTACAATTTAATCCATTCGTATTGCACATTGGAAGCTATAACCTGTAGGGTCTGCTCGCGGGCAAGTCAAATCTCGCGCCGCTCACCGCGAGTAGTCTCGGACCCCTTCTTCCCGAGTGGTGGGGCGGTGGGAGAGAGGCTAGGAGAAAGCCTTTATAAGGCGAGACCGGGCAGGCTCGCGGTCTCTCGCTCCTGGACCAGCCCTGCCAAAAGGACCACCTGACCCAGCTGCCACGACGACGACCGGCCCCCTGATGTGAGAATAAACCGTTTGTACGAAGTCCTGCCTCGAGTGACTGCCTGTGCGTCCCCGCGCAGAGGAATTGCCCACAAATAATGGCGCCCAACGTGCGGCTTTAATTAACACCTTGTGGACGATTTCTCTGCCGATTTTGGGACGTGCAGCCAGACTCGTGGCAGGCCCTCTTTGTTCAGGGCCACGCCGGACCGATAGGGTTAAGGAGCGGGTCAGGCGGAATGTTCGCGGGGTAGCGACTTGTGCAGTGTTGTAAATTTGTTAGGGGTCTTGTGTTATTTATGTAGTTTTCGGGCGTTTTCTGTTGTGTATTTCCGCGTGTTTGTAGATAGATTGTTGTGTGTGTGAATGTTCTTGTTGCCATGAGCAGTTAGCCGGTGCGGCCGGACAGTTAGCGCGAACTATGCCTCCCAGAAAGGATGTTTCAGCCACGGCTTTGGATGGCGGGGCAGCCGGTAGTGAGACGGCCGACGCGGCGGCCGTAATGGGGCAGGTGACTGAGATGTTTGCCGCATTAGCCCGTCAGCTCGGTTCGGTGGCTGGCGCCAACCAGGCCGCAGCATCGGTAGCATCGGCGACAGCATCGCGCCCGCGGATAAATATGGAGGTCCCCTCCTTTTCCGGGTACACGGACGCGAAATCAGTCCACGAGTTTTTACAACAACTCGAGGACTACCAGACGGCTCTGGGCGCCCCAGATGACGTAGTGCTAGGGCAGGTCCTGCCTGTAGCACTCGTCGAGAGCGCGGCGCGATGGAGGCGCTGCCAGCCGACTTTCCAGTCGATGGCGGACTTCAAAGATCGTTTCCGCGCCGAGTTCTTGCCGCCTGATTATGAGCGCCGGATGCTGGATGAGCTCGCGTTGCGCACCCAACACCCAGAGGAAAGCCTCCTCGAATACGTACGCGCAATGCAGGAGCTGTACAAGAGGGCAGATCCGATGGCAACCGACCGAGATCAGGTTGCGCGTGTGATCAGGCAGTGCCATCCACGCTTCAAGCCGTATCTGCGGGGCCGCAGTTTTACAAACCTCGAGGCCCTAGCGCAGGAGGCCAAGACCGTGCAGGCGGATTTACTCGCCGAACTGCGCTACCGGCCGCCCCCCAGGCCGGCCGAATCGCTAGAACCGGGATGCGCATGGGATGGAGGCCGAGAATGCGCGATGAGGGCTCGGCGCGCCGAGGTAATGGCCGTGGAAAATCAGGCGGAACCCCCTGTTGTCCCTCGTGCGCTTGACCCGTACGCATTCGAGCAGCGGCGTCGTGCCGCTCTCACAGGCCACGCGCGGAGCGAGCGTCGGGAATGCGCGGAGAAAGGGGAGAGCCGTCCCCAACCGCTTCGTGGAACGAGGGGTCCTCCGTCTACGCGGCGGGTGAATGACCGGCTTTGCTGGAATTGCAACCAGCCCGGCCACGTGGCACGCGAATGTCAAGCTAGGCGTATGCAGGGAAACGCCAGGCGCTGGCGGTGATGTCTGGTGGCAGCGGCCTTTCACCGTCAGCGGGAGAATTTCATGGTTGTCAAGGCGCTAGTCAGGAAAAGAACTCCCGCGCCGGCGACGGGGAGGCCTTTGTCCCGCTCGCCTGTAGAACTCAGGGAGTCGTTCCGCGCTCAAGCCCTTTTATGCTAGTGCAGTTAGCGGGTCGATGCTACTCTGCACTCGTAGACACGGGCTCAACGCTGTCACTGGTCGGTGACGAGGTGTACGAGGCCTGCCGGATAGGTAACATCCGTGTCAGACCGGCCGAAACCCCGTTAAGCTTAGCAGCTGGGGCGGCAAGGGCAAAGGGAGCAGTGCGTCTTACGATGCGTTTTGACGGCAGAAAGCGGAGACATCGCTTCGTCTATCTGCCTGGCTTGTCAATACCAGTAATTCTGGGAAGGGATTTTCTCTCGAGCGAAGGCATTGTGCTCGACATGGGGGAGAATGGCTATCGTTACAGCCAGCTCGCCCCCCTCATTCCCTTCGAAAGCGCATCCTTGCCCGGCTGTCCTGCACAAAAGGTGGTTGTCCACACCTGTGCGACAGAAAGGCAGGTGAGCTCCCTCGAGACGCTGAGAGACGGTGGCCCGTTAGAAGCGATTATTGCGTCTTTCTCAGGACCCAGTAGTCAGCGCCGAAGGCTCGCGGAAACTTTACTCCCGTTTTCGGATTGCTTCACGGAGAAACCGGGCAGAACCGACCTGCTTCAGCACGAGATTCAGACGGGTGATACGCGCCCTTTCAGGTGTAACCCGAGGCCGTTAAGTGCGCATAAGAGGCAGCTTCTCGACTGTGCCCTTGACGAGATGATTGATACCGGTGCGGTGAGACCCTCACAAAGTCCCTGGGCGTCACCAGTGGTTCTAGCGCCGAAGAAAGATGGATCGGTCAGGCTGTGTGTTGATTATCGTAAGCTCAACTCACTGACGCCTACGGTTGCGTACCCTTTTCAGTCGATCGAGGCTGTGATGTATGCGTTAGGGAACGCGAGGTTCTTCACAGTCCTAGATGCAAGCAGAGGGTACCTGCAGATTGAGGTGGCCGAAGGTGACATTGAGAAAACCGCATTCACCTGCCACCGCGGGCTCTTCGAATTTACTCGACTCCCGTTTGGTTTGTCTAACGCCCCGAGCACGTTCATGCGACTGATGGACATCGTGCTGGGCGATGCAAGGTTCAACTACGCCATGGCGTACCTCGACGACGTTGTGATATTCTCACAGTCGTTCGAGGAGCACCTCATTCACCTGAATTCCGTTCTCGATAGAATGAGACGTGCCGGTCTAACCATAAATCCAAAGAAAGTGCAGTTGGCATCGAAGAGAGTGAACCTCTTGGGCTTTGTCGTGGATGATGGCACACTGAGACCGAATGATGACAAACTGCAGGCAATTCTGAACTACCCCTGCCCCATGGATGTGAAAAGCTTGCAGAGGTTTTTGGGGATGGTTGCGTTCTACAGGCAATTCATCCCGCGCTGTTCGGAGCTTGCAAGGCCGCTGAACCTGCTGTTGCGTAAAGGCTCGAAGTGGGTCTGGGGCAAGAAACAGAGTGACGCATTTGTTGCCTTGGCTCGCGCGATAGCGAATACCGCTAGTCTGCGCCTCCCCGACCTGAACAAGCAGTTTGTCTTGCAGACAGACGCTAGTGACTACGGTGTTGGAGCTGTTTTGTTGCAGGAACACGAGGGCAAACTGCGCCCTGTCGCGTTCGCTAGTCGTACGCTCACATCGGCGGAGCGGAATTACTCCGTGATCGAAAAAGAATGCCTGGCGATCATGTTCGCATTGTCGAAGTTCGACATGTACCTAGACGGAGCGGTCTTCACCGTGCAGACAGATCATCAGGCATTGTCTTGGTTAAAGAGGCTCAAGAACCCCGCAGGCAGACTCGCGAGATGGGCGCTGACGTTGCAACGTTACGCGTACGCCATCGAGTACCGCCGGGGCAGCTTGAACAAGGTGGCCGATGCTTTATCGCGCGCACCATGGAATGCTGGCGGAAGCGCTTCAGAGGCGCAGCCCAGCTTTGTAAAAAGCGGCGTCACCGCTGTTGGAGAGGAAGAGAGGGCGGACGGGAGTGTCGCGCCCTGTTTGGAGAGAGAGGAGACGGGCAAAGGTCCCGCACGGTGCTGTGACGGAAGGGAAACACAGCAGCTCGTGGCGGCGACCGCTCGCCTGCCTAGGAGCGAGGCAGAAAGAAATCTGTCTTGGGGAGTAGCGGTCAGTAGAGAAGAGCTGATCGAGGCCCAGAAAGCAGACGGTCTTTGCCAGCGGGTGCTGAAGGAGCTTGCGAGCAGCGCAGCTTGCACCGGGAACGCTGAGGGCAAGTACGACGCGTATCTGCTGGGCGATGATGGCTTGCTGCTCCGCTATATTCCCCAACTTGACGAGGAAGCGGCGATATCATCCCCTTTCCGAGTCGTGGTCCCGAGAAGGTTGCGGAAACGGTTCCTGCAGTACTTCCATGACTCAGCGCTGGCAGGCCATGGCAGCGGCAGTAAGACTTACGACAAGTTATGCCGTGTCGCGACCTGGCCAGGCATGAGAAAGGATGTGCTGGGATACGCCCGTACCTGCCCGGTATGCCAGGTAGCCAAGCCTCGGGCGGGCAAGCCCGCTGGCATGATGAAGGCGGTAGTTAGCAACTACCCGTGGCAAGTGGTCGCGTGCGATATCATGGGACCCCTCCCTCGGTCCGCACGCGGAAACCAATTCATCCTGGTAATAACGGACCACTATTCCAAGTGGGTTGAGGTTTTCCCCCTTAGGAAGCTTGTGTCGGAACGAATTTGGGAAAAACTGTTGGAGACTTTCACTCGTTTCGGTTTCCCTTCCGACCTGATTACAGACAATGCTTCGTATTTCACAAGCAAAGTCTTTGTAGACTCCTGTCGGGCGCTTCAAATCCGCCACAGGAGAACGAGTCCCTACCACGCTCAGAGCAACATAACCGAGCGGGTGAATCGAAATCTGAAGAGCATGCTGGTCGCGACGACCGAGCAGCACAGAGATTGGGACGCGCGGCTGTCCGAACTGGCGTTCGCTACAAGGACAACCGTGAACAGGTCAGTGGGTATTACACCCGCTTACTTGAATTTTGGGAGAGAGATCGCTTTTCCGCTAGAGAATGCCCTACTCGACGCGGCGGGGCCTGCGCCCCCTCCGCTTTCGCAGTACGCGGCAAGGCTCCGGGAGCGCCTGGAGGCAGCGCAGCGAGCAGCCCGCGAAAACCTCGATGTGGCGCGCATGGAGCAGGCGGATCAGTACAACAAAGGTCGCCGTCACGTCGTTTTCAACACGGGCGACCTAGTACTCAAGAGAACGCACCCACTTAGTAACGCAGCGCGCGGTTTCGCCGCGTCGCTAGCGCACAAGTGGGCTGGGCCGTACGAAGTTACGGCACGGACTACGCCGCTCACCTACCAGTTGCGGTTGTTGACAAACGGCGAAACCGCCGGTCCGGTGCATGTCGCTGATTTGAAGGCCTTCCACCTTCGCAAGGACGATGGCTGCGAAGCGGTGGAAAATCAGCGCGATGCGGCGATCTCACCCCCGGGAGGACGAGCAGGTAGCGGTGCGGTTCGCAACCGACGCTACAACCTGAGGACCAGGTAGCACCCGTGTCTCTCGATCAATTATCACTCGCAGTGCTCTCGCCCTCTCAGTATGTCTTCTAGGAAGCTCCAGCGGACCGACGCCCGTGGCTCGGACTCCAGAAGGCAAGGCAGACCACCGTCGAACGGTGGCCGCCATCAAGGCGCGCCACCCGGCTGGCGGCAGGAGCCGCGCGAGTGGCGCAGGTTCCACGGCCGCGGTGGCCCCCACCGCCCGCCAAACCACATGCCTAACCACTGGAGAGCACCTCCCAGTGGTGCAAGCCAACGCAAGAGGGCCAGTGACGACCAGGCGCAGGGCCCCCCTCAGCACCCAGCCGGCGCTTCGGCCGCCGAGCAGCCGCAACCCAAGCGGCCCAGGGTCCTGCGGCACGTGGCCACCTGGACCACGGTCGCCAACGGAGCGGCCATCTCGTACTGCGCGCGGTCCAGGTGGCGGGACCAGGCGCAGCCCCTTCGCGGCGGAAAGGCGCTTGGCGGCTGCAGCGCCTTCCCCCGCTGCGCCACTGCAGAGGGGCAGCCCGGAGGAGGCGGCCCTTAGCAATCCTCCAGTCCAGCCGCCCAGACCTGCTGTCCCCGGCGGCCGAGGAGCTTTGGAGGGCGCTGCCGGCAGGGCCCCCAGCGGAGCCAGGCGCCTCGCCCCCCCCGGGCGGCTCGTGAGGAGCCCGTCCAGCCAGCGGTGAGCGGCCCCCCGGCGAGCACCCCTCCCCCCTGCGACGACTCTATGGACCCGGAGGTCATCGAACGCCTGCTGGCGGACCCCGGGACGGACGTTTGAGGGGGCGGAGATGTAGGGTCTGCTCGCGGGCAAGTCAAATCTCGCGCCGCTCACCGCGAGTAGTCTCGGACCCCTTCTTCCCGAGTGGTGGGGCGGTGGGAGAGAGGCTAGGAGAAAGCCTTTATAAGGCGAGACCGGACAGGCTCGCGGTCTCTCGCTCCTGGACCAGCCCTGCCAAAAGGACCACCTGACCCAGCTGCCACGACGACGACCGGCCCCCTGATGTGAGAATAAACCGTTTGTACGAAGTCCTGCCTCGAGTGACTGCCTGTGCGTCCCCGCGCAGAGGAATTGCCCACAAACCATACAAGTACGCTGGGCCTGAGGCTCACCAGAGCCCGGCTTATTTGACCCCGTACGTCCGGAAACGCGCAGGGGGGCGGTTCGAGGACAGTAGGCTTTACTTTCAAGCCACTAGCTCTAATTGTGAGCGCCATTAACTATTCGATCGTATTTCGTGACAAAAAGGTCTCGGCCCTTTGCGACCATGGGAGACCTCCTTGACGCCTCCTTCTGTACCGTGTAATGGCTCCCTTCAAGAAATCACAATCCATTTGGCCCCAATGCCTCGAACGGACTCCGATGTGCCCGATGCGCCTACCTTGTCCTCAACCCTCGCGACTACCCGCGCTGCGGTTACAATATTTATGTTTAGACGGTGGTCCACGGCGGAAGGGGGAAGCGACCCGCCGGTATCTAACCTAACCGATCGCCTCGAACGAAGCTGCTGCATCGGCAACAATTTGTTCGCTTGTACCGCACTTTACCCTGCGCGAGAGCAGTGCTCGCTACTTCGTGCCTCCCTGCGCGCCTCGCTCACAGCCAGAGTACGCGGACGTACTGCGTCGTCGGTCCCCTTTTGATCGACAGTTCAGCGTCGTACTGGCAACGCAGATTAGGCTGCTGCGATTATCAACCACGTGGGCTGCTGTGCTTGCGGATGTGATGGTTATGGCGAGCTGCTTGAGGCAGCAAGGCTAAGTCTAGTGAACCATGTCAGTAACATCCCCGAAGGGCACAGCCAACTCTGCCCACGCTTTCTACATAGGCCTTAGCTCAGTGCTGGTAAGTAGAGTTCACTCCTCTACTCAGCTTTCTCAGGACTTCAGTGGCCTCTTAGAATATAACCGGTCTACCAGTACTAATCTTGTCTGCTTAACCGGAAACAGTCAAAGAAAATAGTGCCACCCCTATCCCATACTATTCGATTAGAGTTAGTACTACGTAATGCAGAATTTGTTTTTGTTTAGTTGGAAAAAAATGGCTGTGGCTTACCTTGGTTAAGCCCGGTAATTGCGAAAGCAATATCCGTAGCTATGCCATGGTTCAGCTGGTAGTGTAGCTGGTGGTGGTGCTTGTGGTTAGACTTCTGGTGATGCATCGGTTATACAATCCAATCCAATCCAATATGCTAATATGGTAGCTACCGGCCTCGCTACGCGACGGGCTGAAAGTGCAACTAGTATTGCTTTCGCAAGAAAAGTTTTGCGTGCTTTTACCCTGGTTCTTTTTCACATGAGGAAGTGGAGGCCATTGTAACAGCACCAGTGCTTCCAAAAAAACATTCAGCGGCTGTCACCACGTGTAAAGGCATACGGCCTCGAGCCGTTTCACATCGTGTTTAATGTGTTCGCCCCCAAATCAACCGTATCTACATACAAAGGCATGAGGGCTCTGTAAGTCTGCATACGGATACATACAGAATATCAATTATCACGTCTTAATAGTGCAACACATAAAGCATAAAGAAATTTTTTTGCAACGCGGTGCAACATCCAGGTTGTTTCATGCAACATTGTTTTAGGCGGATGGACTACTATGCATTTCGAAAATTCAAATGGTGCTAAGGATCAAAAACCTTGCGGACCTTGTCAACCCCACTATTAAAGATGAAAATGCGATAGTAGTTAGGTTCGCTACTGTCTTCTACACAATAAGCGTCTAATGTTCTTGCGATTTTTCTGGGAAAACTCCAAACTTATATGGCACGCATTAGTTAACACCTAAAATGTTTGAGTACTTTTCACACGATTATCATATCGAATTATACAATTCCGAGCACCTAATCCACCCTAATCCGCTATTAAACAGATTGAAAGTGCAACTGTAATGTTTCTTCTACCTGCTTTGATTTTACAGAAACTTTAACGGTACGTTCTACATACTTTCGTGGTCCTTTTGTGCCGAATTTCGCGGCGGAGAGAGCTATTTTCCAAATTTCACGCTGACCTTGCGTGTGTGACGTCACTGGATGCACGCGCGTCTATCTTCGCTTTCCGTTTGCTGGACAGAATTTCGAGCTGCTTTTTAAGGCGGAAGCCTTTAATGCCTCTTCGTTGTAAGCAGGAGCTGTCCACAGAAATGTCACGCTTTTCAATTGGTCCAAACGGTCGGGGTGTCACAGTGCGCGAATTTGAAAAGGGGCCAATTGTACTTTAGCTAGTGACCATGCCACAAATTAAAGGGATCGTATAGTGATGCTCCAAATTAGTAGGACTGGGTTAATTTGTTAATTAACCGATTAGCCTAATTAACCTTTCTAGTCAGACCATATCAATAAAAGAAACGAGTAGGAAATTGGTCGAGTTGGGGAATCGAACCAGGGTCTCCGGATTGCGAGTCAAGAACGCTAACCACTCCGCCATGCCAGCTCGATGGTTTGAAATGAACGAAGGCGCGTCTAGTGAATACGGTGTCTTCTTTCACTTCCATCTTCCTCCCTTCCCGTTACGGCGAGGTTCAAGTGTCCACCGAGATATGCGAGACGGATACATTTCCTTTCCACAAAAACCAATTGAGATAGCCGAAGAGACGAACGGGCTATGGCGTTCCCCGGACTCCCTGACCACGTTGCAAGACGCTGTCGCGTTCCACTCTTAGACAACACTGCGCTTAAATCTTTCGCCTCATCGCACTTTAGGCCCGCAAAGTGCCCTCCTGAATTTTTTCGTAATTTCAGTCAACTAGTGATCCAAGCTCTCACCTAGATTCGCCAGCTTCGCCAGTCAACGCGGACACGATAGGTTCTGTGACAGTATCCCTGACGTTCGTATGACGGTCGGCAATGACGACTTCGTTTGGTGGAAACCCAGTTTCGGTTTCGGTTTCACAGTTTCTGTTCTCTTTAAATACTCCTACTTGGTACCTTGAAAAACGGTTTTCTCCACCGCAGTGAGGGCTGTCTATGGTATGGGCTGTGATTATCAACTCAAACTATAACAAAAAGCGTTGTTGGCCTTTTTTAGTTTTTTAGGGTTGGCCGACTTGCAATATTTTCGATATCCTGGGATTTTCAAGTTTGGCTAAGCCCTATGCTTATATAGTCTACGGTGTTAATTACGTCACGACCCTCTAGATCGCATTCATATAACGCAGGGAGTCCTCACACCACTGCTTGCGCGATGGTGCAGCGGTTGAGCGATGCGCCACTGCCCGGCAGGCGGGTGCTTCAAACAGAGCCACCGGTGGCGCTTGAGAGACCCAGTTTTCTCTTCCCCAGCTCTTGTACGGCTCATGCACAGGCCACACGAGAATTAACCAATTGCATCCAATTTATTTGAATTAACTTCACAGCCTCGTACCACGCGCGGAAGGTAACTCAACTCACAACCCAGAAGGTAGAATGCCACGTGTCATAGCGACCAGGTTTGGATGACGTCACAAGGTCACGTGACCTCTCACGACCAGTCGGAGAGTTTCGTGACAGAACTTCTTTGCGAGATGAGAACCGAAATGCTGTCGCATTGACAGTGTCAAAAGTTAAAGATTTTCAAAGCTTACCGATGGTATTCTGTTGTTGGCCCAGCAGCTTCACTCGGCCCCTCTTAAGTTACGCAAAGTTACTTAGTCTCTGGGTAGATGTCAGAGCCAGCAAGCACCTTTCAGAGAGACAGAATGATGACACTGATGAAGCGCTGTGTGTGGATGGACAAGTGATTTAACGATGTTAAGATGTGCTAAATGAAAAAAAAATGCATCAAGCAAGAAGGATTACACACGATCTAAACAGGGTGATCACCTGTGGTGGTGTGCGCTGAAAACTGGTACATGCACTTATCGGTGAAATGTTTTTGGATCGCAGGTATTTAATGACACAAAGCGACTCAGACCATGGGGCGCCGTAGTGAAGGCCTCCGGAAATTTCGATCACCTGGGAATTTTTAACATGCACTGACATCACACAATACGCGGTTCTCTGGAATTTCGCCTCCACCGAAATCCAAACGCCGTGGCTGGGATCGAACCCGCGGGTTTCGGGTCAGCCCCTGAGCGCCACAAGCACTGAGCAACTACGGCGGCAACTGAGGGAAACCGCACAAGATAAGGTATTCGGCCCAATACTGGGAATATATTGCCAAAGGCCAATTCGGGAAAGGACTGGAGTGAAACCATCCATTTGCAATAATGGGCCGATTACCTTGCATTTGGGAATGTACTTTTCACTTGGGAGTGCACTTGGGAAGAATGTCACTTTGTATAGTACAGGGAACTTCAGAAGGGCGTCTAGCATCGAAAAGGGAAGCTCAAAACTTTGAAACCTGCGGTTGTAGCATGCCTAGAAGTGGGTTCATGTGCGTACAATACGCACGGCCTAATCTCAGCCTTCACTCTTCAGTGTTTCCTGCTCATTCTGAGTGAGGCGATCAGCGCTTCCACTTGTGCAAGTGCATCCCGAGTTTCCTGTATCTCTCCGCTCAGGTTCTCAAATGAGACATGTTCAATATCTGCCGTGTCTCAATGAGCGGCTGATGCTGCATCGCGAAGAGGTACGACGTCACCTACTATACTACGATGACGAGAAGCCCAGCAGAGTGTTATTCAGTCTCTACGAATAGCTATCGCCAAATCAATTGATTTAATTTGATTCATAAGCCAAGAAAACTTCGCGTTTTGTTTATTCCCTTTCGTTGTATCTCAATATCCTTTCGTCTGCATGTTTATATGAGTGTTGCAATTTTTTTTCGTCCAACATTGTCGCTGATGTTTATTATTTTATTCTCCGGATTTACGATAATCTTGTTTTAGCACAATGCGGAACGCTGTTGTGGCCCACCGCGCGCAGGCGGCACGCGTCGGCGTACACCTGTGGTTCAGATAGGCGGCATGACGCGGACTTCTGATGTTGCTGATGGCCTTTTAGCCCTGATCGCACTCAATTGCTTTAGCCAGGGCAGTGAGTGCGGTCTTTAGTTGGGTGTGGAAGTGTTCCACTAGGTCGTTCATATGTGGGTGGTACGCGGTGGTGCGCAGGTGAGTCGTGCCGAGAAGGGGAAGAATCTCAGCAAAGAGACACGATTCGAACTGTATGTCGAGGTGCCTAATGATTGTAGACGGATATCGAATAAGGGCCACCCAGGTAGAAAGGAGAAGCAGATGCGACGGTGGAGGCCGCAATATCGGGGTGTGGTGTACCTTCAGGCGTGCCGGTGTACCTACAGGCAGGCAAATAACAGTGCGCTTGCAAGGTGGAAGTGGCCCGGCTAGATTGATTTGTACCATATCAAGGCCTCTTTGGGGGGGGGGGGGAGAAGAAAAGAAGTTTTTTATGCCCAGCATATTATAATAGGTAACCCAAGCCCTTCGTGACGGTTACAAGCCGTGCACCCCACGTGACACAATGACGTCACGACAGATGAGAGACGGGGCTCCAACTCGTGCCGTCGCTGCGGTTGCACGCCGTGCAGACCACGTGGTATGGTGACGTCACACCACGTGACAGAATGACGTCACGACAGATGAGAGACGGGGCTCCAACTTGTGCCGTCGCTGCGGTTGCACGCTGTGTGAATCACGTGGTATGGTGACGTCACACTCCCGCGCATTTCGAACGCGCGTTCACACTCGGTGTAGGTGAAACGCTCGCTCCACCGGGCAGGCGGACGCGGCTTCCGTGGCAATCCAGGCGCTCACCCAACGCGCGTCTCGGGGTTAGTCGGCGTTCCGCTGTAGCCATGCCGTTGTCTTCCCCCACGACGAAGGCTTCTAGTGGTTGTATTAAAATGACCAAGTATTCAACCAAGGAAAGCCATGTATTACCAAGCCTAGCCATCAATATGCTTCGCATCTGACTAGGCTTAACCTTAGCTAAGCCTCAGCAATTTTTTTTGTTCTAACTCGAGCCGACCCTTTCCCTTTACGTTTCTCTCAAAATGTATTTATTTATGCTTATTATTTTCGAATAATTTCTTTTAACCCTCACCTTTTTGTGTCCTTAATTTTCATTCAAATCTCCTCAAAATCTATCAAAATTCGTCGCTCGTTTTCAGCAGATTCTTCAATTTTTATTTATGGGCCGCTTGAAATAAGCCTTAATGAACCCTGTTTTATCCTCTTTGGTTCTGCACCAAACCTTGGCCAATACACCACCGTGGGTATGTGCGATGGCTTCAGGGGCAACAACAACAACAACAACCCGAAGACCGAGCCTTTCTTCCACGCGGCTCGTGACACTTTCTCTTCATCGCGCGCTCCCATCGTCCAGAGGTGGCGCTGCTACGGAACATTCTGGGCTGCTGCTTGAGTGCTCTGGTCAGGACGAGGAGACGACCGGCAAGCGCATCCTGACTCACCTGGAGGTGCCACGCATCTTGCACCGGCTGCTGGCGGGAGCCTGGGGCATGCAGATGCCCATCTCAGTGCTAGTGGCAGTGTGGCACTGCGTGGCGGGCCTGGTGTTCGACCACCTGCTGCTGCTGTTCCTCATGCTGCGGTCCGGGGTGCTCCCAGACCACCGGGTGAGCGACGGCTGCCTGGCCTACCCGTACACCGCCCTCCACAACTGCTGCCAGCCGGCCACACTCCAGTACTGCCACAACAACGATTTCATACGCCGTGACATAAAACCGGAGAACATCCTGACTGGTTACAGAGGTGTGCTCAAGACAGCAGACTTTGGCTCGTCCATCTATGCTCCGTCCTCACGGCGTAAAAACTTGTGCGGTATCATGGATCACTTGCCACCCGAGACGGTTGACAACAGCGTCTACGACGAGCAAGCGCATCTCTGGGCTCCAGGTCTTGTAATCTATGAGTTCCTTGTCGGAAAGCCTCCTTTTGAGTCGAGCTCTGCAAGAACTACCTATGACAGCATCCGACATGTGCACATACATATCCCTGCTCATGTTTCCGATGATGCCAAGGAACTCATTCCTGGGCTGCTGCGGAAGGAGCGGAAAGAAAGGGCAAGCCTAGGGGAAGTGATGTCGCGTCCATGGATCACAAAGAATGCAGAGTGTAGTACCTCATAGATGAACCTTTCTAGTGGACTTGTACATGTGTGCTAGCCTTTATGGTACTTTTATGGTACTTTCTCCATAGGTTTCTGGTCCTGTTGTGCAGAGTTCATGAGCGGGGTGAACGAATTTTAAATTTTCCGCATTTCCTGGCCTCCATTGGGGAGATTTCGCAGATAAATGTGCGTGTGTGACTTGGTTTCTCTGGACGCATGGCCATCGATATTATTGTGTTTCCTGCTCAGAATTTAGAGCCGGCTTTTCGTCATTCGAGACAAATACTGACTTGATCTCTCACTGAAAGTCGCTAGTTTGGGCAATCAACGCCCACACGATAGATTTTGTGACAGTATCCGTGACGTCACAGGATGCTCTTTCATGACTTCATCGTTTGGTCGTAACCCAGTCTAGGTTTCGATTTTCTTATTTTTGCTCTTTTTAAGTACTCGTACTTGGTATTTTAAGTTTTATTTTTACGCAGGAGCAAGGAGAGTGTGTGGAGTTTTCGAGGATACATGTCGAAATAATACGTTTGTAATACACTGCGGTAGATCTACACGATATTTGAAACAGAAGTTGTATTCATGTATTAAAAGAAAACGAGTTTCCTTTTAATCCATTTTCTGGCGTGGGCATACTTCCAAAATGTTGGGATTCCTCAGATTTTCAAATTTTGCGCTGCCTTATAGTTACTCTACTTTTCGGATGACGTAACAGCCCTCTCAATCGCATTCATAGCACGTAGAGAGTCCTCATAACACTTCTGCCGCAGTGGTGCAGGCTTTTGTGCGGTGCGCCACTGGCTGGCAGGTGACTGCTTCAAACAGATCCACCTGAGCGGCTTGAGATACTCACGTTGGTGTTTGCGAGAACCCGTAATGCTCATGCAATGCGTCACGGTGAGAATTCGACTATTTCATACAATGAATTTGAATTAACTTTCTGTCCGCGTACCACGGGGGGCAGGCTGCTCACAACCCGGTACGTAGGTCGCCATGCGCCATGGTGTCCAGGTTGTGATGACGTCAGACGCTCACGTGACCTCTCGAGGCCAATCATTATTTTTCCACCTGACACGATGGGCCAGTTAAATGTGGTGAGCAGGAATGGATGACAACACAACAACAGGTGAGCTCTCCTGACCAATCGAGGTATTTCGTGACCTAAGCCGTAACTATTTTGTGGGACGACGGAAGCAAATGCTATCTTATTAAAAGTTCCTAACGTTAAGTGATTGCTAAATCTACCTGATTTTAAAAGCTTATCGGACACCTCTTAGTTCCGCAAGGTTGCTGAAGCTCTGGGCGCGTCTAAGAGTTATTCAAGCACTTTACTGAGGAACAGATTGATGGCGCTGATGACGCACTGAGACTTGATGTGCAAGTGGTTAACCATGGTAGCACATACTAACAATAAAGAAATTACAGCCATTTAAAAGGCTACCAAACGGTCTAAACTGGATGATGATCACGTGTGGTGGTGTGCGCTCAAATCTGGTATGCGTTCCTCTGAGGGAAATAGTTTTCTAGTCTTGCATAGTAGAATACACTTCAGAAGGACGTGCAGCACACAAAACGGAAGCACCAAACTTTGAAACCCGTAGTTCTAGCACGCAGAGTGGGAAGTGCATGCGCGTGTGTGTATTACGTGCGACCTGTTCTCAGTCTTCAGGTAATCAGTTGCTTGATGTCAGTGTTTCGTTTAAAAGACTGTATCAAGCTGTGATCGCTTCCACTTATACCCTTGCATTCCTAGTTTTCTATATCTGTGCTTTCAAGTTCTCAAACGAACCATCTGAAGTATCTACCGTCTCTCAGAGAGCAGCTAATAATGCGTCCTTGTTCGTTGCGCCACTTTTCATAAAGAAGTTGTTTGCGTTTGTGTGCCACTGATATCTGCCCGCTGTACCTGCGATCAGTGGTTGCGCCAGAAACGTAATCTTACATTCTTTTGTTATCAGTGCTTGTGGCACCACCACAATATTTTGTTACACTTTTTGCGCCCCATGGAATCGTGGTGAGAAGCTATCAGTGTTACTGTTTTTGTGAACAAACAGGCTTGTTGCAGTGATCGCATTAGTCACAAATACATTCGACAAAAGAGGGACGTTGCGGTTGATGTGGTATCAAGGATGGTTTAAGGGAGTGAACGGGTGGATGCGTACGTACGCTCGCTTCTGCAAGGGAAAGAGTTTAAATGTGCAGTCCTTCAATTTTTTTTCGCGCCCTTTTCCTCGCGCCTCGGGACGAGTGAACTTGGCGCGTGAACCCGCGCAGGCCATATGCAGCGTCGATCTATTCTTCAGCCCGCGCGAATGCAATCGAATGAAGAGAACTACGTTCGACAGCTTTAAAGTCGCTGGTTACTGGGCGGGTGCTTCCGCCGATACGGCGGCCCGCTGAAGCTTCCGTTCTGATTGGCTGGGCACACTTCATATGTTGACAACTAATCTACGCGTGCGTTTTGCACCTTACAGCAGCGCATATGCACTTCTTCGTGACGGTGTAATTGTCTCTTATTGGAGTCTTCCTTTTTCTTGTTCCCCCAGCGTGACAACACATTTCAGGTTAAGCAAACAAGGGAAGGAGCACCTTTTGGTGACGGAACTGGCAATTAGTGCGGAGGCGATTAGCGGCTGTGTCACGTTTTAAACTGCCAAATGTTCCTCTCGTCTCAGCGCTTTGTTTGTGTTGTTTTTTCTTATGTGATGCACGCAGCATTTGTGGAATATGGCCTTGCTACCCAAATGTCGACAAGCGACATTTGTATTTCCGGAGCAGAGATATGGAACTACGCGAGCACTTATCTGGTCCCCACCCGTGTCAGTCATGGCGAAGGTCATGCGTACTGTCACGGCGTGATCGCAGCGTCGAGATTGAGAGACTTCTGGCTTCTCCATTCTCATGCCACGAACAATCATCCTGGATACCTCGGGACCACCTACCGCTGATCCAGGCCATCGTGTGGTATCATGTGAGCGCCTGCTTACCCGCGACCGCGCTTTTAATCGCACGACCGCGGGATACTGAAGAAATGTGAAGGAAACATTGCGCATCGCCGCGCCACTTCGCCCGTGGTCGATGGCAGTGTTTACACCGAATGCCTGACGCGGGCGTTTCGGCATGCAGTCAGCCTTCCCTTTGATCGGACGCAGTTAGCCTTCCTGATAGCAGTGATAACATTACAGTCATTGTTTTTAATTTGAGGGGTGTGTTAGGGCATAAGGCTACCATTCGTTATGCGAGGCTTAACTGTGGTAGAGACGTGTGGATCCGCTGTACAGCCCAGAGTGGAACATACCAGCTGCAGGCATTCAGTACCACAGCGCATGCGCAGAGAACTCGGAGGCTCCTGCGCACGCGCAGGTGCTTTGTACCGTGTCGGGTCGTTTGCTTGCTGCAAACCTGCAGCGCCGCTAACGGTTGTCCGAGTGCACAGAAAGGCGCTGCCGTGTCGTACTGAGTTTAAAGGGGGAAATGGAGCACAATGCCACGAGGTTTTGGATTCTGTATACGGTGCGATAGGAGGTCTCTTTGTGACCCCAGCGACATCTCTTCAGCAGCGGGAGACACTTTCATTGCTGGAAAATACCGACGTAACTTTTTTGACCCCCTCTGCACCGGTTCAAACTCACGAGTGTGGTGACTACATCGAGTCGTCTACAGGCTTTGCTTCGGTTTATATTAGACTTTTGGGTTTTGTTGTCGCCTTCCTTGCGTGAAAAAAGTGCACTGGCGCTGCTACTGCAAACCCTATCTTGATATCTGTGTATATCCCTTCATTTTCATTTGCATCGAAAGGAAGAAAACAGGGCTCTAATGGGTTTTACCCCACAAGGCAGGTTATGGTTCCTGGCGGATAGATTTTCCATTGAGGACGCGTGATGTGACCAAAGGCCCTTTTTCAAGCATTTCACCCCAGGAGTGCCGAAGCACGAGGCCGGGGTAAATTCTGAACCCATTAGAAAACCATTGCAACGGTGTAATATACAACAGTCTCGGAAGGGGACTGCAGCTTACAATTCGTAGCGAGGTGCTGGAAGCGCTAAGGGAATATGGTACTTAGGACAGCTAGTGGCCGCAGATGCGCATCATGATATTGAAATAACTGAAATAATAAGAGTGGGTCCAAGCACATTTCGCAGTTTCTCTAAAAGCAGGAATAAAAGCTAAGAATATTCATTCAAGAGAAATCTATATAACAGCTGTATCTTACCGGTAGTCCACTCTGGGGAAAAAACCTCGGGGCTAACTAAAAGGATTCAGCTTGCAAAAGTGTGGAAAGGAAAATGATAGGTGTAACCTTAAGAGACAGGAAGGGGACGGAGTGGGACTGGGAACAAGCGCATGTTATGGGTATCCGAGTCGAAATCCAGAGGAAGAGATGCGCTTGGCCAGGGCATGTAATGCGAATGCAAGATATCCGGTTTCCAGGTGGCCGTGGGCAAACGTGCGCTTGCGTCACGGTGACGCTCAGAAGACGTCTCCCGCAAAGGCTGTCAACGCTTACGTGAGACCAAAAAGAGAAAGAAGTCTTACAGATAATCTTTTTCGTTTATTTTCTGCAGAAAAAAAGGAATGCCTTAGAGCAGTGTCTCGCGGTTCCCGCAGTGCCAGCATAAAAGGTGTGCAAAATAAAAAAAAACTGCGATTACTGTACGCAGTGTTCCGATAACAGGAGAGAAGTTAGTTTAGAGATTTCGCAGGCAGCAAGCAGTACCCCTCTTTGCTGACCGGAGGTCGTCACTGCGTCTGGCTGTTGCAGTACACGGCAGCCTGCGTCCACTAGTCGTGTAGCGAGAGAATGCACTCCAAATTATCCTCTCCCGTCCTCTTTCCCCTCGAGCTAAGTGTAAAGCGCCGTGCTGGGCGAATAATCTGGCTGGCTATGGTTTGCCATCGGCGATCGGTGGCTGCAGCCGCCGCCATTTGTCGCTGGTGTAAGGTACGCAGCTGGGTAATTCACATCTTTATTTAAATATATATCTCGCAAATACAAAGTGCAAAACGAGTGCACGAAGTATTTTTGTATTTTTTGAGGACCACTTCGCGAATGGTGCATATTCACATTGCCTCTTTACTGTGGCGTCTGATGCCCAAGATGCCAGTTTTTTTTTGTCTTGTTCTGTTTCTTGGCAAAGGGCAAAAGCGTCTCCAAGCCTTTTCCAGCTGCCGGCAGCGCAGCTTCCAGCGCCCTCACTTCTGCTGCCGCCCACGGTCGCAACCCAACTGACCTCCGCATCCGGCGTTTCGGCCAAGCAGCTGTTGTCGAAAGGGACGTATTTAAAAAAAAAATAACTGAAATTTGGCACATATGCGCAGGTGGCCAGATCAGATTAGGAATTTTGTAGGAATAGGGTGCATAAGGTTAATGGAGGAATATGGTGGAGTCCCCTGTGCTGCAAGTGGATGCACTTGGGTTGAAAATGGCGACAAAGCCACTCAATGTCTGGGGCGAATTAGGAGGCTGCAAAGGGACCCAGATCCTAAGTACTGCAATGACACCAGAGAACGACAACACAGGAAATTAAGGAAATTAAGGAGGAAATTAAGGAACAAAGCATATGGTGTACTAACTACCTAATTGTCCGAATGAGAGGCTGGATTATGATGGGTTGTTATCGCGCACTTCGCGCTGTTGTTCTGCGTACCAAACCTCGATGTATGCGATACCAGCTGATCAAATCTAAAGAGGGAGACGAAGACGCAGAGCCGATGGGAGTGGTCACCACCGTACCTTGGCCAAGCCTCCAGCGTGGGTATGTAACCTGTGTTTACTGAGGGGAAGAAGAAGATGTATATGTGGACGCGCTTCCCATGGGCTCTGCCAAAAGGCAAATTTCCTGCGAAAGATCCCTCCAATCTAGGAAATCATAATTCGAAGAGCTTTGCGAAATCATCCGGTATCCATCGACGCCTTTCTCAAGCCTGTGAGCGTTTTTCCGACATTTCTAGGGAATTGTGAGGTTTCGAGGCGATGGCCACCACGCTAGGTGGGGCGAGGCCTAGTGCAGCCTACCCAGTCAGCATGATGCCTAATGGCAAACATCTCCAATTAAAAACAAAAAAGGATACATCAAACCAAAACGAGGTGGTTCTCAGTGGTCTATGCTTACGAACCACTGACCCAGCTAACTCTACGAATGCCAAGGAAATGCATTTAGACGCCCAAATCCAAAATCATCCAGGTGGTGACGAAGGCCGTGCCTGATCGCCTGACGACCTTCACTGCAACTGGCATGTAAACATATGCAAGAAGAATCGTAAAAGATTAGCAAAGTGCGTGCAAGTCGTGAACGCAGGAAAGACTTATGCTCCCCCAACGCACCTACTTCAGAGCGCCGTAAAACCGCAAAAGCCGTCAGTAACGCTAGCCCAGCCGGCAGTGCGTCACACGACTCAGAAGAAGAGGAAGCTACCACCGCCTACTACAACTGACTACAAGATAAGTATAAGACCCAAGAAGGGCATGGACGTCAAGAAATTCGTGCCAGCCCAGTTTTCTAGAGCCATCGTGGCAGCCTGCAACAATTACTTACCATCGTGCGACCGCATTATTGTGCGAGCACACAATGTATCAAAAATCATCATAGTCAGCGCTCCCTGTGAAGAGACCACGGATGCCGTACTGCATATCACGAGTCTGTGCCTGGAGGGCAAGACTAACGCAGTAAACGTCTATCTGGCGGCGCCTGAGGATGCCATCAGAGGAGTTATTCATGGAATGGACCCAAACACTCCATGAGAATGATTCTTAGCCAACCTTTGACTGCGCACCCGGCGAGGTAGAGATCGTTCAAGCACGCATGTTTGGAGGGCCTCGCACAGCAGTGCTAACCTTCCTGAGCCCCATCCTTCCCCGTTACGTCATCTACTACGGAGGATAGACGGCGTGCTGACCATGTAGGCCGACACAGCAGACCTGCAAAGTATGTCTCAAAGCAGGCCACATCGCGGACGTGTGCCCAACCCCGGGGATCAACCTGTGCCGCGACTACGGACATCAGGACCCGGAGGAAAACCACAGCTGCGAGGCTGAGTGATTGGCCTGCCAAGAAAACCATGCAACGGGAGACAGAGACTGCGAGGAGCGCCTTAAGACAGTCACTGGACCAAGGCACAACTACACCGCCGTCCAAAAGGACAACAAACAACAACAAAAGCCTTCAAGCCAACACGTCAGCAGGAAAGATCAGCAGTTCAACCTGATGGAGTACCGCTGGTTCGCTTCGGAGGAACAGGAGCGGCAGCCGACAGGGACGCCCGGGCAACAGTCTCGCCCTAGTCGTAAGCAGGATCACCTAGGGGCTCCCCTATCAAGCTTTCAGAATCGTTGATAGAAGGGCCACTGATACCATCATAAGGGGAGCCCATAAAACTGCCTAAACATCCAATGCACGACAATAATGGAGCGTATTTGGGAACTCGGAGTACACAGCACCTGTGACGACCTCAGGGAAGCGGTTCTACCGGGTACAAAAAAACGCTTAACCACAAAACAAGAGTGTAGGGATATCCTGACGACACCGGGGCTATGGCAGGCACTACTAGCGGGATAAAGTCCTAAATTCTGACACCTTAAAGAGAAAAGATCTATGTAAACCCGATAACAAGGCACATGCATCCCTAACGGCAGAAGGATAGAAGGAGCGCCAGAGACAAAAAGCTGGCAAAAGAAAAATTGGCTGTGGCTTAGTTGAGGTTAAGTCTGGATATCTCGAAGCGAAAAGCTGCGGCGAGGCGGAGGAGGAGCCGCGCCTGTAGTGTTTACGGTGCTGTCTTAGAAGGTTGCGTCAGAGACATGTACTGTGGTGTGCATTCCTTTCTGGTGTACACCAAGATATGAGAGACAGGCATTTGCTTTCCTTAAAAGCAATTTTCATTTCATTTCATTTACCTTAAGGCACTTACGGCGCGGTTCGGGTATCCACCGAGATATGAGAGTCACAGGCGTCGTTTGCTTCCCTTAAAACCAATTTTCTTTTTATTTTCCTTCCCTTAAGGCGCGGTTCGGGTCTCCACCGAGATATGAGTGTTTCCTGGCGCACTGTCTGTTGCTTCTTGTCCTGCTTCCGTGGCGACTGTCGGCGCCTGTTCTATGGGCAAGCGCGCCTTATATACCCCTCCTTTCAAATGCGCACCGCGCAAGGCTGCGGCGAAAGGTCAAACGGTGGCGAGGAGGAGAATTGGCGGCGCACATGCGCAGTAGCCTGCGCCGTGGGTGACGTCAGTCCGGGGGATACAGCTCACGCGAAGCGCGGTGTTGACGAGCCTAGTGAAGCTTTTCGGTAAAAAACTATCAAAACAACCTGAAGCGGTATACGTGGACATCGTTGCCTATGCCGTGCCAGGCAGGTTCGCGACTGCTGCGGTCGACGACAGGGCTTTATTCAATACCGAAGATCCTGCGGAAGTGGTATCACTAGCCATAGCCATCACAATCAAGGCTCAAGATCAACAGGTGAAGTCATCGCACATAGTGGTGGACTCCCAACAAGCTTGCAGGTTTACCTTCCTGGAAAAGATGACGGAAGGGCGAGCACACTATTAAGTACACTTTCACTCTCAGAAAGAGTAACATGGACACCTGGTCACGGTGGCCTAGCTGGAAACGAAGTAGCGAGTGATCTAGCCCGAGCTCTCACAAACAGGGCGGATCCCCATCCCTATCCCACCCAGGGGCGTACCCAAGGGGGAGGAAGAGGCTTATAGGGCTTCAGGCCCCCCCCCCCCCCCCCCGAAATTTTTTCGAACTGTCACCAATCGCAGCATGGCCCAAGTCCAAATCGCGACTTCTTGTATCAAAGTACTGTTCTTGCCTGGATGGTCTCTCTTTCCTTGCGTATAGTTTACTATATGTGATTGCGCAAGATGTTTATTTGCCTCATTTGACGCGTTATATAGTGTGACGTTTGCTTAGATACGTGGATTTAATGGAGACATGTGTATTTAAAATCTTGTTGCGAGGTTTTGTGTATACATACAGTGACTTTGTTTGCGTTGAAACTTTTTTGTTCTTTATCAAGTTGTATTTGCATTTTATCTTCACACTTCTAATGTATATATTGCCGAACTCCTCGTTTATACATGTGCTCGCTGTTGCGGCTGAAATTTCAGTGAAATTATTCGCAATACACGCCCGGTGACAGCTGCTGCTGCGCAGTACACTGGAACGAAGGACAGCGTCATTGAAATTTTTCCCTGGCCGTTGCATATGCACAGAAATGTAAAGGTTCTTGAACGACAAAGATTCATTAAAATATTTGTCCTGTACTTGCTCATTTCATGACCGTTGCGTTTTTCATATTAGCGGCATGCACTTCTTTGCTGGTTTCGGACTGATATAGTTGTAGACTTCATGTGATTTTTTTTTACTTAATAAATATGTAAAAACGTGGAAGCACTGGTATCAGTTATGTCTGCCACGATTTTTAAGACATACGAATACATTCTTTGATTTTAAAAAATACATATTTCACTTGCCTAGACAATGCGTAGCGTTATCTAATACTCAATGACATTGTCTATGACAATGCAGTTATTATTATTTCGTTTGACTCTCCACAAATTCTATGAGGAGGCCGCGCTGCAACATGAGCCCCCTCCAAGCAAAATTTCTGGCTACGCCGCTGACCCCTCCCCTCTTAGGACTGTATGGTGACTGGCTAGAACACCTTAGCTAGAAAGAAGACAGTTCTCACCGCCACACAAACAACTCGGATGTCAGTGACTGGAGGAGAATACAATCAAACAAACACATATTCAAGTCTTCACTTTTACACAAGATCAGACCCAAGCAATTCCGGAGTTACTGTCCTTGGTGCGGAGCAAGCCCCACGCTCTACCACACTATGCGAGGTCAAACAGGATAAAAAGTCACTAGCGGCACACGTGACACACGAGCAGCGGGAGGAGGCCCTGACCAGCGACAGCCTGGACCAGCAAGCCTGGATCATCCATCTAGTCCGCAAGTCAGCTGCCGCCAGCGGAGCCGTGGACTAGGGGCAGCGACCACCCGGCTCCTGCGAATTAATCTATGCTAACTAAAAGTTTTTTCTCTGACTCAAATCTAAAGACGGAGATGCGCACTCACGGCCCTGCGCTTCAGCCGCATTGCTATCGCCACGTATGTCTGTGCTCGCCCTTCCTGACCTGGGTCTCTTTTGGCCGCTGCTTCCGTCTTCCCAGCTCCTTTCGAAAAACCCCCGTCTTACACAAAGGGTTCTCGAGTGATTCGAGCACAAGTGGGAAATGAAATAAATAGGAAGAGGGAGATAGCGACTGACAGCCTGTTTTGCACATCGTTTTATACGAAAGGGACAAGTCATTTCTTAGGTTGTTTGTACAGTTTGTCACAGACCTGAAACAAACGATCCCTAGGTTCTGTCAATGTGCTTCTTCTTGTTGTGCAGCCATGGAGCTGAGTGGCCAGCTCTGGACTGACGCGTTGTGCACGGGCACGGGTTTTCTTTTTTCCCACGTTTTTGTGGCGCTGCCAACTTAGTATTCCGTGTCGGGTTTTAGAAAATGAAGTAGGGTTTTAACGAAGTTAAACCACGTGGACGCGCGAAAGCGTGTGTTTACTCTGACTGGCTCATAGTTTTGCTTTGCTGGGTCGTCGGCACGTCTAGCGACGATATTAGGCTAGGGTTAAGCTCTATTGTTAAGATGTGATCTGTTCGCGCCGCCTATTTAACTTGATGAAGACGACGATGTGGAATACACAGTGCGAGATTTTTTAGCCGTTTTCTGAGATGTTTTGTCCCATCCCCTTTAATGCAGGTCCGTTTTGTCTGGGTTCCTGGTCATGTAGGTATTCATTCAAACGAGGAGGCTGATTACTTAGCAAGGTCAGCTCTTGAAGGATCAGTGACTTATCCCGTCGCGAATTTCAGACTGCTGGCGATTTCCAGGTTTCAGTGGTTCCAACACACATCAGCCAGGTTACGCGATCCCTTGCTAAATATCACAGGTTATCAGCACTTAGCATATAATTGGAACGTCCGTTCGTGTAAAACTAGCCTGCGTGAGATATCAATGACGCGGTAGCTGTGCAGGATTCCCAGATTAAATTTATATCTATACAGATGGGGGTGGTCACCAAACACCTATGCCACTCATGCGGGGACATTGAATCTGTAGACGATTTTCTGCTTTACTGTCCAAAGCTCGCACTTCAGAGAAAGATTTACCTGGAAGTCCCTCTCTCTAGGTTAGGGCTCTCGATAACTCAGCCAGTGTTGTTATTGTTCCGTGCGAGGGATTTGCATTGGGTTCAATTTGTGGGTTTCTCCATGTTACATAGTTGCAACTGGTAGGTTTATTTGCTCTTACAAAATTCTTCCAGCTCTTCTTTTTTCACCAAAATGCGGTTTGGTATTTCACTTTAAATATTCTTCTGTCGTTTTTCATCGTTATATTTTTCAAAATTCACGCTTGGCGCTAATATTTTGTAGTAATCGCATATGCAAATTTCCTTCTTTAAGCCACTACACCTTGGTCAATCCCCCCATGTGGGTGTGTGCCATGTTTTCAGAGGAAAAAGAAGAAGTACTAGTGCAAGGGTATGTTACAGTTTAACACATGGCACGGGTTCGGCTGCGGCAACAGCTAACTGCTCTCGTACAGTGATCAGCGAACCTCATGTTTTCGCTCCGCGGCTGGTTCGGAAGTCAGTCGCGGCAATATTTATTTATTTACTCAAAATCAAGGTCAAGGCTTCAGCGATAGCCCCGCTTTTGCAGCTTTAGTCGTGCATTAGGGGTTTTGGTCTAAAATCACTGAGAAATTTTCAAAACAATAGATTAGGAACGTTCAAAAGAAAACTGACAAGAATAAAAAATGGCTGCTTGCTTCGGATTCATGCAGTGCCAACATTCCAGTATGATGTGTCCCGGATCCCTTGTAATTTCTGCGGTGGAGGAAGGGAGGGGGGGAGGACGGGTGCGAGACCCATCGAGACCCTCCTTACCTTAAGCACTGCACTAACGAATTGCGCAGTGCCTGCAACACGCGGGATGAAAATTTCTCACAATCGTTGTCTTGCGCAGCCGCCGCTCGGACGTACTCCGATTTTGTTGTCTGGGTCAGTCAACCTTCACTGTTGGTTATTTGATCTTTGCGTCGCATGGTGTATAATCTGAATGATGGAAACACAAGGTGTTTTACAAAGTATTTTGGTGTAAATTACAATTGTAAACGTCTTTAGCCTAACATCAGGGTAAGTTGGAAATAGTGGTAGCTAGTGTTGATGCATCAACTCCCTCTGCGTGGCCGGAAAAGTGGCAGGTCCCACTGGAAAGAAAAAAAAAGCAAAATTATTTTGGCCTCGACAAGAATCTTTGTTTTATGCTTTCAGTGTCATCAGCTCCTGCGTAACAGTATTTGAGTTTTGCGTTTGCGGTAATCTAGCTGGAAATGTTCGCCGTTATAATGTTTCGCATTTGAACCTTTAGAATGTAGCAGTGTTTTGATGAAATTATTCGTATACCCCCCCTATCGCGACACTCAAAAGTGGGCTAACAGTATGAAAAATACATGAGTAAATAAATAGTCATGACCACTTTCAATGCAACTGTTTAAGATCTAATTCAAGACCATTGAAAGATTGAGCAACTGCCCCAATTTATCTATTTGATTCGCTTGCAGTGAGGAACTGAACGACTGGCATCGACAGAATCGACTTTCCGCCCTTTTGGTTGGACACTGCTTATGAGACTCCTTAATTAATTTGCTTTTTGCTTTCCAGGATAACGATGTAATCTATAGGCTTCAATGTGAGTGTGTTAGCCTATAGGAGCCTCCCATAACCTCTCGTCGACGCTTGCTTTGGGTCGTGTCTCCGCCCAGCTTAACTTCACGGCAGATCAGGAAGATGTTGCGAACGAGCCCACACAACGCCCATGGCAGGATTCTCAGCCGCTTAAATGGCTTAGCTCTGCGTCTCACAAGCCTGTTTTTCGCCCATGCGGTCACGAAATGCTCGCTGTCCAAGAGAAAGTTCCGCATCCCTAAGAACAAAACCAATGACGGTACGTCTTTTTCAGGGAGGTAGTATGGCCATCTCAAGAGCATGTCCCACAGTTTATTCATTTGTTTTCTTCAGATGTATATAATAAAGTGTGCCAGTTTTTATATGCATGCTCCGCACCAGGCGTCAACCATTCAATTTCTTCAGTTGGGTGTGTATTACATTACATGTGCCCGCCGTGACACGTACACGGTACCATTTTTGCGCAACTCCACGAAAGAGAAAGCGAAGAAGGCCGGTTCCAAATAATTCAAAGTCTGGTGAAATAAACCTTTGATGATGATGCCTGTTCTCTCTTAAAATAGAAATCGAAGAGGCAAAGATTTCAAAGAAATCGAGTCATTGATCGCCCTTTTTATTCATTGGCGCAGTTGTGTGCGAGGTATTTTAGCTTAGTTGAGAAGTTCGGGAGATTCTCTCCTGAAATAAACAGGGCTATATTACACTCCAGAATACGCAAACCTTCTTCGTAATTTCCGCGATTTCAATCAAATTATTGTTTCGCATTCTTGACTTGTCACATCAGAGTTATTTTGTTTCAACTTTCTGTTCATCCATTTTTCATAAACGAACGAACAGGCTAGTTGTTGAGCACTTGTTATGAGAAACGGCTCCTAAAGACGGACCGACAGAGCTTGAATGAACACGCAGAAACCGATCGCTTATTGTCACCTGCTGTCATCATCGTCAGCCCAACTACGTCTACTGCACGACAACGGCCTAATACATCCCCCCCCTCCCCCCAGTTTATCCTGTCCTGCGCCTGTTACATCATCCGCGAAAGCTTCCTGTTTGCCGGACCGTGCTGTGATTGCCTCATTTAGAAATGAATTCGACTATCCCAAAGGGCCACGGATTACCCTTTCTCCGCATTGCATGTCTTGTTCATGTGCATTGTCTTATCTTGATTTCGACTATATAAACGACCGTTTGTTTTCTGAACCACTCTGTTTTCTTCCAGTTACCTAAGGTTAAGGTTACCTTTCGCCGTCCTTTCCGTAGGTGGCTGCGTGGACCTCAATTTAATCAAAAGCCTATTTTATAGCCTCCAAGTTTCTGCCCAGTATATAAGAGCTGGAAGTTTACAACTGTTACTTTGTTACTTGTTTTACTATTCAGAGGTATTGGCAAGATGTTATTCTCGACCTGAGGATACTAGCCAAACGCACTTGATCCTGTTCTTATTTTCTTTGGTTTTTCCCTCTTATCCTCCGGATATGCAGTCAATACTTGCCCTAGATAGAGGTATTTCCTCAACACTTCCAATACTCAGCTGCCTATTACAACCCGTTCTTCACTGAATTCCCTTTTTGTTGACCATTACTTCAGCTTTTTTTTCATGCCAAATTTTAGCGCCACCATTCTGCTTTCAGTGCTTAGGCTCTGAACCGTTCGCTCTACTCATTTGCACAGTTGGTCAGGAGGACAATGTCACCAGCAAATCAGAGATTACTAAAATTTCCTACGTTTGCCTTTATCCCCAGCTCTTAGCAATACAGTCCATGAGTATCTCCTGTAAACACACGTTCCATAACATTATGTAGAAAGTGCCCTTGGCCTGGCGTCCTTTTTTATTGGCATGTTCTTACTTTTGCTATGGAGAACCATGGCCTCTGTAGTCCTTAAAGGTGCACTGAAGAGGAATCTGAACTCGCCTTTTTGCCGCGGGAACTCTATCTACACGTTCTGAGCATTCTTGAAAACCTCGACTTATTGCCCTGTGTGGCCGATTTCTCGAATTAAATTGAATTAACGTCCGGCTCCCGCCTTTATTTTTGAATTTTCCCCCGTACGGTGGGCGGAGTCGACCAACGCGTAGAGTGCCTTTCAGCCAGCTCCGTGAAGGCTTTGCTTTCACTTTATCATTGTTTTTTAGGTTTCCGTGAATAAATAGTTTCTTTCGCAGATAATATAGCCGCAAAATAAGCCCGCAGAAATAAAAATAAGCGGAGACTATTTGGTTCTACGGATTACTACGTATTACTCCGCCGATGGCAGAGCGGCAAGCTGTCGCGGGACTGGGTGAAAGGCACTCCGCGCGTTGGTCCACTCCGCCCACCGTACGGGGGAAAATTAAAAAAAAGGCGGGAGCCGGACGTTAATTCGATTTAATTAGGGAAATCGGCCACACAGGGCAATAAATCGAAGTTTCTAAGAATGCTCAGAACGTGTAGATTGAGTTCCCGCGGCAAAAAGGCGAGTTCAGATTCCTCTTCAGTGCACCTTTAAAGATACTGAAACATAAGCGCACAGATGTATCTTTGGAACGCCACAAAGTACCCTAAACACTCCCAGGAATTTCATCCTGACGACCGTCGGCTATGATTTAAAATTACTATGGAACTGACTGATGAAGAGTCTTTTGCACTCCCTTCTAATGTGTTCTTCCCTTTCTTTTGAGACAGGAAAAAAATTGAATCTTCTTTGCGTGACTGCATTCCAACATTTGGTTTGGTTTTAGCGACTCAGTCTATGAGCGACGCCGTAGTGGAGGGCTCCGGATAAATATTCCGACATTTATAAGAATCCATAGTGACGTAGCTGTGCTCTGAGTTCAAAAAAGAAAGAAGACTTCAATGCCTGAAAGTTGGAGCGGTTAAACACGAGGCTGATTGACGCCGCGAAGAGTTTATTGGATTGACTACCGTTTCCACATGCATAGCAGAAAGGATGTTCTCCTCTTCTACACCCTGCACAATGGCCTTACTACATTGATCGCCATGGGCAGTTTTTTGTGGTTGTTGCTATTGTTTCCTGTATTTCGGCAATGCGACATCTCACCAAACGTCGTTGCTCAGAGGATATTTGTTGTTCTGCAACAGAATGTGAGGTCACGTCTTCGATACCAACCACTGCTGCCAGATTTGGACGCAGTCTAAATGCAAAAAAGCTCGTTTGCTAAGGTCTTAACATACTTCAAAGAGGAGAAATATATGTGTAACAAAGGAGATTTACATCGCTGCAGATAATGATGCGCCGAGACAGTTTCATTCTGAATTGAAGTGTACAGAAGCCACCTACTGCACTACACGGACTTGCGAGGCCGCAGAGGGTAGCAGGGCCGCTGGCACTGGAAGTACCGCTCGACGCTCTTCTCTTCTCCGCCTTCCAAGTCCTCCCTGCGTTTGCAGGCTGCGAGAAGTTCCGAGGGTTACTGTCTACGCGGTAAAAGTAGAAAGCACCTCTCGGTTCAGCTTAGTGTTCTATCAAAGCGGAAAGAAACAATGTGTCTTTCGGTGGAGTTACTTTATCCAACGCGCAGAAAGCGAAATCCGTTCGTATCTTGAACCAGCCACTGTCCCTTCCACGGCCAAGTCTCAGGAGGCCACGGCGCGGCGGACCAAAGCTTCCACGAGAAATTCTCGCATATTGAAGGAACACTGAGGACAAAGTGATTTCATTTTTGTCTTAAGGGAAAATCCATTCTGTGGCGCTTTTTGGCAACACTGCTGTTTGTTTGCGATCAAAATACGTATTGATTACTGAGACGATTCAATTTAAATGTGGAACTTTTTTCCTTCCACTCGACTCAAACTCAATACGTCAAGCCCAAAGGGACTCCGTGAGCGCTGTGTCGTCCGTTTCCTTGTCTTTTGTGCTCGCCTTCGTTCGCGCTGTTTATTCAAGATGCTTAACCAACTAGCCCGCCATAACGTATTAACCAATTAAAAATTATTGGCAGCCTAACCTAGCCTCAGAGATCCACGACGAGAAGACTATCTGGTGGTGGCGCTACCTGTATTTCGTCTTCTGACCTATTCTAGCTAAAAAAAATCTTCGGTTGCAGTGAAAGTAGTCTGTGTGCCCTTACAACACGGTACGGTGCTCTAGCAACTACGATTCGCCCTCTGTGTCCATTTCCGATAGGGGAGCATGTGCTCACCAACAATTCGGACGAGGCACCAGTCGCAGCACGTGCACTTGTCGTCGAAAGAAGGCGACTTCATGGCGCACACGCTGTCGTTGAAGGGACCGCACGTCGCCTTGGCGCAGAGGTTCTGTGCACAGAGCAGGTAATTGTCTGAAAAAGAGGAGAGGAGTCGCTTCCTCAACAATGGTTCCCGCCTGTGCAACTGCAGAAACGAACGTTGCGACCGCAGTTACGTAGGTTCTCCTCAATCAGATATTTTATTCACTGCACCAAAACTTTCTCGCCTCTTTGACAACCGTAACCGAAAAGTGAAACAGGGCATATTACTACGACTGTGTAAATAGCAGTGGGGGTGCACGCTCTAAAATGCAATTCAGTGCTAAAGAGGCGCCCATTTCCCTAAAGCTTTCTGAAAGCCTGGATGTTCTCGATTCCATTTTTGTTTGTATTAGAGCGCAAGCTCTACTACGCCATGTCTCCCAAGGTCAATCGTCTGTGGCGGGACGACCTTGAACCGGCTCGGAGCGGGAGTGCGTTCGTGACGTCGCGGTGTCACGTGACCGGCGCAGCAGCTGCTCCGCGGGGCTGGCTCCTCAGTCTGCTTCCCCCGTCTTGTTCGTTTCGCATCTCGTTTTTCAGCTTAGGCATAGCCACAGTTTTGAGCTGCATTTATATGCTTGCGTTACTGCACGTTGGTGCTTCATAGCATAACGATTA
The DNA here is from genome assembly GCF_055824585.1 of Amblyomma mixtum. Taxonomy (NCBI): domain Eukaryota; kingdom Metazoa; phylum Arthropoda; class Arachnida; order Ixodida; family Ixodidae; genus Amblyomma; species Amblyomma mixtum. Next base: position 396,263,883 of record NC_143014.1, read on the forward strand.
CTAAAGATACCTTTTGTCAGTTCTCACGTCGCCCGCGATTGAATTTTTTTTTAATTACCTCTTCATAGGGCAGTTAAATCCCTAAGAGAACCTTCCCGGCCCTTTCGCTATTTCTCGCCTTAAGTTAGTGAAGACAATGCAATCAATGACCGCTTAATTCAAGAAGCAACAAGTAGTATTTAGAGCAATCGCGTTGCATGGTTCATAATCATCGTTTATTTATTCCCTTGCTGCTTCCAATGTTACGCCGCCTTTTGCGAACTACGGTGCCCTTTCAGATTCTACTGACATGATTTCTTCATATTCACTTTTATACCGTGTGGGGGACCTTCCCCTCGTCTCCCTTTGGTTGGCTTCCCCGCGATGTGCCCTCCTCAGCGGAGTCGGTAATCTTAAATAACAAGGGAGGGCGCCGGTGTCGCAGCGACACAAGCGCCATGGATGGCGTGATTGCTGTGTGCGCGGCGGAGAGGGCCCTCTTCGGCTCGGGAACTGGGACGCGCTCTGACGCTGACGCGCGACGCTCCGCTCTCCGCCAGAGGGCGCGAGGCCTCGAATGGGGAACATTCTCCCGCCAGCTCGTCCCGTCTGGTCTTGCAGTTTCCCCCTTGCCCCGGCATGGCCGAACGTTCGCTCGTAACCGTGCTAGTGAGTCGGACATCCTCGATTCCTCAGCGTATTTTGTTGCTATCTGGCGTTATTGTTGTTGCTATGAATGCCTTCTTTGTGTCAGCCAGAGTGTCTTTCCTTTGTTCCCTCAGAGCAAGGCCCGCCATGGTCGGTGTGCGCTCGGTAGCGTGCGCGATCTCGGGGTGAGATCCGGCGGTTTTTAGTTGTGTCAGCCGCGATTAAGCGGGGAGAGCGTGTTTCCCCCCCCCCTATTAAAACCCCACATCTGGCAGCCCAACGTAGGGCCTGCTCTTCGACCATTGGATGATTGTCTGTTAGGTTACAGAAACGCTCTTTGTCCGGACTTGACATGTGCTAGGCCTAGAGCAAATCTATAGGAACTGCTGCATGCTTTCTTCAGTGAGAGGTGCATTGCGTTGCAGCATCTTTTAACTTTTCGACATGCTCAGCACGTTTTTTCGTAAAGTTTTCCCCGGAGCTTCTTCAGAATGAGAACCACTTGGTTCGCATCGAGAAAGCGCGAGGCCTAGAGCCCGCGGAGTTGCCGAGCCCGAAGCGAGTGAGTACGGAAACCGGGTGGGTAGCCCGAGTTTTCTGCACATATTTTACTCGGCTGTCACGTTTTCCACTCTGGGAGCCGCGGCTCTGGGGGCCGGGTGGCCTGAGGCCACGGGTGCCCCTACGAGCTTGCCGGTATTGCAGCTCGGCAACGGGCGCTCCGACACCATCCGATACGGTGGGCGCCGACCGCTCATAAGCTACTTCGTGCAGTGAGCGCAGTAGGACCACCCCACAGTGCTGATGTCTCCTAGCGGCTGCACGCACGTAACCCGTTTGGGGTCTCTTTTTTATTTACGGTCGTTGTCAGAGTGGCAGTTAGGCCTAAGGCTTTTCAGAGCTGTCTGCATCACGTCAGAAGAGACACTGCTACCGGACCGCGGTGCTGAGAGGGGGCGCTTTTTGCTGCCCGACGTTTTGTAACCTCGCACGAACTAAGCAGCCCAGTTCAACACAACAAAGGGCTTTGTTCACTCGAACTTTGCGTTTGCACAGCGACCCGACACATTTTGCTATTGAGTTAAGCATTGCGCCACGATGCTCTTGACGCCGTTTCCCCTCCTGTAACCTACGTTAAAGGCATGCGGAATGTGTTTCGAAGCCTTGCAGATCTCGTGGAGCCGCCCAGGCTTGCTCTTCTATGCACATCGTCTCGCTGCCGCATGCTGCTACAGATCGGCCTCTATCCTGTTTAGCGCATCCATCCGGGGCAGCCGTGGCGACACGACTCGGCATTCACCTCCGGCTGCTGTTATCCTGGCCTGCAGTCTTCAACCGGCCTTCTCTTCGCAGGCCTGCAGACATGCACTCCACGGGCCATGCGAGTCGTTCCAGCGGAGTCCTTCACGCCGCCTTCGGAACACCGCGGAAGTCTGCGTCCACCGCGGAAGTCTGCCTGGTCGGTGTCTGCGTGACCTCCGCCGCAAGACCTGCTTCAAGTGCATGAAGTCCAGGAGACTCCTCCATATCATGTAATTTCAGGCGCGGGGGTCTATTTAAGGTTGGAGGATGTGGGGACCTGCTTCCGCCGTTCCCAAGTGGTTGGCTTCCCCGCGATGCACCCGCCCTAGCATAGTTAGTTGCCTTAACTAACAAAGGAGGGCGCCGATGTCGCAGCGACACGAGCGCCATGGATGGCGTGATTGCTGCGCGCGCGGGGGAAACGGCCCTCTTGGCTCGGGAACTGTCACCCGCGCTGACGCTTATGCGCTCCGCTCTCCGCCAGCGGGCGCGAGGAGGGGGGAACATTTAAAGCCCCTGGAATTTTTTAAAGTAACGACAAGCTTTGCAGAACGCCGCCTCTCCCTCTTCTGCGCCCGTCGCCTCTTCCCATTGGTCGATGGTTTCGCGCGCAAAAGTCCTTTAAACCCGCGCTTTTCGCGGCCGCAGACGCCATATTGTCCGCTCCAACCGCGCACCGTAGGTTCGGCAGGCGTCGTTGCGGACACTGTGCTTTTGCTTGCTGTGAAGAACAGCGGCTTTTGTTTTGCTCGGAACGTGTGTCAGTCACCTAACTTCAAGCCGACTATCTGCGCGGCATGACGGGCTGCTGCGCCTTCGGGTGCAAGAACCGTCACGACAGTGGAAAGCGGTTCTGCGCGATCCCATCATCGAAAACCGACGCGGGCCGGAGGAAGGTTTGGTTACACAGAATTGGCCGGGCGAATTTTAACGCAACGCCATCGACCAGACTTTGCGAGGTCAATGACGTGATTTCAATAGCTGATGGCCGCAGTAAGCTCTACATAAGGGCGCTTGCGTTGAGCGCATCGTGATTGCACGCACGCAAACGTGTAAATGACGCGAGGCACACGTCTAACTGCAGAGTGACGTTCCTTAAAGGGACACTGAGGAGAGCTCTATTATTATTTTTTTTAAAGCAAAATTCGATAGTTCGGCATTTCATGGCTTTGTTGCCACTTGGCAGGCAGTGAAGGATGCATTTATTTCTAAGAAATTTGGATTCGAAGTTGAAAAAGTTTTTCCCGCCGCTCTGATTCAAACTTGGGATTCTCTTATGACGACACAGGACTAAGTGACGTGCACATGACGTAACGCAGACTCCGTGATTTCAGGTTGCCAGCAGTGCGGCCTAGCAGCAGCCGAAAAGAGATCTACCGCCGGCCGCACGTTGAAGGCATCTATCGCTATTGCGGCCGCGACTACCGTCGCTTCGTTTACGTTTGCAGCGGCGTTTTGCCATCTTTACAATGGATCCCGCTCTCGAAGTCGTCAACGAAGTTCTCGCAAATAGACACCTTTAGCATACCGTGTACCTTGTTACCGTTAGCGGAACACCGGGAGTACAGTGCTCTAGAACCTTGCCGGGAGCCCGCCTACGGCGGTGAGCAGGCGCTGATTGGTCCCGATGCTGCAGGCGCGCGCGTAGCTGCCGGGTACGTGGCGCCATCTGGCGACGTCAAGGGTTTGGTTTATGGTTTGGTTTATGGGATTTAACGTCCCAAAGCGACTGAGGCTATGAGAGACGCCGTAGTGAAAGGCTCCGGAAATTTCGACCACCTGGGGTTCTTTAACGTGCACTGACATCGCACAGTACACGGGCCTCTAGAATTTCTTTGGAGGAGAAATTCCAGCCGCCGCGGCCGGGATCAAACCCGCATCTTTTGGGACAGCAGACGCGGGTTCGACCCCGGCCGCGGCGGCTGGAATTTCTTTTAAAGGAGAAATTCTAGAGGCCCGTGTACTGTGCGATGTCAGTGCACGTTAAAGAACCCCAGGTGGTCGAAATTTCCGGGGCCCTTCACAAGGAGATTTGCGCTTGCATTGGTTGCGCTTCACTGATTCGTGGCTTCTCGTGTCCTAGTGTTGCTAGAACCATTTGTTCTAGCAACACTGTTTTGTCCTATGACGTCATCATGCTTGTACTTGCGCGTTTGGCCTGTGACGGCGATACCTGTATTTTGGTTCTTGCTCTTTTCTACGTTACAAGAGCTTTGTTGTCAGTATGAGTGGCGTTTTTTAATCAGGAGCTGGTATTCTGTCGATACGAGCCAACTTCAATTTCTCCTCAGTGTCCCTTTAAATTTGAGCGCATGCCGCAGTTAGACATACATGCGTACTATAAGCGCAGATCAAACTGCGCTCTGACATGGTGAAGCGCACGCGTTACATTCTGCAGTCGCGCGCGTGCGCGCGTGCGTGCGTGTATATTATATATAGATATATTACAGAAAAAGACAAAAAGAGAATTATCGCGCCGATATGCATCGTCAAGGCACCGTAGGCACCGTTGGTGGTAACACCAGCTAGCGCGCGCTGGCTTGCGTTTACTCTCGAAATATGTATCTGTGGGTATGCGTGATAGTGCCCATCGTAAGTGGGTCGCGCGTTTCCTCTCACATACTTTGTAACATCACTTCCGCGTTCTCGCTTCCCCTTGACGCCTAACTAGTTAGGAGGAGGCTACGAATGCGAGCAAATCTGTGATAACCTCTTTTATTAATGCTAAAACGTTTTTTTTAACGTTGCCCACAGTGAGGCCTCCATTATCTCCATTTTAAAAGTTTTGTAGCCGCTTTTTTTTAATGAGATTTGTATAACAAAAGGCTTTGTCTTTACCGGTGTGCATTTAGTACTCGGGCTGTTTCCGAGCCTTAGCCGGGCATGTCTACCTCGCGGGCCGGGCCGGGTTCGGGCCTATATCGAAAAAATCGGGCCGGGCTGGGGCGGGTAACGAAAAAGGTTGATGGGCTCGGGACGCGTGAATAATTAAGGCCCGTGCAGTGCTCTAATATCGACTATACGAATATGGAAGATTATCGGACAGATGTGTTAAAAGCGAGGTAGGTTTTGCTTCTCACTAAATGACTCATGCCGATGAAACATTTAAGTAGAACTTTATTATCCCTTTGCTGGCAGGCGAAGGAAGGGGAAGCATCAGCAAAGTAAAATCACTCTTGAAGAAGATCGGTCTTCCGATCGAAACGTCCAGTCAAATAAATATGTTTCCTTTAACCAAGCGTATATACCGTGGCACTCCTCAAGGTGCTGTTCTCTCTCCTACCCTTTTGAATCTCGCTATGGCCCCTCTCGCCTCCCAGCTAGCTGAAATTCCCGACCTGCATCATATATTTTACGCAGATGACATCACTCTCTGGTGTTCATCTGGCTCTCCCGGTCGCGTACAGGACACCCTGCAACGTGGCCTAGATCTCATCGACTCCTTTCTCACCACCGCTGGCCTCTCTCCTGCTCCTGAGAAATCCGAGCTTCTCCTTCTCAACCATTCCTCCTACCAGCGCTCACACAACCACTTCGTCTCTCTCCACCTTTCTGGCTCTCCCATTCCTGTCGTCACACAGTCCAAAGTTCTTGGCTTCCCTTTGCATGCGGCTAAGAATGTGCAATCCCTTCACCGCGCTGTCACCACCTGCCACTCTGTAACTTACTTCCTGCGGCGCGTGGTCACTCGACGCTCAGGTCTCCACGAGGCTCACGCGTGCCGAGTTGCCCACGCGCTGGCCCTCAACAAGGTCTTGTACTTTGCACCCTACGCTTCCTTCACTCAGACTCAACTTAACGCTCTCGAGACTGCCCTTGTGGGCCTCTACAAGGCAGCTCTCAACCTCCCTATCACTACCTCTACCACTAAGCTCTTTGCCACAAGCCTCTTCCATCCTCTTCGTTCTCTTCTCAGTCTCCATCGTGACTCGCAGCTTGCCCGGCTTTCCCTTAATCGTCAGGGTCAGTGGTTATTGACTCAAGCGGGTATCTCGCCCATTCCAATCTCCCCGTTTACCTCTCCTATTCCCACCCCCGCCCCCAATCTTCGTATCCTTCCCCTCCCGACCAACATGTCCCCCGTCCTGCACGCCGGACGTCGTCATGCGGCCGCACAGCACCATTCCCCTCTCTTTGATACCCAGGGTGTAGCTTACACGGATGCCTCCTTCGTGGCTCCTCGAGGTTCCTGCGGCTACGCCCTGTACCATCCACACCTCCCTGCTCCTGAAACCCACACCAGCGGGCCGTATCTACACCCTCCAGACGCATTGTCCCTCGAGGTCCTCGCCATTGCGCATGCCCTCCAGTCATTTTCCCTCCTTCCCTCTCTCCAAGAGTACACAGTCTATTCGGACTCACAAGCCGCTATACACCACATACAGAAACGCACCCTGACCCCTTCTCTCCAACAGGAGGTCGAACGAGCGGTCTCCGCACTGCAGCCTTCCATCGTTTTCCTCCGCTGGGTCCCTGGGCATTCAGGGATTGATGGCAATGAGCTGGCCCATCAGCTCGCCCGCGACACACTTTTCCGGGCACCGTTGATCCCCTGGCCCAAGCCCTCGGAGGACGTTGGGAGACTCACCCTTCGCCGCACCATAAAAGAGGTCTACCTTGAGCTCCGCCTCGACAAACGCCTTTACCCTCCCCCTCATCCATCACTCACCGTGCCGGAGTCTCGCCTTCTTCGACACATTCAGATGAATGCAGTTATCACCCCGTCCCGCCTCTTCCTCTATCGCTATAGATCGGACCCTTCCTGTCCCAACTGCCCCTGTATCTATGCGGACCTGGCCCATTGCCTCTTCTATTGCCCGGCTACTCAGCAGTCGGGTTCCTTCCCCCCACCCTCTCTATCCATCACCACCTGGCTCGACTGGCTTGGCGCTGAAGGGGAAGAAGAACAGCGGCTTCTGGTCGCCCAGGCGGTCGAAATGCTCGGCCTGCAAATTATGGTCGATTAAAAGTCTTTACTACTACTACTATACTTCGCTATATACTCCTGTAAGTAGCCAAGTACTTCATGCTCTCGCAACCCATATATATATATATATATATATATATATATATATATATATATACACACCGTATTGTGCGTTTTTATCGTAAAGACTTGCAAAAATTTTCCCGCCTCAACCGCTCGACCGTTTGCGGTGAAACTGCACACAGAGCTTGCGCAGTACGGTAACTTTTGTATCGTAGCAAGTTTTACAACGGTACTTACTTAGTTGAGCCGTGCATGATACGAAATCGTAGTTGTCAGCGTAGAGATCGTCGAACCAAAACCCGCAGACGGCGTTTTTTCGCTGAAAGGCGGCAGTGGCGCCATCTGTTTTCAGCAGTGAAAAGCGTCACGACAAGGTGCCGCGGTGATTTTGCAAATAATATCATCTGAAAGGTAAAGCCTCGTTAAATCAGTTCTGATTTTTTTTTTCGCTTAATTAGCCGAAAAAAAACGGCATATTCAAAGGGCACGCGTACAGTGTAGGCACGCGCTTCATGCAACGCTCACCTTATAATATATTATATTATATTATATTATATTATATTATATTATATTATATTATATTATATTATATTATATTATATTATATTATATTATATTATATTATATTATATTATATTATATTATAGTTGGTTATATTAACTCTATGTCGGCTACCTGGCGCCCCCGATGTGCTCATCACGGACAGAGGAACACCATTCACGGCGGAACTGAAGCAAGCCATCCTGCGCTACAGCCAAACCAGCCACCGGAGGGCAACCGCATACCATCCACAGACTAACGGACTGACCGAGCGCCTGAACAAAACCATCCCCGATATGCTGGCCATGTATGTCGATGCCGAACACAAGACATGGGACGTTATCCTGCCTTACATCGTCTTCCCATACAACACCGCAGTGCAGGAGACCACCCAGATGACGCCTTTTAGGCTCGTCCATGGCAGGGAGGCCACGGCCACGCTAGACGCCATGCTGCCCCAATGTTACCAAAGAAGATAACGTCGACGTCGCCGGCTACCTTCAACGCGCAGAAGCCCGGAGACTTGCCAGATTACGGATCAAAGCAGCGGACCGACGCCAGACGCTACAACCTACGAAGACGCGACGCGGAATACAAGCCAGGACACCGAGTCTGGGTTTGGACGCCCATTCGCGGATTGAGTGAAAAACTTTTGCGCCGCTATTTCGGCCCGTACAAGGTTCTTGGTCAGCTAGATGAACTGGACTGTGAAGTCGTCCCTGACCAAATGACTGCATCCCAGCGACGCCGCGTACGACCACAAGTTGTCCATGTCCTCCGTCTGAAGCCCTATTATGAGCGTTAAAGCACGCTGTGTTTACACCCTTGGTGTTCATTTTTACACAATCCGTTTTAGGTGTTTGTGGCCGCATTATGTACTAAAGCATCGGGTCTATGCTTATTGAAATGGGAGTAATGCCGTGAATATTTGTCAAAGCTGCTGGCACGCCGCTTTATCGCTTTGTTTTAGGTCCCGTCGGTTCCTTCTGTCCCGTCCCGTGGCTGTCCCGTCGGTTCCTTTTGTCGCAGTCCTTGTGCTTTCCACGCTAGTTGCAATGTCGCAGTCACTAACGAATTCACACCAACTAGCCCAACTGTCTTCCATGATCGCTTTGTTTGTGACGCAAGACGCGCCTAGATTTATCTCGATCGATCGCATCCAGGCGGAGCCGACTCTACGCTGTTCCAGAGTGTTCTACTAACTTTCCAAGCTTTATCTCGAAATTTCGCTGTCAGCTTTAAAAATAGCACGGCCGATAGCGGCGGGCATTCTGTTCGACGACAGCCGCGCACGCTTGTTGCTACGCAGCCGCCGAGTGATTCAGTTCTTTGCGGGCGCAAGTCAGCCCAAATAAACAGTTTCGTTTCGAAGACGTTCTCGCTCTTTTCCCGTTCGCCGAACTGCAGTCACCACTACGTGACAATATTAGCTTTACACTCGTAAGACCTTCGGTGCGAATGTGGTGTTCCGTGTGAGTGGTGCTGAAGCGTAGGCGCGACACAAGCGTTACAGTATCACGACACAACAATCCTTGGCAGCTCCGTTTCGCTTCGGCGCGACCGCTTCTGTCATCGGCAAGATTGCGCCTCGGGCAACTCGCGCGTCGTACGTGCACACAAAGCTGGTCATGGCCGGACACGAGCGGTGGGGGCGCGCTTACGCTGCCGCCTTCTCCAGCCTGACCGTTAGGCGGCTGCTCCGGCGACGCCCCGACTCTCCGCGGTTCGCCACTGTGGCGCTGGCGTCGCCCCCCCCCCCCCCCCCCCCCAAACTTGAGCTCGGGTTCCCTATACTCTATTGTTCCAAAGAATCTCACGTAAAAACACACGAAAATGACAAAAACTCTGCACATGGCGACGATGAAAGATCAACGACTGTGGGTATTTTTTCTTATCTTTTAGAATACCAAGTTCCTTCTCGGACAGTGCTATCGAGGTGATGCTTACGCATTTGTCTTGAAGTTTGGGAACTTCGTGGGCTTCCATTATTTCTCTTATCGTTTTGGTTCGGCTTTTTGTTAAGATCTCACATACGTCTTTCTTAATTTCCTTTTTTTTTCTCCGAACTCTCTGCAGTGGATGCATGCCAAGATGATTGGCCACACAGGCACCATAGCTTTCAAAGATTTTCGGGTGCAGGGAAGGCGACATTCACTTGTGCACACTGAACCACCCTCTTGAGGTTGTCTGGAATTTTATATAGGTACAGTGTAACCGCGTCCTTTCTTTTTCTCCTTTTTGTATTTCAGTGGCTCCATGGCGGCCTGAAATTAAGCTCTCTTTTGAAAGTTTTCTGAGACTGCAAGAGAGACTACGGGATTTTGAGCGAGCGCAAGTTCTGGCTGCGGTGGAGGCACTGAAAGAGAAAAAGAAGAAAAAAAATAAAATTTGCGGACACACTAGTTACATAAAATATCACACATCTTCAAGAGTGTATGGGTTCATGAGAACATGGGAATGTTGCTTTTTTGTGCACCGTAAAGCTTTCAAAGCTGAACTAAACTGTGGACTCGGACTAGGACAACTTTAGAAACGTGGGTTGCGCCAAGAAGCACCAGAACTGATTTATGCCTTGCGCTAGCGGGGTCGTCAACAAGATCCCTTTGTCTGCTGCATGCACTACACATCACAGACGGGCAGATGCAACCTCAGCCCCTTTGTGGCCGCTCATCGCGGCATTCACTGCAGAGACTGCACGGAAAAAAAGAAAAAAAGGGAAAGAAGAAAGAAGGATGCTAGCCGATTCTCAGCCAGTGTGAGGTTTAACAGAAAGTCGCGACAAAACGAGAAGAGAAATAATCGAAGCTCACGAAATTCACAAACTTCAAGACAAGTGCGTAAGCATCGCTTCGATAGCACTGTCCGAGAAGGAACTCAGTTTTCTAAAAGATGGATAAGAAAAAATGTGTACAGCCGTTGATATGTCACCATTTCCACGCTAAGGGTTCTTGTCAGTGTTGTGCGTTTCCAACTGAAGCTGTCTGCCACAGTATATAAATGGTGGCAAAGCCTCAATAAAATCTGTTCAACGTCCTGTCTGTGTCCAAATTCACGTCCACGTCTTTGAGCTGTTGCGATAATCGATGTGAAGCCGCTTTACTGGGTTGCGTTCCACGCCGAACATGCTTGACTTGTCTCACTAAAGCGGCATCGTATAGGCCATCCCTCTCCTGGAAGCCACAAGCTCATGCTCCATAACACAATTAACGTGACGCTCCATGCACGTCCACCCTACCGTGAACGGCCGAACACACACGGGACAGCTTAATAAGCGTCGAAAGTACCGCGCACACGCCCAGACGTGACCCAGCGGTCTTAAAGGTGCACTGAAGAGGATTCTAAGCCCTTCTTTTTACCGCGGGACCTCGTTCCACACTCCCCAAGCATTCTTAGGAACTGCGAATTATCGTCCTGCGCGGCCCAGGTTTTTTTTTTTTATAAAATTGCATTAAACGTCTAGGCTCTCGCCTCTTTTTGTTTTTTCTACTGACCACAAGAAGTATGAGGAGCCAGCCAAAGCATGGAGTGCTTTTCAGCCAGTCGCGTGGCGGCTTGCAACTCAGCCATCGGCGGAGTGATACGTAGTAATAGGCGGAGTGACCTGCGAAAGCAAAGAGTCCACGCGTATTTCTACTTCCATGGGCCCAATTTGCGGCTACATTGTCTGCGGTTGAAACTGTTCATTCACGGAAACCTAAAAAGACAATGAAAGCTAAAGCGAAGCCGCCACGCGACTGGCTGAAAAGCACTCCCCGCATTTGTTGTCTCCTTATACTCTCTCAGGTCAGTTCATAATTTAAAAAAAGGTGGGAGTCGTTTCATCCGATTTAATAAGAAATCGGCCGCGCAGGAGAATAAGTCGAAGTTTTAAGAATGCTTGGAGCGTGTAGATCGAGCTCCGGCGCTAAAAGACCAGCTCAGAATACTCATAAGTGCATGTTTAAGGTGGGGGTCGTACTTCGACAGGGCGAATGCTCCATTTTAGACTATGCTCGTGCCAGCAACCTACGCGTTGTTCTTTTTCAAACAGTACAATGTAGGCTTCATTCTAAAGCTTATTTTGCACTCTGGCAATTGATGCGCACCCCTATAATGTAGTTGCACTATCAAATGCACAAGATTGGTATTGCAGAGGAGGAATTCGGTAGTTTCATTGATATCACCTCCTTCAGATAACTTTTCTTAAGAAGCTATCTCCTTTACGATACTTTCGTTCGGCTTGAATATAGAACAGATGATTATCTAGTATCACACGGTCTCATAATAATGTGCATTCATTGAATTGCATTTGATCGACGGCCTTTTTAATAGAGGGAGCTTTGTCTATTTTGGGTAGGAATATCCCCAACGTATCGGCGTGCACAGTAAAAAAATTTTGGCACATGATGCGGATAGTATTTATCTTCATCACTTCGTTTTTAATTGCATTTCCAATTTGAAGATTCCCTTAATACTGCCTCACGATCAGAAGTCAGCAACGTCTTGTCAAAGTCTCCCTTCTGTCTGTTTGCTGTGCTGTTGTTAATCGTGGATCTATATCAACTAGCCCAGATTTCTTTACGGATGAAGCGTGCGCCAGTTCGAGAAAAAGCCTTAAGGAAGTTTGCGTCTTATCGCGTCTTCGCGTCGCACGTCCGAAGCGCGCGGCGCCCTCGCGCAGTGTCCCGAAGGCCTCGCTCACCCTTGAGGCTGGTGTCGCCCCAGGTCGGGATGTCTCCGCAGCGACGCGCGCCCACCAGCGACTGCTGCGTCAGGGAAACGGGCGCCACGGCGAACACGATGGCCGCCGTCAGGAGCACAACGAAGAGCACGAACACGCAGCCCAGGCACACCAGCAGCCGCCTCTGCAGGCCGCAAAATCAATGTTCAGTGCGACTCCGCCGCGAGTGAACACGGCATGAGCATGCAGCTGCCACCTCATGTGCGGGCCTCCGCTCATAGCTATGCGTGATGCCGACACCGCCGCGCCGGAGATCCGCATTTTGAGCCCCTAACAACTGACACTTTAAAGCCACCGTTTTTTTTTTTCAGCGACAGTGTGTCCTGAACGCGATACGTTGCCTTGAGCGGGCTTGCAGTCTCCACCTGCGTCCTTAGTAGGGGTGTGCGACTAATATTCGAAACTTTCGAATAGCCAATCGAAGATTCTCCTACCGATTCGCTGAACGAACCAAATAGTGAACGTTAAAAACTATTCGAAACAACATGAATTAAATCAGAGGCTTCCGAATAGTTTTCAGGTATAACAGGCTCGAAGTTCGAGTAGGATACGCCGTAGCTTTCTTCGACGGCTGTTTCGAAAGCAAGGCCCACTGCGGTGACGCACAGCATGCTGTCTCGATTGTCTACGCGTTCAGCGCCGCGACGAGCTCCATTCGTGTGGCGGCCTTCATGACTTTTTGCTATGAGCATCACATGGCAGTCACACAGTCACAGACTGTGTTTTGCGTGCTCTCTAGCGGAGATCACTGCTGTGTCTTTCGATGGCTACAGCGTTTACTCCACGAGTCATATCGCCGCAGCTACAGTGCTCCGCTCTTTCACACGAATATTCGTTTTGCACGAATAATCGCATAGGTAGTGAAATATTATGCGAATAGAGTTGAAACCAGACTTAACGAAGTGAAGCGCATCCAGGAAATGTTTCGTTAGATCGGAAAATTCGTAAAGTCAAGTAAGATATTTTTCCGCCCTTCGAAATCTGAAATGGCAACCTGGCGGCACCCAAAAGCTATACCGCGCCATCGTATTTGCCGACAACCCGCGCCTGCCCGTGTGAAAAGTCCACGAAAGCGGCCCGAATCGCTTGAGCGTCAAAGCGCCATATGGTAAAATGGATTCGAAGCCAACGTGGGAAGCGCCGCCGACTGCCGAGTCCGTTGTTCTGTGCAGCGGCGCGGGTTGCTGCCCCGTCAAAACAAAACCAGGGCCGTGTCTTGGCCGCCTAGATGTTACTGCTGGCGTGCTGCCAATAAGGTGCGAAACATCGTTGCAAAATAAGTGAGAAATCGAACTTTTTTTACTGAGTTATTCCGGAACACGTCGGGTTTAGTGGTCGTTGTTTCGTTATTTAGGGTTACTGAGAACATTGAACCCTATTAGCGCTTGCCGGGGAATCAAAATTTGTTCTTTAGATCGGGAGCTTCATGAAATAGGGTTTGATTACATCGAGTTCTGACTATATTCAATTCGTATTCAATTTGTTTTTAACTGCACTATTCGTATTCGGATGGCTACAGAAGCTGGACTATACGTATTCGATCCGGTTTCGAAAATATCAGTTCGCACACCAGCAGTTCCTAGCCGATTCTGTCGTTTCGGGACTAATGATCATCATTACATCAAAGAGGCGTCGTTTGTGTCATCAAATTGCGGGCCGATGCGTGCCCTGTGCAAATATCAAAGACTAGATGTTTAGCCCCCGGCTTCAGAGACCAACGTAGGGACGAACGACATTAGTTTTAGCCCATGTTATTTCAGTGATTCTCTTCCCACTCTGCTGGGCTGCAGGTCATCTACTTTGGTGGCAAGTTCGGCGCTTACCAAATCGCTGCCTTTTGTCATAGAAGTCCGCGAGAGTGTGCAACAACTGAACTCAATGGGCAATGAGAGGTTTACTAAATGACAATAATAGCACCGTCGCTTTCAGCGCAGAGGCCAACAGACTCTGCTGCGTCAAAAAACGCCTGTTGCAATCGGACCTATCGACCGCTGAGAATGAGCGCAGATATCTGCACAACGATGTTCGAAGCGTGTTGTTGGTCAAGTTGCACGAACACGCGTCAAGAGTGCGCGAAATTTCCGTTCGTTGCAGTAAATTTTCTAGTTGACACTATGAAAGCAAGGACGCGTATGCACATCTCGTGTACATAGTCCCACGTTCGGTTTATTTTTGTGAAAGCTTCGGATGGCTCATCGACACGGAATCCCGGCGCAGCCCAAACAGTGGCGGTGTTACTAAACACTCCATTTTTCGAAACGGTGTGACGTCATCAATGAAAAATATCAAATGCTAACCAATAGGTCAGTATTGGCACTTAAAATAGCCTCAACTATAAAAATCTAAATAGATTTAGAATAGAAGTGGAATAGAATTAGAAATGAATATCATTCCTTCAGTTGTCCCGATAATTCTTGATGACGTGTTGCCTCTATGCGGAGGGACTCCATTGCTGAGTGCGAAAGTGCTTTTGTTTTCCTTTCGCAGTTACTCGAGTGAGGCCCTTGTCAGTGCAACGGCCTATATGTTCGTGATGTTCGGAAAGTCCAGGGTAAGCTTCATTGCCCTCATTTACGACATACTTTTGTCCCTTGAAAAGTTTCTGGATATTTTCTAATTCGCAAGGTAAGCAGCATAGCAGCCATTGCAAGAAGTTTTCTAACACCTGAGTAACTTCTCGCTCTATCGGATGCTACAAGGTGGTTTTTCAACGCAGCATTTGTGTTGGCCACTTGAACGGTGCATGCAATCGGGTGATATTCTTGAGAATTGTTCCCAGACGCAGCAAGCATATGGGATGGCTGCGAACACTTTGATGTGTATGTTTGTCGCGTAAGGGCGGCTGTTGCCAAGTTGGAAGTTAAAGTACCTCAGTTGTGCTCTGCGGTTGATTTTGTCTAAAACCTGCAATAAGAAAACTGCGGTATGTCCTGTCGTCGAGAGTAGATGTAGGCATAAAATGCACTTCAGTAAAGACGCCGAGGCTTTCAGGGCCACTCATAGATGGCGGTAGCCACGCACCGGCTTCGGCCATGACCGTTGGCTTCTGAACGTGTTCCCTCTTTCGGCCACTTCCGTTCTTCGATCTGGGTAGCGCGCATGGTATGCCCGGCTGCTCTCGCGGCTTGAGAAGCCTCCGTGATCAGCCGCTTTTCTACCCGGACTGCGCGCTCGGCTTTCCTTGCCGCTTCAGGTGATTTACATGCATTACGCGCCGCAGCGTTCAGCCACTTCTCTTTTTCGAGCTGCTTGACGCAATCATCGACCCTCGCTGCTTTCGCACCCTGAGGCGCCGCAGCGGTCGCCCGGTCTTTAGCAGAGTTACCGACGACTTCGGCCGCACTGGCCGCCTTCTGACCTTCGTGTGCGGCTACATGAAGCTCCCATAGTGGCACAGGAGAGCCTTTCTATCTCTGGACTGATGCCACTCCATTATACGGCCGCGGCGGCTGTGAAATGCAACCATGCGTTTGGAATAGTATGACAGAACGATGAAAGATGAAGAAGGTGGTTTTCAATGCGCAGCGCGAGAGGCTGCGGCGATGGCCGAGTGTTTTACGTCATCGGGAAACGAAGCTGTTCTATTTTCACTTTTGCTTGTTTCACTCCCCTGTGGGGCTGTAATATGATATTTTTGCTTTAATGCGATAGCATTTAGGTTCTTTCCTTCTTTTTCAAGTTTTATTTTCTTCTTGATTGCTAGTATTCAAACTAAAAATTTTCGAATGGGCAGACATATATGGTATGCATGAGTCATCATCTAGAATATTTGAGTAGATTGCATTGGAATATCACATGGGAATATACTAGCCCACCCATGAGGGTCGATAGCGCACAGCAAGGAAGGTACCCAATACGAACGCTATGTGACGTGTTTTGTAAGTGTATTACACTAGGCTGATTTAAAGAACAACTACAGCGTTTTCTCTATCTTCTCCGATTTTACTGAAACTTACGGACCATTCTTCGCAGTTTTCTGGTCCTTTGTGCCCAATTTCGCAGCGGGGCGGATGAATTTAACATTTTTCGTTTCGTGGCATCAATCCGGGAGATTTCGCGGACAACCTTGTTTGCGTGACGTCATTGAACGTACGGCTGTTGATATTAACTTTGCGTTTTCTGGCGAGAATTTCGAGTTGGCTTTTCGTCATTTCAGACAAATATTGATTCAAGCTCTCACTTACAGTCGCAAGTTTATGCAATCAACGCGGACACGATATGTTGTGACAGTGTCCGTGACGTCCATAGGATGGGCTGTCGTGACGTCATCGTTTGGTCGAACCACAGTTTCGGTTTCGGTTTACTGATTTTGCACTTTCTCTTTGCGCAAATACCCCTTCTTGGTATTTTGAAATTTTTTTTTCATCGAAGCGAGGGGACTCTATGGAATGCGTTGTGATTATCAAACCAAAATGTTAAAAAAACCTATTGTAGACCTTTTTCAATTTTCTGTGCTGGATCCACTTGCAAAATTTTGGGACTCCTCAGATTTTCAAATTTGGCGGTGCCCTATGATTGGTCTACTGTGTTGATGACGTCACGGCCCTCTAAATCGCGTTCGTAGATCTCGGGGAATCCTCATACGACTACTTGGGCAGTGGTGCAGCGGCTAAGCGATGCGCTTCAAACACAGCCACAGGTGGGGCTTGACAAACCTAGACTGCTCTTCCCTAGTTTCTCTAAGTCTCATGCACAGCGCCACTGTGGGCAGGTGGCAGCTGCATTGAGTTTATTTGAATTACCTTCAGTTCCACTTACCACAGGAAAGGGGAGGGGGAGGGTAGGTAGCTAACAACACGATAGGCAGGTTGCCAAGTGCCATGGGGGACATGTGATCATGACGTCGCAAGGTAACGTGATCTCTCTCGACCAATCGGAGAATTTCGTGACAGGGAAGCCGGAACTTATTTGTAAGATGACAGCCTGAATGCTATCTCAATAGAAGTTTCTAACATTAAATGATTTCTAAAGCTACCCGATTCGTAAACCTCTTAGTTGCGCAATTGCGCAAAGTTTCTGAGGCTCTGGGCTCATGTCAGAGTTAGTGTTGCGCTTTTCTGAGGACAGACTGGTGAGATGTGGATGGAGAAGGGGTTAGCAATGGTAAGATATACTAAATAAAAAGAAATTACATCATATAAAAATTATAGCACATAGTCTGAACCAGATGATGCCCTGTACTGGTATGGTGGTATGCGTACCTTTCAGGGAAATGCAGTTTTCTACACTTCTATTGCACAGGGATAACAGGGCACTTGAGAAGAACATCAATCCCCCCCCCCCCCCCCCACCACCCCAAAAAAAAGGAAGCTCCACACTTTGAAACCTGCGGTTCTAGCACGCCTAGAAAGAGGCGCATGTGCGTGTAAAACGTACCACCTATTATCAGTCTTCAGGGAATGACTTGCTTGATATTAGTGTTCCCTTTCAATCCTGTCTCAGTCTATTAGCGCTTCCACTTGCGCCCTTGCATACCAAGTTTCCTGTATCTGTGTTTTCAGGTACTCAAATGAAACACGTTCAAAATCTACAGTTTCTCAAAGAGCAGCTGATGCTGCGTTGCAAGGTATCTCGCGCGCAGGCGGCATGCGTCGGCGTACACACCTGTGGTTCAGATAGGCTGCATGGCGTGGACTCATGATGTGCCATACCCAACAATTCTGCACAAAATCATTTTTGAACGGTAAACCAATCATGAAAGCAATTTTTTATATAATTGTAAGGTTTCACTATGACAATCAATGTATCCACAGATCACCAGACGGCAGTATTGCATTTCGGTTTGGTTTGGTTTCGTTAATGGGGTTTAACGTCCCAAAGCGACTAAGGCTGTGAGAGACGCCGTAGTGGAGGGCTCCGGAAATTTCGACCACCTGGGGTTCTTTAACGTGCACTGACATCGCACAGTACACGGGCCTCTAGAATTTCGCCTCCAGGGAGTCGACCACCGCGACCGGCATCGAACCCGCGTCTTTCGGGTCAGCAGCCGAGCGCCGTAGCCACTGAGCCACCGCGGCGGCATAGTATTGCATTTCGTTTTTCTATTAACGTTTTTTGCTTTCGTCAAAAGCGTCCCCACTGGTTTTTTTACGCCAGTCTTAACTGTTCGAGGCGATCGATGGAAACAATTTAAAAGAACTATTTTGCTACGTATCAGACGAATGGGCCATAACCTTCGATATTTCCATAACAGCATCTTAAAATTTTCCGATTTTCGAAAATTTTGTCCTAGAATGTTAAGCATGCTCCGCGCCTCTCACTATAGAGGGGAGAACGAGGGAAACATCGCCTGTGGAATCGAATCGCCCTGGCGCACGAAGGCTAATTGCTGCTGGAGAGAGCACGCCTGAGAGCGCTAACTCGACTACTAATGCGTCCCAGCAACAAATTCTCCCCAAAGCTGGTTCCTTGGACGATACCTCACAACTAGTGGGGCAAATTAATTTTAGGCCACAGGTGGTCCGAAGCCTGTTTTAAATTGCAGAGCACTTAAATAACTTAAAAACGGAGTCGTTCCAGATAAAATTTCACCTACGTGTCTTCTGTTGGCGTTCTGCTGCGACGGGGACGCTTCAGGGCTGTGCGCGCTGTATGAGTGCAAGGGTGGAGCTCCGTGACCCACCTGCTGTGTGAAAAAAGAAAAAGAGGAATCGATTTATTCGGTAAAAGAGGCTTCTTGTTGCATGCAAAATGATAGTGGTGTTATTCGCGTTACATTAGGCCCGTTTTGCTGGGACCACACAGTTAATTTATCGATTCCGTCAGTGCGCCTGCTAATAAAGGGAAACTGAGGACGCGTTGAAGTTGGCCTGCATCAATTGATTGTCGCGTTGTAGTGAGAAAAAACCTACTTCCAGTGATATCACAGCTCTTATAAGCTACCAAATGCATTTTAAAAAAAAAACAAGCATCGCCCCTACTGGCAGATTTTACCGAATGCGGTGACGTAAATTCCTTACTTACGCTCTTTTTGGTGGCAAATCTCTCCAGCTACACCACACACTCTAAACACGAAAATGCTCCCTTTTTAGTAGTTTCTGGTTAAGGTGATACATATACCACCCTACGTCTTCACACGGTGGTCAAGGAGTCCTTTTCATCATCAACGCTGCTTGTTTGATTGACGTCACGGGAAAAAAAAATGTCAACTTTCGACTGCAATTTTCTCGTAAATAAACTCGCCTTTTCCAGCCCAACAAACTTCAGCACAGTCACAAAAATTCAAACAGTTCATTTTTATTAAGAGCTAATATTAAATGGAGGTGCCCTCACCGTCCGTTTAAGGCATTTGCGTAACGAGCAGAAATTTTTACAATGCAATCGCGGGCGTCTGTAATAACTTCGTTCGATTTTACTATAGTAACAGCATCATTCCGGAATGTAATAGAACAGAACGAGCTCCTAAACAGCTCTGTAGAAGAAGGGTGATCACTTTTGATCCATAGATTCCACACGACTGCTATTCATTAGATAGGATATAGATAACTTCCCAGCGTTCCCACGTCTTCCTTAAGAGAAAATGTTCTGGACAAATATGCTATGGTCGACACAGTAATGCACCTTCGAGATGACGATGAAAAGATCAAATATGTATATGTATATATGCTAACCTATATCTCTTCTTCACAATATGCTGTCTTTTGCAGGTCAATAGCGCAATATAGGTGCATCTACCTTTTATAAATCGCAGAAATTTTAAATCGATAATGTATTGTCAGGTACTCGTGCGAGGACCTGCCAACACCAACAGAGAACGATTTTGAACCAGATTGTAAGCAGGGTACTGGAGGCCGTAGCCTTCACCCCTTAGTCGGCCGACGCTACGAATTCCCTGATTCAAGACGTCGTTCGCCAGGAGTTCGCGAATGTGAGCCTCAAATCTGATTGGCCTCAGTGGCGGCCTGTTTGCAACCCGCGCTCCACTGACTGCTGCTGATGCACTGCCTCCGACATTCCCGACGAGCTTCCGTAATCCTGCGGAGCGGCGCATCTCGGAAGACTGGCCCATCTGTTTCACTGTTCGCGTGCCGGCCACATTTCCCGCTGCTGCCGCTGCCGCTGGTTCTCGCCACCTCGACCCAGCTCATATCCCGATCGCAGTGCCGACTACGGAACCCGCCAGATATCGCCCAATGCTGAGACCACACACGTCTCCGACACTCCGATGCCGCGCAGGTCTATAGCCGCTAGTCTTCACATGTGGTCCGCCGTTTCCGTTTGCCGCAACCTCGCCGCCCGTCCTTCTCGCTCTACTCTGGCGCTCGCTCGGAGAACTAACCAATGTAGCTCCTGGAGGTGACGCTGCCTTGACGACCCAGCCCGAAAATCCTCTCCTGAACCTCGCTCATCGCCGCAACCTTCTCGATTCGATTTCTGCGTGATTGGTTTATTGGTGTATTGGGGATTAACGTCCCAAAGCGACTCAGGCTGTGAGGGACCGTAGTGGAGGGCTCCGGAAATTTCGACCACCTGGGGTTCTTTAACGTGCACTGACATCGCCCAGCACACGGGCCTCAAGAATTTCGCCTTCATCGAAATTCGGCCACCGCGGCCGGGATCGAACCCGCGTCTTTCCGGTCAGCAGCCGAGCGCCGTAACCACTGAGCCACCGTGGCGGGGCGATTTCTGCGCGAATGGTGTCCCTGTTACCGCTCTGATTGACACTGGCGCCCAAATTTCTCTCCCGAACACCTCCTTTCGCCGCAGTGTCAACAAGGTTGTGACACCCGTCGTATCCACAGCGGTTCGTGTTGCCGATGGAAGTGCCACTGGTGACGTTGGGATGTGGACCGCGCGCTTTTGCACTGCCGGTCGTACTACACCTGTTCTGTTCACCGTCATCGACCGCTGCCCTCCCCTCCTCCACCCCCCCCCCCCCCCCTATGCGTTCCTCGGCATCGACTTTTTAACGACCCACGCTGAGCTCATTGATTGCTCTAATGGTCTTATTCGACTGGACTTGCCGCTCTGCTCTAACAACGCCGATACCATGCCACCCCCCCCCCCGCCCCCTACATTCCTCTGAGTTTATTGGGCCGCCGCATGTCCAAGACAAGCTGTCATAAGTATAGTGAAAGACAGAAATTCAGTCCTCATTCGTGTTTCGGAGTTTAATGCTTCCATGGGAATGTTGGAAAGTGATTTTAGCCAATTACAGAGTGAACCAGATGTCTGTTGTGCAATGTTTTGTTACATACTGTTTCCAGTATCTCCGCTTATTATGTCCGTATCGCTATTCAAAGCCGCTCCTGTTTGGGCCAAAGTGTTGGCCTGCAGCAAGAGTAAATAAATAAAAAAAATGTTTCGCCAAGAACTTTAAGTTCATTCACATATTTTAGATGGTTTTACCATCACCGTTGGTACCTTGTTAAATAGTGACTGATTTATTTTTTGCGCGAAATAAGATGCCTTTGCTTTTTGTTGGCGTAATGTTCTTGGTTTAATCTTGAGTCGCCCAAATGAAGACCCAAGAAGAGGTGGCAAGGCGACGTGGAGGAGGACCTAATTGTCAAAATGGCGTTGCAATCTCGGGAAACCGATATTTAAAACCAAGTGAATACTTCTTTTCATTCGTCTTTCTTCACGTCCTGCCAGTGAGAGATTTTCATCTTTCGCCGTGGACGCAAATAAGTGACATTTTCCGACATTGCTGTTACGCTTGTCATTTACCTTGAGCAGGTCGAACAAAAATTAATTCGCACCAGATATTGTAGTCAGACCCTTCAGGTATTTCATAATGGTGACAACGACACCGCATAGATCCTGTGCGGATAGAGAAATCGTTTCAACAAAGGCAGACCACCTGAGCATAGTGTCGACCATTACTTGACTGTAATTTGAATTCACAGTGCAGCAGGCAAGGAAAAATATAGTATATTGCATCTGTCTGTGTGCGTCCGTGTGTGTGTGTGTGTGTGTGTGTATGTGTGTGTGTGTGTGTGTATGTGTGTGTGCGTGTGCTTGTGCGTGCGCGTGCGTGCGTGTGTGTGTGTGTGTGTGTGCGTGCGTGCGTGCGTGCGTGCGTGTGCGTGTGCGTGTGCGTGTGCGTGTGCGTGCGTGCGCGTGCGCGTGCGCTCCAAGACTGCTGCTTTTATTAATCTTAGCCGTACTTTTTTTTAATTTTTTTAAACTGAATTTTTTCCCTCATGCTGTTTCAGTTTCAACATCAGAATGACGGCTGAGCCGTAAACGACAGTTTGGGATCACGTGAGGCGTACAAAGACGGTAGTACGGTCGCTGCTTTCTACGTTGAATTCATGTGAACTATTGCGCAAGCCCGCCCATGAGTTAGAATGACGAAAAATGTGTAAGCAGCGATTATATCGCAGTTTATGCATGATTCACGTGCCCTCAAATCGGCTGTTGCTTCGCAGCTGTCGTTCGGCTGTTGAAAAAGTTAATAATAAATTATTCTGCTGATGTAGGTGAATTGCACGACGTGGCTCGTGTGCAGTGTTGTCTCTGGCACCATTCCAATAAAAAATAACACACATCCGAAAATTTCGTTTTTCCACTCATTTAATATCTAGTTTGCCGCGAGTTCGCGGCAAGGGTGATTTCCAAACCTTTGCGTCGGTTGAAGGAAGTATGTGGACGTGCACCTGCTGCGGAAAGCGTAAATTAGTACCCGGCACCAGGCAGGCGGTTCACTTGTGGTCCTCAAATGACAATGGCTGTTACGCGATAGCGCCAGGACTTCATCTACTTTTCCCAAATCAACTACGCGCCACCTAATAACACCTGTTGGTATTATATATTCCCTTACAAAGAGGTAGAGAAGCGGTGTGATGCTGCCCACACCGCAGGCAAGCTAAGGAGCACAGAGAAAACACCAACACATTAGGTATAAAAACCAGCACTGAGTCAGAACTGAAGAACGCCCAGCCGTTCGCTGGCCTTTCTTTCGTGTCCGAAAGAGCCACCCTAGGCACTTCTCAAGATATACACGAACTACTGCAAAAGATGCTGAAACTTTTATAAGCCATTTTATTTCAATTACCTTCTGATGTCCTGACAATGAATTCTATCTAGCAAGGAAAATTAAGAATTAATTCGTGGCTGTTTAAACACGTAGGCTATTTCTTTAACCACCACGTCGTTTAAGAATTAATTCATGGCTGTTTAACCACGGGGGCAAATTCTTTAACCATCATCTCTTTTCGCGTCTTTAAGAATGTTCAGCTGTTAAGAATGTTAAGAATGTCACCGCATTCTATTTACCACCTGTGTAGACATTTCCATACTTTCCATGGCCTTTGTATTCCTTACTGAGCTACTCGCTTGTCGTGCTACTTTTCAAGTAGATAAAAAAGCTAACTCACCCTATTCGGCACTCCTGTGTTCCCGATTCGGCCCTTATCATGTTATTACCTTTCATTTCGACCCTCGAAAAGACGTTACTGGTCGTCTTAAGATTTGTTTTCACCCTGTACGTTCTCCTCTTTTTCTCTTTGAGCTTTTCGTGCACGTGTTTCTTTGTGTTCGTGTTTGTGTTGCATCCAGCCGCCGTACTCTCTCTTCTTGCCCCTGCTTATACTGCAGTCGCAAATGTTTATGGTTTTGTATTGTGCATTCCTCAAGTTCTTTGTTCTTAATGATGTCTTTCTAAATGTTTTCGATATTCTACCTCTGCATTTATGGAGAACGAGGCACTGTCTGTCGCCGTTCTTTGCCCCGATTCCCAACGGTGCCAATAACGGCACCGACAAGTACGTGCCCCATCCACGAGCGCTCGACGTTTCCGCAGGCTCAGTTCATTGCTGTACTGCACGCATTGAAGAATAAAATTGTATCGTATTGTATTGTATTGCATTACATTATACAGTAGTACGGCTTAAGACGCACAATGTGCACAATGCCAGGGGTCGGCTGTAGGCCTTTGTCTGGAAGAACTTCATAGTTGACATCACTGCCACGTGGCAAAACTTTATAAGGCCGCAATGGCAGCAAAGTAGGTTTGCGGACAAGCCTTGGTGACTGGCAGATGCCCACACACAGACTTCTACGGTATCCCGGTTTGTGGTCCGTCTGTCGGCGGCGCGCATCAGGGCCCTGTTGTGCACGCGAGCTTCTCCAGCATTCTCCATCATGCTGGGGGAATTGCTGGGAGCTTGCAGTGAACTGGGCACCGGATCATAGCAACGAGCATGTCCTGGACTTCTCGCCCGCTTCAAAGACGAAACGGCGTAAAACGCCTAGTTTCCTGCAGGACCATGTTGTACGTGAAAGTAGCATACGGTAGCAGCTTACGCCAAGTTTTGTAGTGGAAAATATCGAAACTAATTGCGCTGAAGAATTTACGCGTTTCTTCAGATTCCTGCACCTTTAACAGGCGCATTTTATGATCTGTTAAAGGTACAGAAGGCGAAAAGAAGCGACGTTTGTGAGAAAATATCGGACAACTGCGCACGAAACAGGAACTTGAACGAAGGGAGGGAGGAGATGACCTCAAGCCTCTCACCAATGGACACTCTTACAGATGATGGATCTAACAGATCTCCGTTATTACGGAGATGACGGCGGCAAAAGCCAACGAAAGCCTGGGTTTTCTTTTGCAGAAGATGAAAGATAACATGTGAAATAGATGTGAAGAGGCAGTCCAGAAAGCGTCAGATTGCCAAATAAGAGGCAGAAAGCGGCTGCGCTACAATGGCCAGGTTTATATTACTGTTCCAAATGCAACGTGCGCCTCTCTCTGAGTGAGAACAGCTGTTCATACGACATTAATTACGAACACGCCTTCGAGTTGGTCTCCCACACAGCTCAGACTAGTCACGCAAAATGGAACTAATGCCCATTTTTGCGAATTCGTGGGCTGCTGATTTCCCAAATTTCATCGGCGCTAAGAAGTAGTTCAACTTTCTTTGTCTATGTTGGTGCTGTAGGCCGCATAACCAGCCAATTTTTATTTTGTATTTCTTCATAATGTGTTAGTTAAAGGGTTAAACAAACATTTGCGACATAAACTGCTATGACGCTAGGATGAACAAACTCAATTTTAAAAAATCTGTCGCTAAAAGGGTACAGGGTGCATCCTTTCACAGATGATCAAACCACGTGCCATTCTTTCAGTTAAGATGTTAAGACGCGACCGGATAAAGCTTACAAGGACATATACATTAGTCCACCAACTTATCTGTATCCTCAAGTCGATCCTTCAGTAAAAATCTGTAAATTAACCAGTATGGAAAATACATGTAAATATATTTTCTCTCCAAAAACTATCCATGACTGGAAAAAAATTTTCAGGACATATTGTCACTGCTTCCCTTTCGTGATTTTCTACAAACCTACAACCTTTCATGTCGAGCTCTAATAATTCTTAGTGTATAAATGCGTTGCTTTGTCGCCGAGGCGTTTGGTGGATTTTTTTCTCCAATGCCTCCATCATATCATACTCTGTGTGTATGTACGCGTTACCATCACTGCCTCCTATTTTTCTGCTCATTTTTCTGCTCTACATTAGTGTCCGATTTTAGTCGTATAGGTATTGAAAATAAATAATGACTTCAGCTCAAATGCGTTTGCTCAATGCGCAGTCATTGTAATGATTTCTATGTGACATAAGAAGTGACATTTAAGGATCGGCGCACGCAGATATAATCAGCACTGCTTGTCGCCAAGCCGTAAAAAGTGTGATATGGTGACGAGAGGCGGAAAAACTACAGCGCAATATTCCGAGAAGAAATCTGCCAAGCTAATCTCAAGCAGAAACCAGCGCTCTGTCACCCACCAGCCAAAGGGACTGCGACAAAGTACTAGGCTTCTAGTTGATGACTGCGTCTTAGGGACTCAACTATCTCACCATATGCGACTTTGAAATAACTGCCGCTTTGAGCTGTACTAATGATCCGTTCTACCTGTTTTTTTTTTCTTTTTATTGCGAAAGCAATACTACGCTCATGAATGGCCTTTCGCGTAGCGGCGGCCGGTAGCCACGTTTGATCTTTAGAATGACCTCTGACGTCATACCAGGGTGAGAGATGGGCTACCACGTCGAGTCGTCGCGCAGCGGCGTCCGGTAGCCACGCGGGACATTTAAAAGGACCTATGACGTCATGACATGCATAGTGACGTCATAGCGTGACGTCATACAATGGTGAGAGATGGCCTGCCAACTCGAGTCGTCGCGCAGCGGCGGCCGGTAGCCACGCGTGACACTAGGCGCCATGCCTAGTGACGTCATAGCGCGACGTTATACCTGAGTGATAGATGGGCTACCAAGTCGAGTCGTCGCGCAGCGACGGCCGGTAGCCACGCGTGACCTGTAGACGCGGCGCACTGCGTTCCTTCTTTAGACGTGGCGCGCCGCATTCCTTCCGCTAGAGGCGCTGCGCTCGCTTTCGCAACCTACCAGGCTTAACCAAAGCTAAGCCCCCCGCCAATTTTTATGTTCAGTCGAAATAACAAACCATCATAAATATTCCAAGATTGCTGTCATAAACCTGCTCACCATTTTCTTTTTTGATAGTGGTAGGGGATAACCGGGTAAAACCTTCAATAAACGCATCCATCCTGGCGCCTAATTTTAAGGCGAAATCCTTTAATGCCTCACACGGTCGTGACCAACGTGTTAGCAAATGTGTGCGCGTTTCGGATGCATGCCTTATATGGGCATGTGCCAATCAAAAGCCAATCGATGCTAAATCAAGTGCAATCGAAAGACATCGGAATATTATATCAAGTGATTTCATGATTATATCATTGTACTTAATGACTAAGTGACTAATTGGTAATTATTAGTAGTTAAGAAGTGGCATGTGGGACTCAGCACTGCGCCTGTACCTTAACTAACACTAATAAATTAGTGTACTAGTTAAGGTCACGTTAACAATCACTAACCATACATTAACTAGTATCGCGAAATGTGCAAGTCATGTTTAACTGTCATTAACCATCATTCATGGTTAGACGTTTCTAAACGTTTCATAGCCATTGTGTCCAACATTCCAGAGTTCCATCACTTGACAGGTAAGTGAAAAGACATGACGGATAGCAATAGAACTATAGTAAACACCAATTACCCTAATTAACCTTTCTAGTCAGACCAGAAAAATAAATAAATCCCAGTAAGAAATTGGTCGAGTTGGAGAATCGAACCTGGGTCTCAGGAGTGCGATAAGAGCGCGCTAACCCCTCCGCCATGCTATAGCTCGATGGTTTGGAATGAACAAAGGCGCGTCTAGCCAATACGGCGACTTCGTTCACTCCCATCTTCCTCTCTTCCCTTACGGCGAGGTTCATGTGTTCACCGAGATATGCTAGACAGATACATTTCCTTCCCTCAAAAAACAATTTGCCGCCGAGCAAGGCGTAGAGCCGAACGGGCGATAGCGTTCTGTGGACTCGCTGGCAGCGTTGCAAGACGCTGTCGCGTTCCACACTCAGGGCGCGAAGCCTAACATCTTAACCACTTATCAGTGACACAAGCAACAACACTGCGCTTAAGGCTTTCGCTTCACCGCACTTTAGGTCAACAAAGTTCCCCCCTGAATTTTTTGTCCTGGGCATACTGAATCTCATTCTGTGACCTAGCATGTGCCGAATACCAAATCAGGTTTTCAAACTTACCAAGTGGCTCAAAGATGACGGGCTAGACGACATGCTTCACCTGCAAGAAAGATGAATAAACACAACATTAGAAATGCCATGTTCCAGCAAACTGCGTTAATGAAGGTCATTTCCGCGGTGAGGACGAAAACTGCTTTGGACGCGAGGGCATGACAATTGAGAAGCACCTGTTTTCCATCTAATTGGAATGTGTCACGGCCAGCACTGCGCCTGCTACATGGGAGGGCAGAAAGAATGGTTATGAATTCAGTATAATGGGGCATTTGACGCATAATGTGTCAAGCGGGATTTTAAACAAGTAAGACATGATGTTGGGCTAGTCGGTTCATGGTTAGAGCGAAACAAAACTGCGCGAAGAAGACGGGACAAAAGAAAGGCACGAATACACACACACAAAGCGCAGACTTCCAACTGACTTTATTTTGTAAAAGCAGGGTGCTTATAAAGGCAATCACAGCAAACTAGGAGACAAGCAGAAGCAACGTGCGAACGGCAATGACAGAGTCAACAATACCACGTGTGATTACGACGCATGAAAAGTTCGAATGTGACCATCTAAGAAATAGATTTCTTGACATGAAAGAGATAATGAAGGGGCGCTAACACACTTATCACCCCTTTTAGAAATAAAATAGGCCTCGATAATTTCTCTTTCGGTTTTTGTTTTGGCTTTAGAAAGGAACTTTGTTTTTTCCAGGTAAGGAGAACAGGTTTTCGTGTCGCAGCTCTTACAATGCAAGGGTAGATTGCTGCCAGTGCCTTCGGAAGTGATATGCTTATGCGCTGTTCACTCTGACGCTCATCGCAAGCCGCTGCTTTGCCTCGACTGCGCAGCTTACAGTGAAGAAGGAAAGCTCAGGAGAGGCCCTCGCTATCCTAGCTGCGTGCCAGAAAGTGTGCCGGAAGTCACGTACTCAGTTCGCAAGGACTTCTGGGAGTCTTTGGCCGACGGCGCCGCCAATGGTAACGCTGGGCGCAGCGGCGTCATCTGCTACAATGTCTGCTACGCATGCGCAAGCGCGCTGAGACAGCGGCCAAGTAGGGGGCACCAAGGGGGAGCGGCTTCAAAAAAATGTGACGTAACCGCCTCTCCTGAGCGCTTTCCTTCCTCCGTGGCCGCTTAGCTGCAGCTTCCCAACGACGTGAGTGTTAATGCTTCATCCAGGATCAATGCTTCGTTCCCTTACCCATGCTCCTCAATCCGGAAACAGCTTAACCGCAATGTACCACTTGGTCACTACCGCAACGATGCGTGCATTGTTCTGTGACTGGTATTTGTAGCGTAGATAGCGCCACCTACTAGCGACTAAACTGGCGCATAGCAGCAGATGGCGCCACATTCAGTGCTCTGATAGTTGCTGCGTGAAAGCACAGACGAGGTTGCCTATCACGCTGAGGCAAAGGGAATATGTCCTTGTCATCATCAGCACCCGTCGCCCTTCATGCGTGGTACGTTCCTTCTGCGTTTCCTCGGCGCCAGTACAGGGCCGTAAAGAAACTGGTAAGATGACCGAACGTGTCGCCAAGGCCAAAGCGAATCGGACCGACGCCTCGATGTCTCAGGCAACGAAAGCACCGAGGGACGCGGAGCTCGCTGCCCATAAAAAAGAAGCGGCTGAAGGCGGAGGCACGTCAAATGGGAGTACGCCTATCGACAACTATGACCCGCCCTGGATTGTGATGCGCCATTATCATGCCGCGAAGCATCAGGATAGACAACCGTCACTTTTACTCAGCCGATTAATTCGGTTTTTCCACGTGGTGCAACAATAAAAAAAGAACAGACTGCAAATCTGCAAACACTGTACACGAAGGAATATTCGACTAATTTCCTAACTGATAAGAGATGAAACGTTTTTAATCTATATAGAAGACATGCAGCACTTCGGAGCTTTTCTCTAAGTATCGTCATGCGAGTGTTCCATGGGGTATCATAGCCAACGTGTACTCCAAGGTACTTCACATAAGAGACGCCGGTCACTGGGCAGGAGAAACAAGGCGTACACACATATGGGTGCAGGAGAATGGAAACTATCAATTGGTACAATTTTGTGCGAATTTTGAAAGATAGCAAGTGTAGTTTTTCAAACATTATTTGTATCATATTTTCTCTGAACCAGTTCCAGAGTAGAATCGTATCCTCTAGTAGATTAGAAAGGCCATCTGAAAAGTTTACATGTCTTGATACGAGTAGCGAATCATCCGCATATTGATAGAGTATAGACGACTTCATAACTGTGCCTACATCATTCGTATACAAATTAGAGAGAAGGGATGATAAGATTGAACCTTGTGGGACTCCCGAGTTTAATTGTACCGATGAACTGTGCACAGTACGAAGAGTCACTATTTGCGAATGCTCTGAAAGGTAATTTTCGAGTAATGCCAAGAACGGCCCACGAAATTCATAGCAGAAAAGCTTGTAGCACAATATCTCGTGATTGACAGCATTGAAAGCTTTTTTTAAGCCCAAGAACACACCATATGGAACGTTGCTATTCTCCAAGGTGCAGTGAACGGCACCTGACAACTTTTCTAATAAAACTTGCACCCCATGCTTTCATAGGAATGTATTCATCACACGTACAAAGTGTTTTTCTAGTATCTGCTAGGTACAAGAAATATTAGAAATCGGTCAGTAGTAAGCGATATCACGTTTTCATCCATCTTTAAATAACGGGATGACAAGTGCCTGTTTCAAAGAACACGGTAGAGCACCCACCGCTATAAATTATATGATTTAGCTAGAATAACGAGATGCCCTGCCCTGCAAATGTTTCATTTTGTTGCAGATATCATCTATGTAAAAGCTATCAATTCCGGCTGTCTTATTGCACTTCAAGCCTGCAGCTATATAGTGAAGATCTTGTTCAGTTAACGGTGGGGAAAAGCTGAAGACAGCATATAAGGTGTTAGGAAGGAGCGAATGCACTTTACCGTTACTGCTGCGTTGTTCGGCGTAGAAATATTCATTGAAGTCACCGGCGAAACAGGTGCCGAAGGCGCGCCGAAATTTTGTTCATTCATGCTGTATATGGAGTGACATTGACTACCCCGGAACTCATTAACAATCGGCCAAGCTTTCTGCATACTACGGGAATCACGAAGCCGATTAGCTTAATGTCTTCTTTCTGACGAGCGAATGAGAGCCCCTGCTATTCCTCTCTTCATGGAATATTTCCCGTAATGCATCATTTTTTGGCGCTTCTCGGCATCTAGACCACATGAGTTTTTTCTCTTTAGTGGCTACAAGAACATCTAGAGTTCACCAGTAATTATTTATGCTTCTTATTTCTACGGTTACAGCCTTTCGACACGAGTCCTTTGTATTGCTAAGTGTGGAGGCAAAATCATCATACAACCACCCATTACTGCGTTCATGCACAAACGCTTCCTAGTCCAAAGAGAATACTAAATGGACAGATCTCCTTCGATCAAGGGCAGTGACTGTGCATCCTTGAGGGACTTCCTACTTTGAGTGCTGTGTTCTGTGATACGGCAAATAATAAAATAATGATCTGCAACTTTCTGTTTTGTATGACTGCCACTTCAATGGCTGATAGATCAGACGAGCGCAAATTGATGGGACCAATGCACATTTTGTAAATTTTATTCTTTATGACCTCATCTCTGGTTACTTCCTAGATGAGTGTCTCGATGCCATGATGGGCGAGGGCATTAAAAACATTTTCAGCGACTGATCGTTCGGGCTTCAGTAGATCAATATTTAAGTCCCCAACTATGCGCAAGTTACCATGACTGAAGTGGCTTGTACAGGCAGCACGTAGTTCCGAAATAAAACATATGTTTTCGGATGGAGGGCGGTAAATTAAAAGTAGCTTAGTAGAAATGTGGCGACATGTGACATCAAACCACAAAGCCTCAGCAGCAGCGAAAGATTAAAGTTAATCTTTAACGTAAAGTCCTATTGCTCCGCCTTAATTGTTTTTACGCGTATAAAAGAATTCAGTGAAGCCTTGAAAACGGAATAAATGCACAGAATCTTCAGTAATGTTCACCTGTGTGAAAGCAAAAATGTCGACCAAGTCAGCTAAATTTTGAGCAGTGGCTCTGAATTCTTATCTGTATTTTCTAATGCTGCGAATATTGACATGAACAGCAGTACAAGAATGCGCAGAATGGGGCTGAAAGATTTTAAAACAAGCGTCAAAAGCATACAATGAAGTCATGATTTTGATAAGAATTGAGATAATCTGGTCAAGGTTCGGGAGTGGTCTTATGCTTTCATTGCCTTCTTTTGAACGCCGGTTCTGCAACGCATTTCTTGCTTGCACGTATTCTCGACGAGGAGTTAGGCTGTAAACTCTTACTGGTAGTCTCGCCGCGAAACACATGACGTGTTAGAAGTGGGCTACATTCCGTGATAAGGACAGAATCGGGAAATGAGTGACTGCTAAGGAAGCAGTGGTTGCTTTCATGGAGATAAGGAGGGAAATGATTCGTGACTACTCGGCCGGGAATGAAATGGAGAAGGTGAGTACTATATAGGTACAGAATGGAGGCAGGGAAAAAAAAACGACTCTCAGAATTATGGCCCTGCTTCGGAGAGGGAAAATCACATCTCCGTCCTCTCCGACAGCTTCAACGATTCCCCCACACCCACCTGCATTACCTGAAATGACACAATATCAAGAGCGCCCAGCCTTCTGCCGGAATGTCCCTAACCTACCACAGATAAGATTCCCATTGGTCGGTAGTCATGCGCGGTAGCTTTTTTTGTTCCGACACACGAAACCATCGCCGCTTATTCCAGAGAAAGTTCCTCGCGCCCCTGCAACCGTAAAAGCTTAACCCGACAGCCGATGCGATTTTTAAAAAAAAGTGTTTTGCGCACTGCCATGACTCTGCCAGCGCACACTGGTTAGGAAAGCTATAGCAGAGCGGAACTGCTCAAGTTGCGGCTAAGCAGGGAAGCGAAGCAAAGTCAAAACAGCGAGGAGCGGTCAAATTATTCTCACCTCAACAAGGGCCGCAGCTCACGTTCCTTCGTCTCCCTCTTCTTCTTGCTGCGCTACTAGTACAATAAGTCCGAGCGCACCAAGCGTGATTTTTTTTCTGTATTCAAAACAAGACCACCGGATCATTTCGGATGGCTGTCGTCGGAGTGGCAAGTTGATACAACTTCTGTCTGTGCCGTTGTCACCCACAAATTACCGCTATGTTCACGTCACCGAATGCATATTACCTTAAAATTTACTGACACGAGGAAATGCTGCTTCATTGGTCGCAAGTGAGATTATCAAGGTTTTTGACTATGTCTTGCAGTCACTGCAAGGTATGAAGGTTTATTTTACGTTGCCACCACAGACAACTACGCGGTTGCGCTTAAAATTACCGTGGGCACTTACATCCCATTGCCCGCTTTCGCAACGGTTCACAGAGCAGTCATTAACACAGCACTGATATTGTAGGCGTGCTGCGACCTTGGAAAGTTGATTTGCAAGCCGCTATTTACTCCGAATTCTGTGGGCCGTTCCACCAGCCGATAGCGTGCACTGCTCGATGACGGCAGTGTCAAGGTATTGCAATCTAAACACTGCGCTTTTTTTTGGTCTATAGTCTCTCTCGCTTTTTCTAGCCACCTGCACATGGCAATGTCGTTTTGTTTCGCTGCGAAAATGGTCAGTTAAAAATGTTTCATAATACGACTAGTTTTTTTCAGAAAGACCAAATTCATGCTCGTGGACGGCTTTGTTTATTTGTTTTTTTAATTTCATTACCTTCCATTCAAGAGGACATTCAAGAATAACGGAATATTTTTCATTAGAATGTTTTTGAGCAAGCAGCAGGTAATATTGGCAGACTCGAGACAGCAAACAGTAACAGTAAAAATGCAGCAGAGATCATGACAAAGAGGCACTTTTGACAACAAATAACAAAAACACAGTAAAGACAATTGGAGATAAAAATTATGGAAATTACTATAATTAGTAATCTATTGCGGCGGAAGCGGTTAAAACTTGCAGAAATGCTGGGAATTGTTTTATATTTTTTACTTTCTATCTATTGACACTTACTCATTAGTATATGGTCGTAAGGCGATGCATACATTAGGTTCACCTTTATTAGCCCAGAAGCAGCGCTGCCTTGTGGCCCCCTTTCGCCTGTGCCAAGACATTTTTCTAATTAGCCTCACAGAGAGACACTGCCCGTTAAAATATGGCAAATAAAAGGTTATTTTTGTGTCCACGGCAAATTGCCGCTTTCGTGATGCTCCGGAAACGATATAGCATTGTTTCCTCGATTGCAAAGATGCAATACACTTTTGGGATTTCTTGCAACGGACATTGAAAAAAAAGACAATTTTACGCCGCATTCTGTGCGGTATCGCGCTGCGCTACCACTTATTGGTGAACTTTTGTGCATGTTCTTTCTGATTGTACTACACAGCCTTTGGAAAACGCGCATGGTGGAGCGACATTGTGAAGCTGTTCTTTCTACAAGAGAACACTGCAGCAGGATGATTGTTCATCGGAAGGAATTGTATGCCCGGACTGAATTTGAACCAGAGTGGCTGCCACTCCCAGTGCTGTGCTCTTCACTGCCCTTTTTCTAGTGCATCGTTGCTTAGGTGTGTCACATTAGAATGTAGTAGTGATGTGCCCTGTGTTCCGTCTTTTGTCGTGCTTGGTTGTTTAGGTGGGTCGTATTATACATTGTGTTGATTTTTTCATTTATTTTCTCCTCAGACTGTCTCTGGCATGGTTTGTACCTATAGTTCATATGCACAGAACATTACGTCTCTGTATTAAATAGCATGTTTTAAAAAGGCAAAAACTTTGTGGCCTATGGATTGCTGCTCGCCTCGCAATCTTTTCGTTCTGATGACGTCATTTGGGGTTTTCTGCATCACTTTTCCTGGACGCTGACAACGACACCGGGTTTTGTTGCTAATGGACCATATAAGGCTTTCTCTTTTAAAACATTAGCTTGACTAAATCAGGGAGGAAATATGCAGAGGCATCTAAAAGATAGTGGCATAAACATAAAGGCTACGCTACTCTAGAGCAGTTTTTTATTACGCAAGCTAATATTGCCCGAAAAAATTGGCGGGGGCTTAGCTTTGCTTAAGCCTGGTAGGTTACGAAAGCAGGTTATATTGCATATGCAACGCCTCTAGTGAGAAGAGCGCGGCGCGCCGTACCATGCGGCCGCCGTTACCCGACGAGCCGAGTTGGTAGCCCGTCTCTCGCTCCTTGTATGACGTCACGCCATGACGTCACTAGCGCCTCTAGCGGGAGGAGCGCGGCGCTCCGTGCCAAACGGCCGCCGTTA
The DNA here is from genome assembly GCF_055824585.1 of Amblyomma mixtum. NCBI lineage: Eukaryota > Metazoa > Arthropoda > Arachnida > Ixodida > Ixodidae > Amblyomma > Amblyomma mixtum. Next base: position 396,298,928 of record NC_143014.1, read on the forward strand.
CCCGACGAGCGGAGTTGGTAGCCCGTCTCTCGCTCCTGGTATGACGTCACGCCATAACGTCACTAGCGCCTCTAGCGGGAGGAGCCACACCAGTTAGTCTAGGTGGTGGTGGAGGAGTGCGGCGCGCCGTGCCAAGCGGCCGCCGTTACCCGACGAGCCGAGTTGGTAGCCCGTCTCTCGCTCCTGGTATGACGTCACGCTGTGACGTCACTCGGCATGGTATGACGTCAGGGGTCATTCTAAAGGTCAAACGTGCCAAGTGGCTGCCGCTACGCGAAAGGCCGTTCTTGTGAGTAGTATTGCTTTCGCAATAAAAATTCCACAATAGTAAAAAAAAGCGTATCATATTTTACGAGTTATACAAGCATCTACTACTTAGCAAAGTCTCCAGAGGTTCCGAACAGAAATCTGCGCATTTTATTATGAAGTACTTCATTGTCTTACAGAAACTTGTGTCTGTCAAAAGTACACCAGGTCAATTATGTTAGCAGTCTTCGTAAAACGACTCTAAGATTATTTTTTTGTTTGTGTAAGGAGTAGGGACACACAGTTTTCAGTCTCTGTTTTAGCCAAATAGAGCAATCGTGGGCATGCGTATCAGCCATCCGATTATTATGATGATGTGGCTGTCCCCTTTCCAGCGGCTGGGCGCAAGCGCCTCGTTGCGGTCGCGGCATGTAGCAGCGAAAGGAAAGAAAACTGTCCCACGCTCTTAGACACGCCGAGGGGCTTCACAGAGCGAAAAGAAATGATGGGCAGCCCGAGTGCGAAGTTGCAGCATTGACGCCGATAGTGCGCAGCAGCTCTCAACGCTCCCACGATGAGGCCAGGCGCTTTGAATGTACGTGAAACGACATGGTGTACTTTAATATACCCGAAAAAAAATTTCTGTGCAGCTTCAGCGGGAATCAAAACCGCGACGGCGCAGAGCCAGCATCCTGCTTGGCGACCACTCAAAGCCATTCGGCTATCGTCGCAAGGTTGCGGGCGATGCATCTAGCTTGTATCTGTATGCATGAATCGCATCTATGCGTTCGGCAGTGGTACTGCTGCAACAGGTGGACGGGGTTGGAAGATTCGAGCTCCAGCAAAGGGCTTCGGATGCCGGAAGACGATGAGGGTTCTTTGACGCCGGGAGAGAGAAGCGCTCGGCGACGACAGCGTTAAGGCCGACCCACATGGAGCGAACGGACGCTGCTAATTTCATGCGGCGCGGCGGAACGCCGACGCGCTGTCGCCGTGCTGCACCACATACAGCGAAAAACAGGCGACCGCCGCCTGACCGCAGCCGTCTTGATTTCAGTGTTGCTAACAATGGCATGGCCTTAATCTTAGTAAACCGCAACAAAAAAAAAAGATTTTTAAACTTACTCTAAAGCCATTGCTTATTAGAGGGCGGCAAAGGAAACAAATTATTATTTAGATTTGTTTCAATTTTATCAATTTTGTCTTTATTTATGAGACCGTAGGCTAGAGTAGGCGTTCACACTTGTTCAAAAATCCGGCGAGCGAAGTGGATCTGCCCGCCGCAAATCTAGTGCACAGGGCAAAACGCTTGTCTAGAACACGTTATGGGCGTGTTTCGGGCTTAACACCTGATATCTAGCGATAGTATTTGGTTAAAAGTGGTTTTGATGTAAACATGCGCATTTAAACTTATACGATTTCATCGTCATTTTGTTCCTCCCTGGTAGCGGCGGCTTTGGGAGCTGCGGAGCACACAGTTCGGTCGTTCTAGACAAACGTTTTGCCCTCTGTACCTGTTCTCATCTGTCGACGCCCGGGCGAGGCGGCACCGCCGCGCCGCTGCTGTTTCTCGGTTTTCTACACCAAGTCGCCGCTTGCGGCGTACACAGATACAGTGAGAAAAGAACATAAATTTACGCTGTCTACGTACCATAAGCGTATGTATGCTTACATACGCTAAACGCAGGCGCATTCCCACTTTTAGTTCAGCGTATGCTAGCAGAGACGCAAAAATGAACTCATACTAAAGTGGCGCTATCTAGTTCCGAGGACGGGAACCACTACTGTAAACAAAACGACTCTCCTCTTAAGCCTAGAAGTGGGAGAATTGTCACTCTAAATAAACAAATAAACCAAATTTACCACTTATACGTTTTCTTATAGGCAAGGTGAGACGAATCGAAAGACCGGTGCTCCAATTACGGCCAGTGAACGCAGTTAAAAAGGCAGCAACAACGAGAATTCAGTCCGAAGGAGGGGTCCGGCTTCGAAGGGCGCCGCCATGTTTGTCGCCGAGCGGCGGAAATCGAGCGGAAGCTATGGATGGATGGATGGATGCATAGCAGCGCCCCCTTTGAAACGGGGTGGTGGCAATTGCCACCATGCATAGCTTTTCTTCTTTATTTTTTTTTGTTTACTGTGTTGCAACTCTCATTAAGAATCGCCACCATCTTTACCTACGGTTTCCTACAATTCTAACCTTATGCCACATCTCTGCTTTTCAGCCAGAGATCAGCCAGCATCTGCTCCAGCTAGATGCTGGAGCAGAGCGCCCTCATTGGTCCGCGCTCACAGCTCACATTCGCCGCTTCCGGTGAGCGGCTGACCGCCGGGCGAACGTATCTAGCACTGCTTGGTCGGAGGCGAACGGCCGCCGGCGGCCAAGCGACCGCCGCCGGGCGGCCGCTAGCAGGTTTTTCGCGAGAAAATCGCTCCATGTGGGTCGGGCTTGCGCCCAAACGCGACCGCGACGAAATTGAGCGAGAGCTAGGTCAAGCGATGTAGCTTCTTATAAGTCTCGGTTCCTTTCACCTCTTCCTTAATTCCTCTAGAGGCCCGTGTACTGTGCGATGTCAGTGCACGTTAAAGAACCCCAGGTGGTCGAAATTTCCGGAGCCCTCCACTACGGCGTCTCTCATAGCCTTAGTCGCTTTGGGACGTTAAACCCCATAAACCGAAACCCTTAATTCGTTCCTTCATGGCACGGCCGGCAGCATTCTTAGCGCGTGGTCACTGTGTTTAGTCCACCGGAGCCTCTATCTTCCCGCCTACGTGCAGCGTTCGATATGCACTTTGAGTCGTCTATACGGCCGCGTTCCTCCCCCGTCGGTGACAAGGCTTGCACGAAACCCGACGCTCTGGTTCGTCACGTGATCACGGGTGAGCGCTCGCCCCACCCAAAGACGACAAAGATAGGTGGAGGAACCACACCTTACACCCCATGCTTTACCCATTCTCGGTGCGAGGAAGAGCTACGTGTGACCGGCGGCCGAAGGAGTCCCGTAAGGAGCTCTCACGTTGTAGAAAAATATCCAACTGCTGCCACTAAGCACAAGGCTGAGGTCAATTCAAAGAGGCGACATCAGCGTGTCCAGACTGCTGCAGTGAGCAGGCTGCCAATCCAGTTGCTGTAGGCGTCGATGTGAAGGGCGTCTACGACAGTCTACGTGCGTGGTGACTTCTTTTGAGAAAAAAGACAGCGCCCAGATGAAAAGGACACTAGAGAACACTATCGCGATGTCTCCCTTGTGTCCCTAATTATCTTCGTTTATCTGCTTTTTTTTTCAAAGCAGTAGTAAGTCACCATCTAGCCCCAGCTGTAATTGTTGCAGTCCTCCGGGTGAAGTGCAACACGAGAATCAGTGATTATCAACGTTGCAGGTGGTTGCCCTAAAATACACTTAATTACCACTTGAACGCATTCGAGAGCACTGTCTCGCATATCTCGGTGGACACCCGTCATCCGTTTGTAGAGGAAGGGAGGCAGCGGGAGGGAAAGAAGAAAGAGAAAGAGGAGCCGTAACGAAGAAAATGAAAATTATATTTGAGGAAAGGAAATTACGCAGCAACTGTCTCACATATCTCGATGGACACCCGTCATCCGTTTGTAGAGGAAGGGAGGCAGTGGGAGTGAAAGAAGAAAGAGAAAGAGGGGCCGTAATGAAGAAAATGGAAATTATATTTGAGGAAAGGAAATTACGCAGCAACTGTCTCGCATATCTAGGTGGACACCCGTCAACCGTTTGTAGTGGAAGGGAGGCAGCGGGAGGGAAAGAAGAAATGAAAGAGGGCCCGTAATGAAGAAAATGAAAATTATATTTGAGGAAAGGAAATTACGCAGCAACTGTCTCGCATATCTCGGTGGACACCCGTCATCAGTTTGTAGAGGAAGGGAGGCAGCGGGAGGGAAAGGAGAAAGAGAAAGAGGGGCCGTAATGAAGAAAATGAAAATTATATTTGAGGAAAGGAAATTACGCAGCAACTGTCTCGCATATCTCGGTGGACACCCGTCATCCGTTTGTAGAGGAAGGGAGGCAGCGGGAGGGAAAGAAGAAAGAGAAAGAGGGGCCGTAATGAAGAAAATGAAAATTATATTTGAGGAAAGGAAATTACGCAGCAACTCTCTCGCATATCTCGGTGGACACCCGTCATCCGTTTGTAGAGGAAGGGAGGCAGCGGGAGGGAAAGAAGAAAGAGAAAGAGGGGCCGTAATGAAGAAAATGAAAATTATATTTGAGGAAAGGAAATTACGCAGCAACTGTCTCGCATATCTCGGTGGACACCCGTCATCCGTTTGTAGAGGAAGGGAGGCAGCGGGAGGGAAAGGAGAAAGAGAAAGAGGGGCCGTAATGAAGAAAATGAAAATTATATTTGAGGAAAGGAAATTACGCAGCAACTGTCTCGCATATCTCGGTGGACACCCGTCATCCGTTTGTAGAGGAAGGGAGGCAGCGGGAGGGAAAGAAGAAAGAGAAAGAGGGGCCGTAATGAAGAAAATGAAAATTATATTTGAGGAAAGGAAATTACGCAGCAACTGTCTCGCATATCTCGGTGGACACCCGTCATCCGTTTGTAGAGGAAGGGAGGCAGCGGGAGGGAAAGAAGAAAGAGAAAGAGGGGCCGTAATGAAGAAAATGGAAATTATATTTGAGGAAAGGAAATTACGCAGCAACTGTCTCGCATATCTCGGTGGACACCCGTCATCTGTTTGTAGAGGAAGGGAGGCAGCGGGAGGGAAAGAAGAGAAAGAGGGGCCGTAATGAAGAAAATGGAACCTATATTTGAGGAAAGGAAATTACGCAGCAAAGGTGTCTCGCATATCTCGGTGGACACCCGTCATCCGTTTGTAGAGGAAGGGAGGCAGCGGGAGGGAAAGAAGAAAGAGAAAGAGGGGCCGTAATGAAGAAAATGGAAATTATATTTAAGGAAACGAAATTACGCAGCAACTGTCTCGCATATCTCGGTGGACACCCGTCATCGGTTTGTAGAGGAAGGGAGGCAGCGGGAGGGAAAGAAGAAAGAGAAAGAGGGGCCGTAATGAAGAAAATGAAAATTATATTTGAGGAAAGGAAATTACGCTGCAACTGTCTCGCATATTTCGGTGGACACCCCTCATCAGTTTGTAGAGGAAGGGAGGCAGTGGGAGTGAAAGAAGAAAGAGAAAGAGGGGCCGTAATGAAGAAAATGAAAATTATATTTGAGGAAAGAATATTACGCAGCAACTGTCTCACATATCTCGGTGCACACCTGTCATCCGTTTGTAGAGGAAGGGAGGAAGTGGGAGTGAAAGAAGAAAGAGAAAGAGGGTCCGTAATGCCTTTCAGTTTTAGTCTCTCTGCAAACTTCCGCACCTCTCGGTACCTGGGTACCTGGTCATTCGGGTATCTATTTCAACGAGATGGCTGATTTATTGGCAAGGTCAGCTCTCACTGCTCCTGTAATCTATCCCGTACATCATCTCATACTGTTGGAGACCTCCCGTTTACAGCGGTTACAGCATATATCAGCCAGCTTGGGTGATCCGTTGCTGAATACCGTGGATTTTCAACATTTAAAGTTTCCATGGAATGTCCGATCATGTAAGTCAAGTCTGTGTGAAGTGTCCATGACGCTTTTGCGATGCAGACTCCCCCACCGCAACTTGTACTTATGCAGATGCGGGTTCGCTACGACAAACCTTTGTAACACATGCGGAGAAGTTGAAATGATAGACCACGGGATTCTCGTTAAGCACTATTTGCGGCTACCATCATGATTACATCATTGCAACTGGTCGCTTACCCTGTTAACTCCATATAAAATTCCACCGCATGTCCAAAAGTGTATTTTATTTTATTCCTGTTATATCTAATTTGTATATTTATTGAAAAATTTCAAAAATTCATATATATTTTCTAGTTTCAATCATTCTACTATTCTACTTAGTTTATTTCCCCGCGCATATTCATTTGCGTGGGTATGTGCCATTTTCATGTGGAGAAGAAGAAGAAGAAGAAAGGAAATTACACAGCAACTCTCAGACAACCTTTCTGTTTTGGCAGCGCTCGAAACCTCGAGTGATACTCCTATGAGCCGTTCCCTTCAATTTTTTATTCCTCCACATGTTACAGAAGTACGCTTTCACTGGGTCCCTGGGCACTGTGGCATTGTTTCTAATGAGAGGGTGATTTTTTAGCAAAGTCTGCCCTTGATGGTCTTATTGTCCCTTTCGTCCCAATTACTGCTTACTTAACTCTAGCACGCTTTCAGAGATTCCAGCGTTTCCACACCTTGAGCCATGAGCCTCTCCTCGCTTCAGCGGATTTTCAACACCTGGCATTTCCTCGGAGTGTGCGGATGTGCAGTTCGAGGCAATGTGAGGTGTCCATGACCCTTTTGCGCTGCAGGATACCGCGGCTTAATCTTTATTTATGCCGATCGGGGCTTTCGATAGCCAACCTTTGTGAGCCTTGTGGCGAAATTGAGTCTATAGAACATTTTTTCCTCTCCTGCCGGCGGCTCGCTGCTCTCCGTAGAATTTACTTGGAGATCCCGCTCGCTCGGCTTGGGCTTCCTCTATCTATTCCGATTCTTATCCTTCGGGGCAAGCGCCAAGGGATATGCCCTGAAACCAGTGTTCGATTCTATTCACGATTATATAATTTCATCTGGTAGATTCCTCTGCTAGAATGTGAATTCACAACTTTTCTTTTTCGTATTTTTTGTTTTGTACAAATTCTAGCTCTGCGTCCCAAAAATTTTAAATTTAAATATACTCCATTCTCTGTACATGAGTGCGTTTGTATCCGCTATGCACCCTGGCCAATCCCCCGCCGTGGGTATGTGCCATTCAGCCTGAGGACATCATCATTATCATCATCAACTGTCTCGCATATCTCGGTGGACACCTGTGATCCGTTTGTAGAGGAAGGGAGGAAGTGGGAGTGAAAGAAGAAATAGGGGCCATAATGAAGAAAATGAATTGAGGAAAGGAAATTGCGCGGTAACCGTAAGTGACTGTAAGGTAAGGGTTGTTATTATCAACTGAAACTATTAAGGAAAACGCAGTTGGCCTTTAATGTATTTTTTAGGGTTGGCCGACATGCAAAATTTTCGAGGTCCTGAGACTTTCAAGATTGGCTGTGTCCCATGCCTAGTCTACGGTGTTAATTACGTCACGACCCTCTCGATCGCATTCATAGAACGCAGGGAGTCCTCAGACCACTGCTTGCGCGGTGGTGCAGCGGTTAAGCGATGCGCCACCGCCCGGCACGCGGGTGCTTCAAACGCAGCCACCGGCGGGGCTTGAGAGACCCAGGTTGCTCTTCCCGAGCTCCCGCACGGCTCACGCACATGCCACATGAGCATTAGCCAATTGCATCGAATTTAGTTCAATTTACTTCACAGCCACGTACCACGGGCGGCAGGTAACTCACAACCCAGAAGGTAGGGTGCCACGTGCCATGGTGGCCATTTTTGGATGACGTCACAAGGTCACGTGACCTCTCACGACCGGTCGGAGAATTTCGCGAAAGAGAAGCCTTAACTTCTCTGAGAGATGAGGATCTAAATGCTGTCGCATTAACAGTGTCGAACGCTAAATGATTTTTAACACTTATCGATGGTATTCTGTTGTTTGCCCAACAGCTTCAGTGGGCACCTTTTAGTTCCGCAAAGTTACTGAGTCTCTGAGCGCATGCCAGAGTCAGTCAAGCACCTTTCAGAGAGGCAGAGTGATGACACTGATGAAGTGCAGTATGTGGATGGACAGGTGGTTAACGATGGTAAGATGTACTTAACGAAAACAAATTACATCACGTAAAAAGGATTACGCATGATCTAAACCGGATGATCACCACCTGCGGTGGCATGCGCTCAAACATGGTATATCCACTTATCGGGGAAATGTTTATGCATCGCAGGGATTTAATGTGTTGGTTGGTTTGGTTTGTTTTATGGGGTTTAAAGTCCCAAAGTCACTCAGGCTATGTGGACGCTGTAATGAAGGCCTCCAGATATTTCGATCACCTGGGAATTTTAACTGACATCGCACAATACGCGGTTGTCTGGAAACAGCCGCCACCGAAATTCTAACGCTGTGGCTGGGATCGAACCCGCGTGTTTCGGGCCGGCAGCTGAGCGCCATATCCACTGAGCAACTGCGGCGGCCTCAAGGGAAGCCGCAGCGGCTAAGGTATTCGGCCCAGTTGTAAAAATATATTGGGAAAGGCCGCTCCTGCAAATGACTCGAGTGAACCCATTCATTTGCAGTACTGGGCCGATTACCTTGCATTTGGGAATTGCACTTTTCACTTGGGAATGCATCTGGGAAGAAGGTGACGTGTTCTACAGGGAACTTCAGAAGGGCGTGTAGTACCGAACAGGGAAGCTCCACACCCTGAAACCTGCGGTTGTAGCTCGCCTAGAAGGAGGTTCATGTGCGTGCAATACGCACGGCCTATTACTCAGTCTTCAGTTTTTCTTGTCCATTCTGAGTCAGGCTATCAACGCTTCCGCTTGTGCAAGTGAATCCCGAGTTTCCTGTATCTGTTCGTTCAGGTTCTCAAATGAAACATTGTCAATATCTACCGTGTCTCAAAGAGCAGCTGTTGCTGCATCGCGAAGAGATCCGCCGTCACCAACCAAGTTACGATGACGAGAAGCCCCGCAGAGGGTTCAGTCTCTGCGAACAGGTATCGCCAATTCAATTGATTTATATCATTACATGTGCCGAGAAAACGCAGGAAGCCATGAAACAACCACTTTGCGTTTCGTTTATTTCCTTGCATTGTGTCTCAATATTCTTTCGTTTGCATGTTTATTTGAGTATTTCAACTTTTTTTTTCGTCCCTGCGTTGCGGCTAATGTTCAATATTTTATTCTTCCGGATTTGCGATAATCTTGTTTTAGCACAGTGCGGAGCGCCATTGCGGCCCACCGCGCGCAGTCGGCACTCGTCGGCGTACACCTGTGGTTCAGATAGGCTGCAATGACGTGGTATCCTAATGTTGCTGATGGCCTTTTAGCCCTGGATCCACTCAATTGCTGTAGCGAGGGTGGTGTAGTTGGCTCTAGAAGTGTCCACTAGGCCATTCATCTGGGAGGGGGGGGGGGGGGGAGGAGTACGCGGTGGTGCGCAGGAGTGTCGTGCCATGAAGGGGAAGAATCTTAGCAAAGAGACACGACTCGAACTGTCCGCCGAGGCCCTGGATGATTGTAGGCCGACTTTCAATAAGGTCCACCAAGGTAGAAAGGAGGAGGAGATGCGACAGTGGAGCAGTAATTACGGGAAGTGGTGTAGCTATTGGCCTGCGGCTGTAGTTATACAGGTAAGTAAGTAACAGTGTCCTCGCAGGGTTCAAGTGGTCCGACTAGGAATGTATGGACCATATCAAGGCGTGCGTCGAGTAGAAGAAAAGAAGTTGTTGCTTTATTCTCATCTCGACACGACCTTTTCCGTTTATTTTTGTGCGGAAATTTGTTTATGCTTATTGGTTTTATATTATTTCTTTAAACCCTCACCTTTTTGTTTCCTTCTTAATCTTCATTCCAATATCCTCAAAATCTCTCAAAATTTGTTCGTTTTCGCAGATTCCACAATTTTTATTTATTAGCCACTTGAAATAAGCCTAAATGAATTTTCATCCGTTTTGGATCTGGACCAAACCCTAGCGAATTCTTCACCATGGGTATGTGTCAAGGCTTCAAAGGCAACAACAACCCGATGCCAGAGCCTTTTTTTCTACGTGGCACGTGAAGCTTACCGCGCGCTCCCATCGTCCAGAGGTGGCGCTGCTGCAGAACATTCTGGGCCGCTGCTTGACTGCTCTGCTTAGGACGAGAAGAATACCGACAAGCGCATCCTGACTCACTTCGAGGAGCTCCGCACCTTGCACCGGCTGCTGGCGGGAGCCTGGGGCATGCAGATGCCCATCTCAGTGCTGGAGGCAGTGTGGCACGACGTGGCGGGCCTGGTGTTCGGCCACCTGCCGGTGCTAGTCCTTCTGCAGCAGTCCGGGGTGCTCCCAGACCACCGTGTGAGCGACGGCTGCCTGGCCTGCCCGTACACCGCCCTCCACAACTGGTGCCAGCAGGCCAGGTGTGATGAGTGCAGTGCAATACGCTTTTAGCTTACTGTCACCAGGCGTCAGTAGTCTCTTGTGTTCGAAGTCTCTCACCGGGGTGTGTTCATTTCCCTGAGTTCAGTTCCTTGCCTTGCAATGGACGACAAGGAAAACCAGCCACAGAATGCAAGGGCTGCTGACGCCATACAGAGGACGGCCAGCACCGATCCCGACTCCAACAAAAAAAAACGATCTTGGAATGGAGCCTCGACGACTTGGAGATTGGGCGACCCTTAGACAAAGGGAAGCTCAGAAACGTATACCTGGAGCGAGAGAAGAAAAGCAGATACGCCATTGCTCTGAGGGTTATGTTCAAGTCCCAGTTGAAGAGCAACAACGTTGAGCACCACCTTCGAAGCCATATCGAAATTCAGCCATACCTCAGGCATCCCCATATCCTGAGGCTATATGGTTGCTTCCACGGTGAGAAAAGGGTTTAACTTATTCTGCAATGCGCACCCAAAGAGGAGCTATACAAGGAGGTCACCAAAGCCAAGATGACTGATGACCAGAAATCCGCTACTTACATCCATCACGTTTGCAAGGCACTCCAGTACTGCGACAGCAAGAAAATCATACACCGTGATATAAAACCAAAGAATATCCATGATCCGTCCTCAAGGCATGAAACCCTGTGCGGTACCATGGATTACTTGCCAGCGGAAATGGTTGAGAGCAGCGCTACGACGAGAAAGTGGATCTCTGGGCTCTACGTGCTCTAATCTATGAGTTCCTTGTCGGAAAGCCTCCTTTTGAATAGAGCTCCGATGACAAGATCTGACGTGCGGACCTGAAGTTCCCTGCCCATGTCTGTGGTGATGCCAAGGATCTCATTTCTAGGCTGCAGCGGAAGTAACGGAAAGAAAGGGCGAGCCTAGAGGAAGTGATGTCACATCCATGGATCACAAAGAGTGCAGATTGTAGTGCCTCCTAGCTGCACCTTTCTAGTGGACATGAGTGCTTGCCTAGGAGAATTCTCCATGTGTATCCGCCTGGGGAGGAGGTGTGTGGCGAAGAGGAGTCAAGGCCTCGAAAAGGAAGCATACTCTGTCACAAAAAAAAGCATACTTCGAAGACAATCTATGCGAGTCAAAGAGACATTTGGCTTCGTTCCAACTGTGGACATTCGTCCAGGATGCATATTGAAAACATCACGTTTGTGATATGCGTTTGTAATTTTAAACGTAATTTGTATTCATGTATTCATTAAACTTTTATTGCAATTTATGCAACGATGTTTTGGGAGCGTGCCCTGTTATATATTTCGATAACTAAAATGGGCCGAAGGGCCAAAACACTCGGCGATCTTCTTAACCACATTCTTAAAGAACAAATTCCAATAGCATAGAGGTTGCCTGCTATGCTTTATACTGTAAGTGTCTAGTGTTATAGCGTTTTTGCAGCCAGGACTCTAAACTTATGGCATGCATGAGTCAACACTTCGAATTTTTGAATGCGTTGCATTCGATTGTCATATTGGATTAAGTAAACCAACTCCTCTGAACGGATTTAAAGGGCAACTGCAGCGTTTTTCTGCCTCCTAGGAATTTATTGAAAAAGTTATGGTACTTTCTCCGTATCTTTCTGGTCCTTTCTGCCAAATTAATTAACGGGGCGAACGAATTTTAAAATTTCCGCATTTTGTGGCCTCAATCGAGAAGTCGTCGCAGGCAGCCTTGCGTCTGTGACGTCGCTGGACACGTAGCTGCCGATATTATCTTGGCGTTTCCTGCTCAGAATTTCCAGCTGGCTTTTCTTCATTCGAGACAAATATTGAGTCAATATCGCACTTAGTCGCTAGTTCGGGCAATCAATGTTCTCGCGATATATTTTTCAACAGTATTTGTGACGTCACAGGATGATCTCTCGTGAAGTATTGATTTGGTCGAAACCCAGTGTAGGTTTCGATTTCTTTATTTTGGCTCTTATTAAATACTCGTGTTTGGTCTTTTAAAAAAACGACTTTTACGCCGGTGCGAAGCCTGTGTGGACAGTTGTGGAGGAAACATATCAAAATAATACGTTTGTAATATATTGCGGCGACTCGCATAGGGAGAATGCGAAAGCGTTGACGTGTCTTCGGCTCTCGTCGCCTCTCTTTAACGTACTTTTTGTTTGTTAATTTAGCGGCTGAATTATCGCAATTATCCTATGCTTTAATTAAGGATCGATTTATTTACTCTGATTATAATTTTATCTCAATCAACCATTCTAGTTTTCCAAATTTAGTGCCATGATTGCTTTTCCGTCCATTTACTATATCCCCGTCCAGCCTATTTAACCGTACGCTAGTTTTTCCTGATAATTATTACCTAATTAATCCATGTCAATGAAACTTTTTGTTCGATTATTATGACCATCAAATGCAATTAAATTCATTCCCAATTTTCACTCTTTTGCCTTTTTTCTCTATTTTCCTGTCCAAGGCTGTTTTCCCATCCACTCACTTTATCGACATCCGCACTCTTTCGGCGTTTTTGCGACATTTTTGCCACTAGTTAATTAAGCAATCATTCTATTGACATTTCTGCGCAGTGTCCACACATCATCCTCTTTCGATTACATCTACTCCTTTTGATGCTACCTCTTCTGAGAACGTCACGACTGCTGCGGACACGTTTTGCGGATTTGTTTTGGTGACACGACACCACTGACATCGCATAGAAATGCTTTCGCATGAAAAAACCCGGAGCTGAGCTTTAATCCATTTTCTGGGGTGGGCCTAGTCAAAATGTTGGGCGTGTTCAAATTTTCAAATATGGCTGTGCCTTATAATCCGTCTACTGTTCGGGTGACGTCACAACCATCTCAGTCGCATTCATAGAACGTAGGTAGTCCTCATACCACACCGTTAGCAAAAAAACACCCAAAAGGGTGTAAATGGCTTGTCCTCTAACGCACACCCAAAAGGAGGTTTTTTTTACTCCCTATGTATGGTGTTTTTTATTTACACCCTTATATAAGGGAGTTATTTTGGAGTATAAAGGGAGTTATTTTGGAGTGAAAAGGGAGTAAATTTATTACTACCCACAGAAATGAAGCCCAAAAATGGCGTCATGTTTATTTATCCTCATTCAGGCTCACTCTTACAGCAGTGACAGCGGCGGAAACGGGCAGTAGCTCTGCGGGCCGCCGGCAACCCAACTTGGGAAATTGCGCTGCCCTAATGTGACCCCGCGTCACGCATTCTTTCCGCCGTCTGCTAGCCCAGCGGCGGCGTACGCGGCAGGAGTCGTCTGCTTGTCGTCTCCTTTTGCTGTACGAGCTCGTTTCATTGGCCATGTTCGTAGATAAAGGGATGTAACCTTATAATCAGTAGTTCAAAACTGAAAAGGAGAGGCTGGGTAGTTTTCACGGCCATGCACCACGCTATATTTGACCCAAAACCAGAGCAAAAAAGATGAAAATACACCTGCTTGTAGTTTGGAATGGCAGTGCCTGCTTTCATATTAGCGTCATTAAGGCTTGGATTTTAAACGTGGCTGAGGAAAAACGTGGCCTCATGAGCTCAATCAAGAACTCAGTGTTGACACTATGTTCTATCACAGTTCCATGTCATGCAACACATTGCGAGGACCACACTGAAAAAAGCCTGTGAGAATTAGGCCTAAGCGGGGGCTGTAACGGGGTGGCGACACAAACAAAGGAAAGTTAGGTATGGTTAGAGCACTGGAGGCATCACAGGAGCAATTCAATTATATACCGTACTGTAGCGCAAAACGGCGACAAGCCGATATCTTGTACCGCGGCAGGCGCCCGTGAAGGAGCAGAAGTCAGCAAAGATCCGGCGACGATGGTAACCAAGCGGTCTTCACTCACCGCCGTTATCAGACGACTGACCAGAAGCAGACGAGACGCTAGGTGGCGGGGCGGATTGCGCAAATTGGTGTTTTTTTACTCCATGTCGGCACTGGTGGAGTATTTGGCACAATTAACTCCCTTTCTAGACTGGAGTAAATTCTGGTAAATCCTCATTTTTACTCCCTTATTCCCTCATGGGAGTAAAATGGAGGACAATCCACCTTTTTACTCCCCACTCATGGAGTAAATGTTTTCACAAATGGAGTAAAAAGGGTGGCCGCCACCCTTCTTACTCCCTTTTGGGTATATTTTTGTTTACAGTACACTACTGGCGCAGTGGTGCAGGCTTTATGCGATGCGCCATTGCATGTGAGGTGAGTGCTTTAAACAGATCAACCTGTGGGGTTGGGGATACCAGGTTGCCCTTGCCCAGAACCCGTAAGGTTCATGCAATGCGTCACGGTGGGAATTTCAAAATTTCATTGAATTTATTTGAACTAACTTCCCTCCCGCATACCACCAGGGACCCCTGCTCACAACCAACCATATTGGTCGCCATGCGCCATGGTGGCCAGGTTGTGATGACGTCGCAAGCTCACGTGACCTTTCGGGGCCAATCATTACTTGTCCACCTACCACGATGTGGTAGTGAAATGTCGTGGGCAGCTTGGAGTGAGAACACAACAACAGGTGACATGTCCATGCTAATCATGTAATTTCGTCACAAAGAAGCAAGAACTATTCTACGAGTCGACAAACTAAATGCTATCGCGATAAAAGTTTCTAACGTTAAATGATTGCTAAAGCTACCCGATTTTTAAAGCTTCACTGGACACCTCGTTGTTCCGCATTGTTGTTGAAGTTCTGGGCACATGTAAAAGTTAGGCATGGAATTTACTGAGGAACAGATTGATGTCGCTGGTGACGCGTTGTGACCAGATGTACCAGTGGTTAACGATGGTAACGTGTACTAAATATAAAGAAATTACACCAAATAAAATGGATACCGCACGGTCTAAACCGCATGGTGTGCGGTGAAATCTGGTATGCGTACCTCTCAGGAAATGTAGTTTTCTAGTCTTGCAGAGTCCAAGACATTTCAGAAGGACGTGCAGCACACAAAACGGGAGCTCCAAACTTTGAAACCTGTGGCTTCTAGCATGCATAGTGGGAGGTTCGTGTGCTTGTAATACATGCGACCTGTCCTCAGACTGCAGGGAATGACTTGCTTGATGTCAGTGTTCCGTTTAAATGCTGTCTCCGCCTGTGAGCGGATTCACTTGTATCTGTACATGCCCAGTTTTCTATATCTGTGCTTTCAAGTCCTGAACTGAACATCATCAACATCTACCGTGTCGCAGAGAGCAGCTGATAATCTGTTCAGAAAAGCTATCTTGTCACCAACTAAACTATGAAGTCACGAATCCAAGCAGTATGTTATGTATTCCCGTGCTGAAGCTCTGGAAATGCAATTCATTTTTATTTCATTTCCATTTTTCATTTTTATTATTTTGATCTGAGACAATAGCGGAACCACCATTTAGAGTTTCATTTATTTCCTTGTATTCTGACTTAATTTCATTTGCGCCTGAAGGCAGCACTGTTGACGATGTCGTCGACGCTCTGGAAACTGCTTTGGTTTATTTGGGTTTAACGTCCCAAAGCAGCTCAGGCTATGAGGGACGCCGTAGTGAAGGGCTCCAGAAATTTCGGCCACGTGGGGTTTTTTTGACGTGCATTAACGTCATCACAGCACATGGGTCTCTAGACTTTCGCCTTCATCGAAATTCAGCCACCGCGGCCGGGATCGAACCCGCGTCTTTCGGGTGAGAAGCCGAGCGCCGTAACCACTGAGCCACCGCGGCGAGGCGCATTGGTAACTGCCAGAGGCACTGCCGGTATCAAGTCCCTCCAGCACATGGGGAGGGTGAAGTTCGGCGTTTCGGCTGGCTCGGACAGCCCAGCCTCGAAGCTCAAGACCCGGGCCTCTATTCTCCTCAACGGCGTCTCGGTCCCCACTGCTAGTGTAGGCGCAGAAATTATCCCCGTTTCAGTTTTCCCAGTTCCTCTTTGGGTGTCTGATGCGCAGCTAGCAGCGGCCTTGTCATCAAACGGCAATGTGCAACAGGTGCACGAACCCGCATTTAAGAGCCGTCCAGGAATTGGCACGGGCATTGGAGGAGCAAGAATTGAAAGGAAGAATCCAATTCGGAACTTTCTGTCGGTGCAGGAATACACAGACATGTGCGATTATCGAGTCGTGCCGAACCTGTGTTGAAGGTGCGGTCTTGCCGCCCATATTAGAAGAGACTGCCACACCTCCCGCTGCTCGAGGTGCGGCGTGTTCGAGCGTGCCTCACAGGGGTGCGAAGAGCCGTGCCGTGTCGCAGATGCAGCGGAAGCCACGCTGCCGTCGACTGCGTGCGACCACGGTCATTTGGAGCAGCGGCGGCTACAGAGGCGCAAGTCGCATCCACCCCAACAGCGGAGGCGCCGGTTGAGCATAAGGTACATTCGCCAGAAATTACAACGGATCTCCCAATAAAAGTACAAACAAAAATTATTTAGACAACAGCCAGGTTTCCAGAAAGCTTTACGGAAATGTGCGCCACTTTCGTACTAAATTGCATTTCACAGAGTGCACTCCCAGTGTCGGATCTTTAGAAAGTGCCACCCAAGATCGCTGATCTATCGCTATTCGGCTACGGTTGTCGAAGAGGCAATGAGGTTTAGTACAGCGGATTCAATCACCGATTAACGAAAACCTACGTGGGTGCGAGGGCAACAATTGAGCGCGACGTTCGTTCCTGCAGTCGCAGAGGCGGGAGCCATTGTTCAGGGAGCGACTCTCCTCTCCATTTTCAGACAGTGGGCTGCTCTGCACGCAGAACCTCTGCTCCAAGGCTGCGCGCGGTCCCTTCAATGATAGTGTGTGCGTAATTAATTCGGCCTCTTTCGAAGGCAAGTGCACGTGCTGCGACTGGTGCCTCGTCCGAATTGTTGGTGAGCGCATGCTGCCCTACTGGAAATGGACACAGGGGGCAAATCGTAGTTGTTAGAGCACCGTGCCGTGTTGTGAGGACGCAGAGACTACTTTCACTGCAACCGATGATTTTTGTTTTTAGACATGGTCAGAAGACGAAATACAGACAGCGCACCACCAGGCAGTCTTCGCAACTCGATTCTCTGAGGCTAGGGTTGGCCGCCATTCAATATCAAATGGTGTTCACGGAGTCGCTTTTAGTCTTGACATCTTGAGTTTGAATGGAGTAGAAGGAAAAATTTTTTGCGTTTAAATTTAATCTTCTGAGTAATAATTACGTATTTTGTTGGCAAACAAGAATCGGTATAGTCAGAAAATGCAACAATAGATTTTGTCTTAAAACAAAAAGTAGATCTCTTTGTCCTCGTGTTCCTTCAGGACTCGAGGATCTCTCCTGGAAGCATCAGTCTGCCGTGGTGTCATATTTGTGGCGCCATGAGCCTTAGCCTTTGAGCGGGCCGTGGCTGGCAACGCTACGAACGGATTTTGCTTTTGCACGTTAGAGAAAGCAACTTCACAGAAAAGCACTTTTCTTATTTCCGCTGTGATGACGCAGAGACAATAAGCCGAATAGAGATGTGCTTTCAGTTTTGATCGCGTAGACATTCATTAGATTGGGGCAACCTAAACGAAAATAAAAATAATAATTAAAACTCTTGCCTGCACCACATACGTACAACAGGCTTAACCCAATTCAAAAATAAAAGAAAACGCACGTGGGAAAATGATAATTTTAGCACCCGTAGGTGGGAAAAGGAAAAAATGGGCGGGGTGGGGGGGGGGGGGGGTAAGCTACTGTAGCGACCCACAGCCGGGGGAGCGGGCCCGGGGAGACTCCCGTGATCTAGCTCCCCTGGGAAGTAGCGGAAAGGATGGGTTAAATGGTTGTCGGGAATGGGTTATGGTATTAAGGATGGGAATGGGAAAGCGAGATTTTTGTTCAGATCCTTCAATTGTCTCGACTGCATTTCTGTCCTGCCTGGCCAGGGCAGGGAGAGCATCGGGATTGCCCACTGGTGCGGCCCCGCTCACGGGATGCCCGACTACCCACCAAACGCAACGGGCTCCGACCGCCGGAGAGAGGAGAACCTAACACGGGGTCAGCTACCTGGGGCCCCTCCACGACCCTAGGGAGTGTTTCCGACCAGCCAGCTACTTACCGTCGAGTGCTTTTTGCGATTTTTCAGACACCGCAAGTATGTGTGATGTGATCCAGCCAGTAGAGGCTTAGGTCGTCAGCCTATCGGCCCTCAGGCCATCGGCACCATGACCTAACACCTCCGGGGGGACCCATCTGTGCTTCGAACCAACCAACCATGCACTTATTTTCTCCCCTTGCTTGCTCTTCTCCTGCTGAGGAGGGAGTGTTCAAGGCCGGGCGACCGGGCCACAAACGAAGAACGTGGCAAAGGGTGTTGTGGCCCGGGCTTACTCCACCGGCACTCCACAACATCGACGGTTTTTGCCGGACGCTTCGAGGTCGTACTACAACCCCGTCCCGCGGCGTCCCGTAAAGGCCTTTACAGCCCTGCGGCCGGCCGTGAGGCCGCTTCCCCAAGGCGCCGTTTCAGAGCCTGGCTACTGTGAACCCCCGCGCGGACCTGGTTTCTCCGTAACCAGAAACCGACGCGTCTGTAGCCAGACTTGCACGCCCCCACGTGCGGAGGGAAGTAGCATGTATTTGAAAACCTCTGGAGCTTTTGACATGCCTTCCGCGAGGGATTTCGTGGGTCCAACCTGAGTATAAACCCAGGCCTGCCTCCGCTCAGGCATCGGACCTCACGCGCGCTACTGGCCTTTGCAGTCGCCTGGGAGTCGCTGCCACTCCCATGGGGTTTTGCATCCCAAGTGGATGGGTCCCGGCCGTCCCATCCCCACCGCTGGGGTTGCACCTGAACAAAGCCTAGTAGCCGAAACTGCACCGGCCCGTATCCGGTGGGGGGGGGGGGGGGGGCACGGACAGGCCGCACACTCGGATTTCCCCCCCGGTCAGCAGCTACAGATAGTAGGTGAGTAATTTAGAGAGGACTCCCCGCTCCACATAAGTACAGCGGGTAGGTCAGCAGCTACAGATAGTAGGTGAGTCCTTTAGGAAGGACTCCCCGCTTCACATCAGCAGCTACAAAGGATAGGTTGGGGCAACCAAAAGAAAATAAAAATAATAAGCCCCTGCCTGCACCACGTACGTGCAACAGGCTTAACCCAATTTGAAAATAAAAGAATAGACCCGTAGGAAAATTGTAATTTCACCACCCGGGTGGAAAAGTAAAATAAAAGGGAGAAAAGCTACTGTAGCGATCCACAGCCGGGGGAACGGGCCCGGGGAGACTCCCCTGATCTCCCCCGGGAAGTAGCGGAACGGATGGGCAAATGGATGGGAAGCTGGTAATTGGTTTGGGTTGTGGGAATTAGGTGGGATTGGGGACAGCAGGGATTTTGACCAGATTTGATTTGATTTGATCCTGAGTTCCTTTTCAGGCCTCCTTGAAGGGCGAGCACTCAGTCCACCAATAGTGGGCCCTCGGCGTCAAGCGTACTCCCACACCACAGAGAACGTTTTGTGGGCAATCTCCGACCGTCTGAGACAGGGAAAACCTACAGGTGCACGACTAGGATCCCCGACCACAAGCCAGGTTCCGCCACCCCGACCGTCCCACAGTACTAAGATGACGAATTTTTCACACCACTCGTTCGGTGCTTCGGCTCTTACTCCACTGGTTCTCGCACACGCAACAGTTATCCTTTCACGGTTTTCGCGGCGTTCGTGCCCACCGACGATCGCCCCTGGCATAGTATGTGAAAGTCCACTCCACTATCCCACGTCTTCATGGTTGAAGTCTCAATTGATGTCCGCAGTTATCATCACATGCTACCACAAGGTATAGCAGTTTCATGTCACCCTGCGATTTCGCCAGGTCTACTAACCGTTACTCAGACAACCGCCTGGCTTTCCCGCGTTTCGGAGCTTACTGGCCTCCCGAATGTGCTACTTACTCCATCACTTTTCGTGTTTTCGGGCCAAAGGTGACTTCCCCAAAACCCAAGCTTGGTTCGCCCAGCCGCATGCCCCCGCGAGGCACCGAGCTCTCCGGAATCGGAAACCAACGCGTCCGCGGCTGGGTGGTACGCCCTCGTACCGAGAGGGAACCGTGTGACTTACGATTTTTGCGAATTTGGAGCGACCGCGTCTACCCGGGCGATCTTGTCGCTCGGCAAAACGACTAAGTCAGAACCGCGTCTACCGAGGCGCGAACACCAACGGCAAAACGACTAAGTCCCGACCGCGTCTACCAGGGCGACCACGCCAAAAGCAAACAAGTCGTACGGGTCACCAGTTCTGCTTTTGAGCTGGATTACACGTGCCCAGTCCGTCTCCCATCTCAGACCTGCCCTCCCACTTTGGGCACGGGCATCGTGGGCGCGACACGCTCACAGTGTCACGGAAAGTCTGCTGAACCTTTCCTGGGGATTCGCAACCCCAAGAGTGCGCTCCGGCGGCTCCACTCACCGCTGTGCGTTGCACCGAAACAAAACCTAGCAGCCGAAACCGCACCGGTCCGTATTCGGTGGCGGGGAGCGCCACGGGCAGGCCGCACAGTCGGATTGTGAGATCAGCTTTCATGAACCCATGGAACTTCTCGCAGCCTCCAAACGTAGGGAGGACTCGGAAGGGGGAGAAGAGAAGAGCGCCCAGCGGTACTTCCAGTGCTAGCGCCCCCGATACCCTCTGCGGCCTCGCAAGTCCGTGTAGTGCGGTAGGTGGCTTCTGTATGCTTGAAATCAGTGTGAAATTGGCTGAGTGCATTATTGTCAGCAGCGTTGTAAATCATAATCCGCGGCTTAACTGTGCAATTAGCAGCTGTATGCTCGCAAGAACCCTTCACTCTGAGGACAGCTCCTTGTTCCACATAGGCATATTTCCGTTGTTTGACGTATACTGGACCTTAGCAAACGAGCTTTCTTTTTTCATGCAACCTCCGTCCGAATACGGCTGCCAAAGCCGGGATCGAACACATCACCTCACGCTGTGTTGCACAACGACATGTATTCCTTGTGCAAAGACGTTGGATTAAATGTCTCCTATCAGAAATGTAAGCAACAACTGCAACAACCACCAGTGCTGCCCACAGCGACGAATGAAGGACGCAGAGTGCGGAGGAGATAAAAAAGAACATCACTTTCTGCAATGCATATGGAAACTGTAGCCGTTTTAATGGACTGTTCGCAGCGAGAACCAGCCTCATGTTTAAGTACACCAACTTTCAGGCATTGAGCTGTTCTTTCTTTTTCGTGCTTAGAACACATCTACTTTATTATTGAGCGCTCATAAACATTCGGTAGTTGACAAGTAGAAATGGTTGATTTTTTTCCCTTTTTGAAAAAAGAGACATGCACATTAGTAGCGATGGAAAAAGAGAGTTCATGAGTCGCTCTCGTCGTAATTTTTAATTCATAGCCGAGGGCCTGAGGGTGAAATTTCTGGGATAGCTTAGTGTACTTCGTGACGTTTCAAAACATCTGTCGGCTCGGTCATGTTTCAGTACGTATAAGGACTAGCCCATAGGCTGTGGTTCTCCATAGGTAAAGTATAAAAATATTAATCAAGAACTGTTAAGGCAAGGTGATGCAACCTCTCCAGAGCTACACAACATGCGTTTACAGGAACTACTCAAGGAATGGATTGTAAGAGCTGAGGATAAATGTCAAGAAGAAAATTTTAGCAATATTCATTTGGCTGGAGACATTGCCCACTTAACTGGCTGCGGGGGGGGGGGGGGGGGGGGGGGGGAATGCATCGCATGATAAAGAATTCAAGCAATCAAAGGAGAGCGGTGAGCCAGAAATTGAGATGACGGAAACTAATGTTCAACAATCAGGGCAATCATGGAAGAAAGGTTTATGATAGGCATCGAAGTATTGGAAGTGGTGAGAAAAGCCATCTATCTACGGCTGGTATTGGCTGCATGTGCGGATTGTTATAGGGAAATAGCCAAGAAAATGAGAACAGGATCAAGTGCATTTGGCAATGACTGCCAGGACAAGAATAGCATGTTCCCAATAGGAGTGAAAACGAAATATGCAATATTTGTATTTTCCCAATGCTGAACTATTTGGCAGAAACTTTCAGATTAAAATATAGGTGTAAAAAATAAATGTGCAGCTTTGTGCTCACAATGCCTTTCCGGCATGTATTAGTTTCATAGTCATCTTGGGTTATTTGTACATGTACTTAAATACCAAAATGAATGCTTTCCATGTATGCTACAAACAAAACTTTGAAAAACAACACAAGATGCCAAAAATGCTACTCTTACCCACTTAGTAGATTTCTGACGCAGTAAAAATATACCATATTTAGTTCGGCTTAAGATAGGGTCGCAAGTTTAAGTTGTCCGACGACGGAAGGAATCACTGAACCCCCAAAACAACGGCTTGGTCGATGACACTTTTAAACCGAGATCATTAGGAAGCAGATCCCTAAGAAAGCACGGCATTCTCATAAATGAGAAGTTCGGTGATGTCGCAGTGTCACGTGACATCAGTTAACCGGGGGGGATGTCGGAACATCACGAGCGCTGACCGAAACTGTCGTCAGCACACTGCAAGTGTTCCGACGCGTGCAGTACTTGGCTTGTGTGTGTCTCTCTTAAGACTTTGGACATTTGCTAAATATAGGCTTTTTCAGCTAGAAGAGCGCTTTTTTGAGGTATAGCATTATCAGGAGAGTAGTACATCAAAATACTGCTAAGTCATGCTTACTAGCAGGCTGGTTAACTAATAATGAAAATCAATTTTTTAACTATTACATTTAGCTTACTTAATTACTGACGAGCATGTTGGCCAGCGTAAATATTATCCATATCTGTTTTTAGAATTTAGAAAACGCAGTTACCCTCGGCTCTGTGGCCATTAAATTTCGGATATTTCGATTAGTTACGTGCACTGGAGATTTTGCTTTGCCTGCAAGGTTCTCGAAAGTGCGTGTATATGACGCGTTGTAACCATATTTTGTTGGGCCACAGCGCTGAAGGTAACCGCGTTTTCTAAATTCTAAAAACTGATGTGGATATTACTCATGGTTGGCTGCCGCTTCCGAATAATTAGGGAGCCTAAAAGTAATAGCTAAAAAATTAAGTATTCAATTTCAGGTAACAAGCCTGCTAGTTTACACGTCTTACCTGTATTGTGATGCACTGAACCGCTGACATTACCGTGCCGAAAAATGCGCTCTTCTAACTCAAAAAAGCCTATATTTAACAATTGTGTAAAATCTTGGGTGAATCACCCAGCATACCCTCCGAGAGGTAATGCATTACTTTGCCCATCGAGGGGTTTCTGGCGCGAAGACTGCGGGCCCCGAAATTGTCGCACAACTGCAGGACTGGTTGCGTTCGAACCTGCGAGCAATTTATAACCAGACTGCTAGTCGCAACCTGCGCCAGGCATCGGTCAGGAGTCAAAATGTGAAAAACGCATACATGGGGGTGTTTAGGAGCCAGCCGCCCTGCGAGTGGGGGTCGTATTCGCTTGCAGGTTCGGACAAGAAGGTTCAGAACACGCACATTCCGGCCATGTGCTATCACGTTCTTCTCGCGAAATGTAATAAAGCGGAGGTTTGTCTCCCCTCTACAAGTTGTCATAAACAAAAGGACGACAGAATAGGAAGTGTTTATTGAGTGTGCCCCCAAAATGCGGTTTACAGGACTGAGTTTCCCACGGCAGCTTGTAGTGTGCAGGAAATATGTTCGCAAAAACAACCCATTTGTTAGAACTATAATTTGTACGGATTAATATCATATTTACGAATGTACAATTTTAATGCATTCGCAACATGTTAAAATTGCACACATGTTTTGTCACGTATTTGAAACGTGCTCGAAACATGCTTCAGGTGGGGTACATATTTTCAGCAAATCTTAAGGATACATTTCGAATACTAAGCGAGAAATTTCAGGAACCTCTTTCGTGCGTAATTTAAAGCAGTCATGAAGGAAATTATCTTTAAAATGCAATATAAATATCCCGTCGTAAATTCAAAACGCATTAATTTTCACTCAGGAATACCGTTCTTCTCCTCTTCACTCCCAGAGTCCTCGGAAACACTGATGATTGCTTGCTGCTCAATAACACCTTCGCCTACTTCCTCGGCAGCGTATTGGTGGGCCTTCTACCAGCCCGGTCACCGTCACAATAACAGGGAGCAATGGGCTCTTCCGCTTGAGCAGGCATCGGAAACGGAGCACTGCCGACCTGTGCACTGCTTAATCGCTCACCGTCAATGTGTGAAGCAGCTGCCGAGCTTGCTGCAGCCTTCTCTTCCTTAGGTGCCCTAATCACAAGGCCTATGCTGAAATCTGCTCCATGTGGCGGAAAATGTGGTCAACTCTTGCTTCCAGGAACCGTGGCCTCATAGGTGTTCATAAGTGGTGTTCCATCCTGGTCCTCTTCATCCGACGTCTCCACAGTCTCAGCAAGGCTTGACGCTGCAGCTGCAGGCGCTGCTTGGAATAGTGACTCCTTGGATTCTCGCTGAGTAGTCCCGGCAACAGCGGACTTGGCTGCAGTGGGCGAGTGCAGGCGCCTGGCAGCCTCTTGAATCAGGAACCCTGGCTGCACCGCCTTGCGCTCGGGGCAAGATGTCTGACCAGGTACAGGTCCCAGCGCCTTGTTCCTACCTAAATCCTGGTGCGCAAGTTTGGGCTGCACACTGGGAGCAGGCTGCAAACTAGGAGCGTTCTGCAAACTGGGACCAGGTGTCATTGGTGTCGGCTGTGGAAAGCGAACCGTTCCCGGAGTGCTGTCCTGAAGATCAGTGCCTGAGCAGTCGCTGTTCGTGGGTGTCATGAACTGGCTGGATCGGTCATGAGACACTTCTGTCTCCCTTGAATCGCTTGCCCTATCTTCGCCACTTGCCTCTTCCTCAGGCGAAGGCAGTATGGAGGAGCCTCCTACGCTCTCGCCAGTGTTGTGAATGTCAGGGCTAGCTTCCGAACACATCGAAACAGACATGCCAAGTCTGAGCCTCCGAACTGATGGATATGGTGCTGGCTGGACGACCCTACTGAGTTCTGTTGGCTTCGGGCAGGTGAAGGCATGACCTTCCCCGGGGCCCCTTTGATGAACATCTGGCGTGGCAAAAAAAGGTGGGAGGTCCACGGGTCGCCGCTTCAGGATGGAGGCCACTTCGCTTGTTGATGCGTGCGCCGCAGGGTTTGTCCGGCGTGGATAGCCCTCCCACAGGGTTACGGGAGGCGAGCACAGGATCGATACTCCACCCTCCTCTAGCCGAATTTGTGAGGTGTAGTGGCTGACTGCCGGTTTAGACACTGAGGCAGGCGATTCACCCTCAGCTACCCTGTCGGGAGGAGATGACACAGCGGGTGGCATTGAGGCCTCCACAGCATCCATGGTGACACTCAAAGCAGCCAGGCGGGGCGTGGTGGCCTTGCGCGGCACACGATTGGGCACTATCACTGGTTCCTCTGACGGGTTTCGCCTGCGTGCCGCCGCATTCAGCTGCGCTGCTGGCAGTGGCATCAACAGCACGAAGCTCGGCACAAGCTTTAACGTGGCGGATACGTCCTGCCGCACCTCGGGAAGGAATGACCGCAGCATTCTGCCCTCCCGAATTAACTTCTGGAAGCAGCCGGTCAGCTGCAGGGCAGCGTGGTGATGACCGCACTGGAGGAAGTACAGCACACTGTGGCGCATCCAGGTGGGCTCAGCGTGATCGGAGATGAGACTGACCTGCCGCTCTTCGTCCGCGGCTGACGAGAGTACATGCAGAAGCAGCTCCAGCAGCTCACAGGTTTCCCGTATTTTCAATTTTTTGGCCGGCGCTATAATGCATCCCAGTAGCTGCTCCAGGCTGGACAAGTGACCGTGCCTCCAGATCAGCTCAAGGACGCCGATGACTTGACGGTTGGGCAGGACCACGTCCATACGCACGGTCTTGTGCTCGTGTGCGGGGGCGATTTGAAGGTTATCGAGGCAGCGCAGGACCAGCTGGGACTGGCAGTGGAGCAGCATTTTCGCTGTGAGGTCCCACAGACCGTCCAGAAGCGGTAGCAGTTAACTACTGACCTGCTGCTCCACCTGAGGCACGCTGTCCACCCCTTCCTGATGGTTGCCATTATCGACGCGCCAGATTCCCTGGTAAAGGCGCCGCACGTCAGTGCTCAGGGCAGAAGCAGACGGGAAGGGCTTCACCTTTTCCTTGACCGGTGGATAGCTGTTGAAGAGGCGGGCGGAGATGCCCAGCAGGAGGATGTAGGTGGCGACCTCAGGCCCCCAATGCTCCAGACCACGTATGAGATACGTGTTGGCGGCGCTGTGTATGCTTGGTGGCGGGTAACACACTCGCAGGGGACGGCCAGGATCGGCTGCATATATGAGGGTCGCCTTTTCCAGCACGTTGTCCATCAGCAATTTTCTTCTTTGGTCACTCGCCTGCTGGCACCAGTTGTGGAGGGTGGTGTACGGGTAGGCCAGGCAGCTGTCGCTCGCCCGGTGGTCTAGTAGCACCCCGGACTGCAGCAGATCGAGCAGCACCGACAAGTCTCCGAAAAGGAGGCCCGCTACGCCGTGCCACACAGCCATCAGCCCTGACTTGGTCCTCTGCATGCCCCGGGCTTGCCCCAGCAGCCGGTGCATGAAGCGTAGCTCCGCAAGGTGAGTAGGGATGTGCTGACCGGTCGTCACGTCGCCCTGACCGAAACAGTTAAGCAGCAGCTCGCGTATTCCTGTAGCAGCGCTATCTCTGGACGATGGGAGCCTTCGAGGAAGACGAAGTGACACGAGCCGCGTGGCAGAAAGGCTCGGGTTCCGGGTCGGCTCGAGATCAGAGTAATAAATTGCGGCTGGTTTAGGATTGCACGAAATATGCGAGCGCGGTTTTTTGCAGGTGGACACAACTGCCACGTGCAGGTGCCCACAAAAGTTTTCGGAACGCCAAAGTCAAGGAAAACGTCATTTTCCCAACTGGCTAGAAGTGCATCCACACACTCAGGGGTGCATTGCGCAAATCTCGCTGTGAACTGCAAAACACAGTTCACTTCACTGCTGCATGCTTACTGTGCGCAGTAATTGGGCATTGTGGCAATTTTTGTGTTTACAAACTTCTCCGGGCACCTGTACCTTAGAGCGCGATTGAGCTGATATTCGAGTTCTTCAAAGGTCCTGCAAGTCAAATGGTCTTCGGCAATATCTGCTTATCGGCAATATATCTGAGTTGTCGCATATTTTTCATTGCTTTTCGGAAACGAGCGTCAACAATCATCGCCGCAATGAGCAAGTGCGGAATAGGACTACTCCGTTTCAAGTGGCGGTCCAGGCTGCATTCTTCACTTCAATGTGACTGGAGAAAAGTCATTCTGATTTCCCAAGCGCTTTGACCGGCATCGTTCGCACTCGGCAGGAATCCGGGTGCGGAAGCATCATTTGCACATTCATGAACATCGTGCGGTAGAGCCAGCCGGGAAAATAAAGTTCATGAAGAACTCAGAGGATACAGACAAATTTACCGCCGAAATTTACGGAACAAATTTTACCGCCGCCGATTTGTGACGCCATCTGTTGAACGCGGACATTTGGGCAGCCACGCGAGGCAACAAGACACAGGGCGCATAGGCGAGCAGCGGGTAAACGGCACTATTGAAACGCTGCACGACGTCGTACTAAAAGACATACTACTCAGTGACGAGTTTATTATCCTTAGACTTTCAATGAGGCCGTTGTATCCACAGCGATGGGTATCCATTTCCGGCCCCTTGTATAATACGGGGGCTAATGCCTCCGGTGAATACAAGAACTTCGCGTGCGATTTTTCCAAACGATATTTTCCGAGAAACGATGAGGCAGTGTTCAATATTGCAGCGAGCATTGCTACAAACAGTTCATCTGCATGCCTCCCTTTGCTCTGTAGGGCAGGAATCCTTGTACAGACAGGAGGGCTAGGATGGTTTTTTCAAGAGAACTACTCGAGCTCTCCGAGGGAGGCACTTCTTGCCAGCGACGAACTACGAACGTGCGGAGCCGCGATATTACGACACCTGGGGAAAATGATAATTCGGGCAACGCAGACAAAGTGTTACCCACTTATATAGCAGTCGAGCTACAAATTCCAGCAGATTCCAACGACCACAATGGGCTCATGGCGGATCGCCCCGCTCGACCAATTTCATTGTGGGTCATACTGCGAGCCACCGCCCTATTACAGCATGGCCACAGATATTGATACTGATGACGTGTAAACACAGGAAATCAACGCTGCAGCTTCGAACTGCAATTGTCCCTGTTGCGTGGGCGAGCAGGAGCGCTGGCGCATGGTTTCATTCGGACGGTTGTGGTCGGTTGTGGGTTGTGGGGTTGCGGTGGGTACAGGCCATTAACCAGCGTGGGTTCGAGCTTTCCGTGAGCCGATTTGATTTGATTTGATTTATTTGTTTCCTTTCTGATACAGAAAGAGGAGCAAGAGCAGAAGGCGGAACGCCTGACGGTGGCTCTTGCCCAGCATACAGTTTGGCACAAACAGTCATTTAAAATAGTTTTACACAAAAAGTTCCACTCCAAGGTTTTCGGGGGGAAATAAGAAAAAAGTCACAGCACTGAGGGAAAAAAAGGATAAATAAATTATGCGATAAAAAAAAGAAAAAAAAACGCGTATGTAACAAACAATAGACCGTGCATGCCAACACAGAATACTTAGTACAAAGAAGCACAAGCAAGTACACAATTCTGAAACATGGTTGTTGCAAGTTTAGCAACATGATAGCAAAATCATAATAGCAACACACAACAGCCAGCAAGGTTCAAAACGATAATGCACTCCCAGAAAATGAAACTATGGACAGAAACATCGCAGATTAATTGAATTCTAAGTTATTTTCGAGCAGCAGAGCTTTAAGCGTGTTCTTAGAGACATTAGCACTCAGATCTGTTAATTCTTGTATTTTGTTCAGAAGGTTAGCTGTGTGATATTCAATAAGTTGTCGCCCATAATTCGTCCTTACTTTGGGTGGCCGTAATGTTTCCCTACGAAGTGAGTATGCAGGAGCTGCACTAGAGTTTCGTACACTGTAAAGCTTCGCTTTTTTTATGTACTGAAATAATTTGAAATAATAAACTTGATTGGCCTTTAACATTTTATATTTCAGAAAAAGCGGTCTTGTACGCAGTAATTCCGGTGGGCCGTGATATTGCTCAAACATTCTTAACACTTTTTTTTGCAGGCTAATTAATCTTGTGTAGTTGTGACTTGTAGTAGTACCCCAAACTAAAGCACAGTAGGAAAGCTTGGAATAAAAGAGTGAGTAATAAAGAACAGTCCGTAACCATTGAGGGATGAGAGGGAAAATCTTAAAGAAGCAGCCAATTGTTTTACTAAGGTCAGCTATGAGGCTGTTGACATGAGAATTCCATGATAAGCTTTCCTCAAACCACACACCTAAAAATTTCTGGGCTTTGACTTGAGCTATTCCTTTACCATCAAACAGAATATCTATGGCAGAATTCCTAGGCTTGTTTAGTGGTGCAAACAATATGTATTTGGTTTTCTCAATGTTCAAACATAATTTATTTGTGCTTAACCAAGTAGACAAGTGGAGCAAATAGTTATTGACAGCAAGTTCAATTTCCGGGAGCGAATGGCTAGAGAAAAAGACGTTGGTATCATCTGCATACATGATCAGTTTTGGGGTATAAGGGATAGAGCATAAATCATTTATGCATGTTATGAACAGCAAGGGCCCGAGAATAGATCCCTGTGGAACGCCTCTTTTAACTCGCAGAACTGGAGATGTATATTTATGAGAACTGACATATTGATACCGGCTTGACAGATAGCTTTTTATTAATTCTAGTGGTATTCCGCGGATCCCATACCTGTTCAGTTTAACTAGGAGGACATTGTGACACACAGAATCAAATGCTTTGCGTAGATCTAGAAATAATCCAAGCGTATATTGTCTTTGTTCAAAATTTGTTATTATCTCATTCTTTATGTTAAGCAGGGCTGATTCTGTAGATTTGTTTTTTTGAAATCCATACTGCATATGACTGATTACATGATATTTATCGAAAAAGTTTTGTATCCTGACGTTTATTGTATTTTCAAAAAGTTTAGACAGGATCGGCAGGACTGAAATTGGTCGGTAGTTATTCAAAGCATAGCTGTTCCCACCCTTAAAAATCGGAGTTACGCGTGCTATCTTTAATCGATCTGGAAACACACCGATCTCGAACATACAATTAATGATATGAGCCAGAGGAATAGATATTAAATCAGCTACATATTTTATTGGTCCACATGAAATGCCGTCATAGCCAGCAGCTGTATTGTTTTTTAGAGTATTAATTATTCCTTTCACTTCAGCCGGTGTCACAGGAGTGAACATGATCGAATTTGCAAGGTCAGCGCAACAAGTAGCGGGGTTATTTTTCTGTTTTGTGTTATGATCGGTACTTTCAGAGCAAGAAACAAAGTAGTTATTCATGGCGATTGCTGCTGCACAGCCAGACAAAATGCCATTAGGTGTTCTAATATGAAAGTCTACACACGGTTTCTGTTGATTGGTTAGATTTCTAACTTCATTCCATATTTTTCGGGGATTGCTTCTCATTTCAGAAAATAGCTGTTCATAATACTGAGTTCTTGCTTGTTTTACCAGCGAGTTAACCATATTTCTATATTTCTTGTAGTCAGTGAATTCTGTCGGGTCACGACTTTTAACGAAGGCGTGGTACATCTTATTCTTTCTATTTATCATTTTCAATATAGCTTTGCTGATCCATGGTTTCCTTATTTTTTTACTGTGCCGCTTCTGTGTCTTTACTGGAAAAGACTGATCGTAGCACCATATAAGTTTATCGAAAAACACGTCATAGGCCTTGTTCGGGTCTTTTTCACTTAGAACAGGTTTCCAGTCGGTGGTACTGATAAGACAGCGAAAGATTTCCAGAGCACGTTCATTTATAATGCGCAACTCTTTAATTTCTCTTTCTTTATTTTTAAAGTGCGCAAGTGGAATGGAACAAAACGTTGGTAGGTGGTCAGTTATATCTACTGATAATAACCCAGAAAGACTGCCGGGGGGATGCATATTACTTATACAGATATCTAGTAGCGTGGCCGAGTCTGCCGTGAGTCGGGTCGCTTTTGTAATAAGGTTCACACATGCAGAAGAATTTATCAGTTCGTTCAGTTGCCTTGACGGTGGGTTGTCAGAAAGCATGTCAATATTCACATCCCCCATGATTGCAAAGGGAAGCCCTGCACTACTGAGATAATGAAGAACAGCTTCAATGTGCTCAAAAAAGTGTAATTTGTTTCCTGCTGGTGGCCTATAGACTACTACAATCACAGCTCCATCTAAGCGCACCGTGAGGCATTCAACATCATTTGTAACCGTTGAAAACTGCGATATGACCTCATGTTTTTGTGACTGCAGCACGTACACGGCCACACCACCTCCCTTATTTTTTGAACGAACTAAGCCGTTATACCTGTATTGTTCAAATTGCGGTGGAGACTCGCCCAATGAAAGCCAGGTTTCAGAGAAAAGTAGAACATCTAGTGGAAATGAGAAGGATGATAACAGGTCATGCAGTTTATCTTGCTTATTGCGAATACTGCGAGCATTTATATGTAATACTGTCAGGCGATTTTGCGGGCTGTCTAGGAATGTATTAAAAGAGTCAAGAGTATGGTATTCACAGTTTATGTCTGTGTCCATCTTGGATGCGTGCCAGGCAGAAATGCAGGACAGTCTGTCTACTCTTCGTCTGCTGTCATCTTCTCGAGATCATTCATGCAACTGATCCTAACGACCGAAGAGCCCTCATCCTTTCGCGCGAAAACCTTGCATCCTGCGGTCCAGACAAACTTCCATCGCACCTCCTTCTTCCTCTTAATCGCCGCACCAAGCAACTGTTTACCAAGCCTTGTCAGGTGCTCGTTTACGTAGACAGGAGAGGAGGTTTCAAAACCGAGTTCTTTTGCATCCATCTTGACTTTCTTGGCCTTACTAAGTATTGCATTCCTCTTAGTTCTGCGGACAAGCCGAACAACAATGTTTGATTCATCATGGCGTGCAGTGGGTACACGATGGCATATGTCAATGTCATGTTCAGTAATTTCCTCTCCAACAATGACACCTATTTTTTTCACAATAGATAGTGGTTCACCATCCAGTGGAACGCCCTTGATCTCAAGGTTGTTGGAGCGCTGATACTGCTCGAGCTCATCAAGCCTGCGTACGAGTTTGTCATTTTCTGCTTTCAGTTCACAGTTCTCTTTCAGTACTTGCTGAATTTCATTTTTGAGCTCTGTCATTCCTTGTAGGCTATCCTTTATAGCTCTCAATTCAGCTCTTAGCTCACGCCGCAGGTCTTCGATTGCTTTTGCAGTATCGCGGTCGTCTTTTCCCATTTTACAGCTTTTTTTTTTTTAGCTACACCACATTCAACACATCAGTAAGGATTGTTTGGCAGCAGCGCACAATTTCCACATAAATACACGGGCACTAAAGTTAACAAAAATGCCTCACCTGCAAAAGGCAGATAAGATTCGTGATGTGGTCTCGACGGTGCGCTGCTGCCAAACTGCGGAGGGGCGTTGGTTACGCCGTCCTTTATAGCTGCGCAGCCGATGCTTGTAGCCCTCTGCCGGGATCGCCGTTGGTGTCGACAACAGGCGTTGCTGAAGCGGCGCTACCTTCCGGGACTTCTTTCCGCTTCTTTCCGGGCTGCAAAAGGCAGATAAGATTCGTGATGTGGTCTCGACGGTGCGCTGCTGCCAAACTGCGGAGGGGCGTTGGTTACGCCGTCCTTTATAGCTGCGCAGCCGATGCTTGTAGCCCTCTGCCGGGATCGCCGTTGGTGTCGACAACAGGCATTGCTGAAGCGGCGCTACCTTCCGGGACTTCTTTCCGCTTCTTTCCGGGCTGCAAAAGGCAGATAAGATTCGTGATGTGGTCTCGACGGTGCGCTGCTGCCAAACTGCGGAGGGGCGTTGGTTACGCCGTCCTTTATAGCTGCGCAGCCGATGCTTATAGCCCTCTGCCGGGATCGCCGTTGGTGTCGACAACAGGCGTTGCTGAAGCGGCGCTACCTTCTGGGACTTCTTTCCGCTTCTTTCCGGGCTGCAAAAGGCAGATAAGATTCGTGATGTGGTCTCGACGGTGCGCTGCTGCCAAACTGCCCGCACCAGCCGTCACCACATACATACTGTGGGGCAACACTGCGGCGCACGGAACCTCCGCTGGGAGGAGAGCGGCAGAGAGACTCGCAGCAAGAAAACAGGCTTCAAAGTCCACAAGGGAGACGCTTATTCACGCTGTCCTCCAGTGACACACACACGGCATCACCCTGTCTTGAATGCTCCAATCACACCTGCGTGTCCCCATTACAGGGTCACTGAATGCTAAACGTGTTGCGATGGCTACGCAGTTAGGTCGGCCGTTTAAAATGCAGTACTCACTCGTGCTTTCGTACTTGCCTTCTATTTCGCCCTATACACCACAGCAATCCATATTTTACGCTGGGGCTCTATTCTCGACCATTCGCCTTTTTGCTCATATTGTGCCGTATGGCTGACGTGTACATCAAGGCGGAGCTCGGTTACGTAACTACGGAGTCTCAGTGCTTAAAATGACAAGGAAGGATAAAAACTGACAGAAATAAATACCGTCGTCTGCTACTTCTGGCGCCAAGTACGAAAAAGTACGCCGCTCCGGGATGTTGCGCAGTGCCTCTGCGTTAGAATCTTCGGTGCTTACGCGTCGAACGGCAGTGCAAGGGAGTGAATAAGTTAGAGTCTCTTGCTCTTAGGGTCTTTGGTCGGGCGCAGTGAGACTTCCCAAAGCGGAGCTGATGGAGGGCTGAAGTCGCTTCGTTACAGCCGTTGTATTCTTAATTAAGTATCATGTTAGCACATGAGGGTACGATTCGCACTGAACAACGATTCCTTCGATGTGTCTTACTTTGTTGCTGACAGCTTCTGTGTTACGAGGTTTAAGTGTGATTGAAACCTGTGGATGATCGGCTGTCGAGCCCATGTGTGGAAAGTAGCCGGTGCTACCATCGTGTACCAGAGCGCATGCGCAGAGAACTCGGAGGCTCCTGCACGCATGCCCAGGTGCTCGGAGCCCGCGCACTGCGGTCGGCCGAGCCGTACCGCTGTTCGGTCGTCTGCTTGCTGCAAACCTGCAGTGCCGCTAACGGTTCTCCGAGTGCAGAAAATGCGCTACAGTGTAGTTCTGATTTTACGGGGCACATGAAGCACAATGGCACGAGGATTTCATTTTGTCTACAGGGCGATAGGAGGTCTCTTTGTGACTCCGTCGACCTCTCATCGGCGGCGGGAGACGCTTTTATTGCTGGAAAATTCCTACCTAACGTATTTTAACCCCCTACCCCGGTTCAAACACACGAGTGTGGTGACGACATCGAGTCAACTGGAGGCTTTGCTTTTATGAGACCCTTTTATGAGCTTTTGTTGTCGTCTTCCTTGTGCGATAAAAGTGCACTCCGCTCCTGCTGCAAAACCTATCTTGATATTTGTGCGTATCCCTTCAGTTTCTTTTGTGTGGAACTCGACAAAGGAGGGCTCTAATGGGTTTTACCGCACAAGGCAGGTTATGGTTCCTGGCCGATAGATTTTCCATCGAGCAATGGTAATGTGACCAAAGACCCAATTTCAAGTATTTTACCCCAGGAGAGAAGTGCACGATGCCGGCGTAAATTCTGAACCAATTTGAAAACCGTTGAAATGGTGTTATATAGAGCAGTCACGGAAGGAATTTGCAGTTCACAATTTGTAGCCAGGTGCTGAAGTGGTAAGGGAATACGTGTCCTTAGGACAGCTAGAGGCCGCTGATTCGCATCATGAGATTGGAATAAGTAAAATAATGAGATTGGGGCCGAGCGCATTTTGCAGGTTCTCTAAAAGCATGAATGGAAGTTAAGAGTATTCATTCAAGAGTGATGTATATAACAGCTATATCTTACCGGTACTCACCTCGGGCGAAAAAACGTTGAGGCTAACGAAAAGGGTTCAGCTTACAAAGGTATGGAAAGGAAAATGATAGGTGTAACGTTAAGAGAGAGGAAGGGGAGTCAGTGGGACTGGGAACAAGCGCATGTTATGGGTATTCGAGTCGAAATCCAGAGGAAGAAGTGGGCTTGGCCAGAGCATGTAATGCGAATGCAAGATATCCAGTTTCCAGGTCCGTGTGCAAACATGCGCTTTAGTCAAGGTGAACCTCTGGAAACGTCGTCTGAAAAGTCTGTCAACGCTTGCAAGACACAAGAAACAGCAACAAGTTTTACAGACTCCTTTTAAAAAGGAATGCTTTAGGGCAGTCTCTCCTGGTTCCTGCAGTGCCTGCATAAAAGGTGTGCAAAATATAAAACTGTGATTATCGTCCGTACAGTGTTCTGATGACAGCAGATAAGTTCGTTTATCGCTTTCGCAGGCACAAAGCAGTACCGCTCTTTTTTGACCGGAGGTCGTCACTGCGTATTGCTGTTTCAGTACGACAGCCTGCGTCCACCACTCGTGTAGCAAGTGTATGCACGCGAGACTATCCTCTCCGGCCTTTTTTCCCCTCGAGCTAAATGTAAAACGCTGTGCTGGGCGAATATTCTGGCTGGCCGTTGTTTGCCATCGGCGATCGGTGGCTGCAGCCGTCACCACTTGTCGCTGGTGTAAGGTACGCAGCTGCGTAATTTTAATTACTTGTTTAAATAGACGTCCGGCAATAGTGTAGTTGAAAAGAAATATCCTAATTATTTTTGTGTTTATTTAATACCACTGGGTTCATGTAGCGCATTTACGTTGCCTGTTTACTGTGCCGTCTGATGCGCAAGCTGGACGTTTTATTTATTTTTTGTCGCGTTCTCTTTTTCGACAAAGAGCAAAAGCATCGCCAAGCCTTTTGCAGCTTCCGGCAGCTCAGCGTCCAGCGCCCTC
Organism: Amblyomma mixtum; assembly: GCF_055824585.1. Classification (NCBI taxonomy): domain Eukaryota; kingdom Metazoa; phylum Arthropoda; class Arachnida; order Ixodida; family Ixodidae; genus Amblyomma; species Amblyomma mixtum. The sequence goes on from NC_143014.1 coordinate 396,335,091, forward strand.
ACTTCTGCTGCCGGCCACTGTCGCAGCCGAACTGAGTACCGCATCGGGCGCTTCGGTCCATTAGGTGTAGAGATGTGAAGGCTTGATAAAAACACTGCAATTTTGGGAAAAAAAATACATTTTTTTCGTTTTTTTCAGACGAGAAAAAATGGAAAGAAACATCAAAAATTTCACACTGCAATTTCAAGGTCTTATGATTGCTTCCTTTCGCTTAGGTTTTTGTTTTTCCTTTGATAACCATTACAGTGTGCATCGTTGGCCGATTGGAGAGCAGTCGTCATCGCCGGTGCCAGGTAGAGCTTTTAAAATGTTCCTGCTGCGAGTACGCGGGTTGAAGGCCAGGTCACATATATGATCCAGGTTTGACTTAAAAACACACTAATACTTGAACTCACGGCTGAAGTAGAACAAAATGGCTGGAAATTTTACAGCGCGACACACACGGCATAAATAACATAGGCTGCTGTGCACGTAAGCGGTTTTAGCCAAATACATGCCTAGCTTCTTGATTTCCAACGTAGCGGAGTACAGAACATCCGCAGGAAATTGATCCAGGACAGGGGTCTGGGACTCAGCGAAGCAAGTGGCCCCATCTACCTGGTGGCAAGGCCTTTGCACCAACCAGCCGCTAACTCACTGGCTTGCCGACTGCTGCAGATGCCACAATCAGCCGCCAGCTGCGAACGAAACTGGTCACGTTTCGGAAACGTGCGAACAAGGATTCGCAACTGGCTTTCAGGCGAACGCGTTCGAAAGCTTACCCAAGGGTAAGCAGCTATCTGCCGATTACGATCTTCTATTTAGAGGCACAAAGATTGAGGGGTCGAAATTATAAAGGTATTGGGCGTTTTCGTTTCCAAGACGTTGCAATGGGATGACCACGTAAACAATATCTTGCAGAAATTATGTTCCATAACATGTATACTCAATCGAAATCGTTATGTCTTTCCAATGTCTGGAAAACTAGCCACTTATTATGCCTTGTTTTCTTCCTACATAAACTATTCTCATTTAGTCTGGGGCACAACAACCGACAAAAACCTCAGCAGTCTTTTAAGGATGCAAAAAAGGTTTTACGGATCATTAATAATTTGCCTAAGTTTCACTCAAGTAAATTTATCTTCAGAAATCTTAAGGTCATTCCAATAACTAAAATGTATCATTATAAACTCCTACGCGAATATAAACTCAGCATCAAGGAAAATCAAAGGCTGTTTTTGGACATATCGAACTTAGAATTAATATGCAATGCGGCCTATAATACGAGGACAACAGACCGTTGGAAAGTGCCAAAGTGCCGTACGAAGTATGGGCTTCAGAGTCTTAGGAATAACCTGCCTCGATTACTAAATGAACATATTAAAGCAGAAACAGATATTTTAAAACGAAATTTCCGGAACCTGAAAGCGTTGTTTTACTAATTTGCATGTCCCTAATACACACTACGGATTTCAGAAACAAAAAACCTTGTAGAGATATTTCGCCACTCTTTCATTATAACTGTCTTTATTCCCCGACCGTGACATGAGCTTGTCGCCATATCACTCATAAAAATGTCAAGTTGTAATTTTGTTTGTTTCTTTATATTTCTGTACATGTTGTTCTGTACATTCTTTTCTGGATTGTGTTGCTTCGTTGTGGTCAATGCCAGGGGGACCAAGATTTTTTTCAAGCCGTAAAGGAACGGCTTTTCTTCTTGGCCCCTTTCGCAATGTGTTCGTCATGTTGTGAAGAACAAAAAAAACACAACTTCAATCCATGCTGCTGCGCGTAGTGCCGCATCCAGCGACAGTGACTCTGAGTCCGATATGGAGTGACTTATAGATCAGTTTTCATGTTCCCTTTCCCGGTGCAATAGAAGAAGAAGTTCGTTCCACAAATATGATATTTAGATCTCCATATTCGCCTGAAGTGCAAATCATTATTTATCTTCTCGGTCCAATAGGACAAATTTGTTTCACAATATGATATCTATAAGTGCATATTCGACTGAAGTTCGGAGCATTATTATTGATCGTTGCGCTGTTGCAAATAAATCGGATTTTGACACGTATTGCAAAATTTCCAATTTTTCATGAAAAAGACCCTGAAAAGAATGGTTTTTTTCATCCCATTCAAAATTTCTTGAAATTTTACATCTCTACTCATACCTTGACTCGCTTTGGGAATTTAAACCCCCATCTGTTGCCCGCATTCTTTGTGACTGCCCTGCCTACAGCGTCGAAAGGCAGTCTCTGAGCCGTGCGCAGGAGCACCTAGATCCACGCCGACTGACGGAAATGAAGATTCTCGGCCACTGGCCGCGGCGATCGTCGGCGGTGAAGGCCTCCAAGGCCCTGCTCCGCTTCGTGAGAACTTCTGGCCTGCATGATAGGCTGTGACTTCAACGAACAGTGACTTTTTAGAGTGAAAAGTAAAAACGTAGCGCTAAGAAACAAGGACACAGAAAGACGGACGACACACTGCGCTATTTGCGCACTCTGACGCAATTTCCTCGAGAAGGGATAAACCCACCGAAGAGACGCTTCACCTCATCTGGAAGCAGATTGTTCCGGCAGCAAAACGAGAATGTCCTAGCGCGACTGGTTGCGACAGCAATGATAGCTATGACACTCGAAGGATCCACAGAACACATAAAAGGGCCCGTCGTACTAGAAATATATTTCAGAAGGGTATATGCTTGGGCTTGTTGGTTCATATTTGAAAAGTAAAAACGTAGCGCAAAGAAACAAAGACACAGAAAGACGGACGACACACGGCGCTATTTGCACACTCTGACGCCATGTCCTCGAGAAGGACTTCTGTTTTCTGCTACTCACCATTCTCTTTCTTTTTCTTTTATCCCCTCACTCCTTTCCCCCCATGAAGGGTATCAAACCTATTATTCTTCCGGTTAACCTCCCTGCCTTTCCTCTTCTACCTCCTCCTCCCTCCTCCCCTCCTTAAACCCCCCTTAATTCATCCAATCCGCATTGATTCAACTTCCTTCTGCGTAGTAACCTGAAGTTTATACACTTGTATAATGGGTCGCCGAAGGTATTTCACCTTTAAAATAATAGTTATCGTACTGGGCACAAGTTATAGAGCGCAGCTCTTAAGCGTCCGTTTCTGCGTTTCGCGGCGTCGCCGTTGTCTGTTGTAACCAGCACTGGTTTCCTTCTTCAAACTGGACCATATTTTTGGTTTGTCATTTATTCGTGGTATGCATGGCAATAGAGAGTAGTTTTCTGTGGCGCTGAAGTTTTTCATGAGGCAGGAGGTGTCCCAAGTGCTTTTCGCCCATCGTCGGCCAACATGCTGCCTGTGTGCTTCGACACACGCTTTGGTGATTGTGAAGACATGTCGTCCCTTGGTGTGGTGTCTTCTTACGTGTTCTGCGTGTACACCATACAGCTTTGCACGCAACGCAACGGAAGGCACCAAAAGTTTTCCTTCTAGCATCGGAGTATTAGCAGGACATACTTTAAGCAGCAGCAGTGCTTTTCTGCTTGCTTCGATGTTTGTTAAGAGCCACCAGTCCACAACATGCTCAACGTATACAACATGGTCGCTGGGCCTGTAGTCAATTACAACATTCAGGGAAGCGGTAGTGGGTTGATCGCAAGGCTTTCGCGAAGCACACTTTAGAATTTCCACAGTGTCTTCGGTATTTTTTGAGGAAAGAAAATGCGCAGTATCTGTCTCCCACAGCTGCGAAACCAATAGAGCGGGAGTTTGGAAAGCAGAAGATAAAATTTGTAAAGTAGTTTTTGAGGAAAGGAAATGCGCAGTATCTGTCTCACACATTTCGGTGGACACCTGAACCAGACGGAAGGCGCATAACTGCCCTCTTAGAACAGTAGATACCTCAATCGTGCTTTGAGCTACGTGGCGCAAGTGACAGATGTGCGCTGCATGCTTTGGCATTGACAAATTGTACCAGAAACACTGCCACCTGCCAGGGTGGCTGGGTGGATGGGAACTTCAATGTAGATATAAAGACAAGCGGGAATTTCTAGCCACTTATGCGGGAGAACATCCCGTTCCTCTCGCTCGTAACGGCTCCCACAGCTGTGTCAACCTCGCGAAACACTTGCGCAGATCTCGTCTTTGAGAACCAGGCATTGGTGCAGCAAGTCGAGCATATATACATCCATTTATCCGTCCACAAAGCTTCCTTCATGACAATCATGAACTGTTAGTGGAGTGTTTCTTGAAGATGGAATGTGCGAAAAACAGCAAGTTGTCTGTAATTGTACATACATGTCTTGCTCGAATTATTTGCCTCAATCTATCGAAAATTGAGAAAGCAGATGAGCTGCGCTCAAATTTCGCATTAGGAAGGAACGTAATCGTCGTCAATTTGTTTTGAAAAACTATCTTTGTATGATGACCTGGAAACATTACCTACGAAGCTAGACAGGTTTCATATGCAGCATGTAGCTACGAACCTAGTGCTTAAAGTCTGGCTTCATCGAGGGGGTCATCTTGTGAATCGAGCACAAGTGGGAAATCAAATAAGTACGGAGAGAGAGAAAACGGTTCTCGTCTTCTTTTGCAAATTTCTTTATACAAAAGAGAAAAATAAATTAATTAAATTAAATAATTAATAAAGGGATAAATTTGTAACGCAACCAGCTCCGCACTAGTGCAGCAATTTGGGAGCCCACAGTCCTCGTGCCAGGAATGCCTCACCGAGCAAGATTATGTGGCATCTCAGGGAAGGTATATTGCGGGTCAATTCAACGAATTTTCATAGTGTATTTTCTAATTCTAGCATATGTCCCTCCAAAGGCAAAATATTTCACTCATGTGAAGCCAATTTTATTTCGTACCCTGGCATAGTTTCCATGTTATCAAAATTAAAACTAAATCTTGATGTGGTCCTGACAACCTTGCGAGTATTTTTTGAAACGATATGCTGTATGTTTTGCTAAGTTCTTTGTAATTATCTTTCGTGCTTCACTACTTGCTGGAAAAATACCGGATGACTGGAAGATAGCCAGGGTTGTGACCGCGTTCAAGTAGGGCGACCGTTCATTGTTAGAAAACTAACGCCCAATATCACTTACATTCTCATGTTGTAAATTAATTGAACTTATTGTTGCCAATCAGATCAACGAATTTCTGGATAAAGGCTCCATAATGTCTAATGTTCAACACGGATTTAGCAAAGGCTTTTCATGCGAAAGGCTTTTCATATTCTGATCGCATGGATAACAAACTATCTAACAAACCGCCGCCAGTTCACAGCAATTAATGGGCAACAATCTGGCTGTCTTCCGGTTAACTCTTGAGTCTCTCAAGAAAGTGTCCTGGTAGCATTGCTTTTTTTACTTTAGATAAATGATAGTACTACTGCAATTAATTCTACTGTACAAATCAGGTAGTTTGCGGACGATTGTGTGCCTTTCGTGAAATCACTTCAACAAACGATCAAATCGGTTTAAATCCTTCTCTTGCTGGTATATTTGATTGATGCAAAGTTTGGGGAATGCGGCTTAAAACTGAAACGACGATCTTTCTTCGCCGCTGTCGTCAAAAAGCTCCATTATCCTTCACTTACATGTTATATTCGTCGCTTTTGCCGGAAGAAACCAAATATAAGTATTTGGGTGTCACAACTGCTAAAAATATATCAAGAAATTTACACATTGGCAACATTTCTTCTTTGTCATTGCGTGAATTATATTTTTGCGACAAACTCAAAAACTGTCCCTCTAACGTAAAATTGCTTGCTTATTATTCACTAATTAGACCTAAACTTGAATATACATGCGTTGTTTGGGACCCGTTTACGAAAGAAAATATAAAATGTCTTGAAAGGGTAGAAAGGAAGGCTGTGGGTGTTAACCACTCAAATTTCTATCGCTATGAGTCTCTCTCACAAATAATGACATAATGGCATTGAGCTTCTTGAGCAGCAATGCAAAAATCTTCAATTGCGGTTCCTTTTCATTTTTTTTAAGAGAAATTTTGCAATAAACCCTTCATCCTATCTGTCTCGTTCAACCTCCAGGCTTACTCGACACCATCATCCGAATTCACTAACCCCTTATTTTGCACGGATGGATGTGTTCAAGTTTTCATTTTTCCCCGAGCTGTAACAGACTGGAACGATTCATTGTTTCCTGTCTCCGTTGACGGATGCATTGTTTATTGTATTATTCTTTTTACCATACTGCTTGGATGCTTGGACCTGAACAAGGTCTGCAGTATGGAATAAATAAAGAAATAAATAAAATATTGCCAGCCAGCTACTGCACGCGTCGGAACACTTCCAGTTTGATGACATAAGTTTCAGTCGGCATTCGTGCTGTGGCGACATCTCTCGCAGTTATGTGACGTCCCGTGACCTTTCTGCGTCACCGATCTTGTGATTTATGATAACGCCTCGTTTTCTCTGGAATGTAGCTCCTAATGGTTATGGCAATATTTGTTCATGACCACATCTTTGCGTCAGCCGGTCAGTGATACTTTCCGTCGTTGGACGAATGAATTACCTACGTCCAATGCAGTAAAGCGAACTTGTGGCCTGTTATAAGCCTTATAGAATATAGTAGATTTGTAAAATGTCAGAGACGTACTAAGCGGGCCAAAGTTGCAGTTCTGACATCTTGTAGGAAGATAAAGTTTTATTACCTCGATACCCAGAAAGCATTCAATGCGGTTTTAACTATGAGGACAAAATCACACCAAATCAATATGCAATAATACGATTTATCCGAATTGTATTTTTAACACAGCTTTTATTCCCTGGGAGCCCTCGTCCCGGTTTAAAAGGTGCAACCTGGTGCTGCTGGTGTTTCTCTTCCTGTGACTCCGATCACCCCTTTGGATCGCTCCCCATCACCAGCTAATGCCAGAAGGATGCAGGAGCTGCCTGCGAAGCCACCTCCGACAGCTTCAAACTCGGAAGACTCAACTCCAAAACGCACAGAACCTGAGGCTAAGGGCGATGAAAGTGGCGCGGTAAAAGCTATAAGAAAACCTGAGCGTTGAAGTGAACCACTCTAGTGGCATAAAATTATGTCCTTTTCCTGCAACCTCCGGGCAGGGCGGATGGCTGCTTAGAAAGAGGAGGACGGTTTGGAAACAGTTGCAAGGCGTGCATCGCGTAGGAAAAGTGGCTGAGTGCCACGATCTCAAAGGTCGCCAGCTACTCTGACCAGGGCTGGGAAGAACAGGGAGTCGAAATGGAGCCCCACAAGCAAGGCATCAGCAGCGCGCAAGACAAGGGGTGTCGATGAGAAACAGGTGTCAGCACAAAGCCGCACTATGAGGAAGCCATTGGATGCCTCTGCTAGAAGCACATGGGCAGCGAGCGAGAGCGAAGGTAAACCCAGCACGAAGGGTGCAGCACGGAGTCCAAGGCTTAACTCGGAGGTTCCCAGCTCTAGAGGCTGAAGCAACGTGAAGGCCAGTTTGGCTTCTGAACGCAGGGCAGGCAAGAGGCGGACCTCACACAGCACTCGCTGGCAATCATAGCCGCCAAGTCCGGGAAGGGCAGGGGTAGCTAGGAAGCAGTCTGCAGTGCCCAGCACCAAACGAAGCCACAAACCGGCCCTGAAAAGAGCCTGTACAAGACGTGAGGAAGCAGTCCATAGCAGGCAGAACCAACCACCCGGCGCCATTGACGCACAGTCTTCGAGAGCCGACTGCTTACACACCGAGCTCTGAAAGGGAACCACGTCTCCGCATTGTTGCCAAGGACAAGACTCCGAGTCCTACGAAGGCTACGAGAGCCAGGCGGCGTTCTTCTTCCGCAAGCGAAGCTATGGTGTACTGTCAGTAAGAGCTCCGCGTAGCCGCACATACTATTCGTGCTCTCGTCTATTTACTATTCGCAGTGCACATTGGAAGGCATAACCAAGTGGGCGGGGCCTGAGGCTCACCAGAGGCAGATTTATTTGAGCCCGTACGTCCGGAAGCGCGCAGAGGGCGTTTTCGAGCACAGCAGGCTTTACTTTCACGCCACTAACTCTATTTGCGAGCGCCCTGGGCCATTTGTTCGTATTTCGTGGCAAAAAGGTCTCGGCCCTTTGCGACCATGGGAAACCTCCTCAACGCCGCCAGCTGTACCGTGCAACGGCGCCGTTCAAAGAACCACAATCCATTTGGCCACAATGCCTCAAACGGCCTCGAATGCGCCCGATGCGCCGACTTTGTCCTCAACCCTCGCGACTACCCGCGCTGCGGTAACAATATTTATTTTTAGACGGCGGTCCACGGCGGAAGAAAGAAACGACCCGCCTGTGCCTAACCTAATCGAGCGCCTCAGATGAAGCTTATGCGTCGGCAACAATTTGTTGGCTTGGAGGGCAGCTTAACGTGCGCGACAGCAGCGCTCGCTACTTCGTGCCTCCCTGTGCGCCGCGCTCACAGCCACAGTATGCGGACGTACTGCGTCGTCACTCCCCTCTTGATCGACAGTTGAGCGTCGTACTGGCAACGCAGATGGAGGCTGCTGTGATTGTCAACTACTTGTGCTGCTGTGCTTGCGGATGTGTTGGGGACGGCGAGCTGCTTGAGGCAGCATGGCTCAGTCTAGTGAACCATGTCAGTAACATCCACGAAGGGCGCAACCAACTCTATACAAGCTTTCTACACGGGGCTTGACCTTTCAGCAGCTCTGCACGGCTCAGTGTTGGTAAGTACAGTTCACTCCTCTACACAGCTTTCTCGGGACTTCATTGGGCTCTTGGAACATAACTAGTCTACCAGATGAGGTCTTGTGTGCCTAACCGAAAGCAGTCAAAGAAAATATTGCAACCACTACCGCATACTATTCCATTATAGTTAGCACTACGTGATGCAGAATTTGTTTTTTTTTCTGTTCTCTAAAAGCGCAAAACGTTGTGTGTGCTTTTACCCAGGTTCTTTTTCACACAAAGAAAGTGGAGGCCATTGCAACAACACCAATGCTTCTAAAGGACATTCAGCAGCTGTCACCATGAGTAAAGACGTACGCTCTGGAGTCGTTTCACAGCTTGTTAAATGGGCTCGCTCCCAAATCAACCGCCTTCACGTACAAAGTCATCAGGGCTCTGGGTCTGCATAAGGATACATGCACAATATTATCTGTCATGTCTAAGTAGTGCAACGCATAAAGCGTGTGGAATTTTTTTTGCAACGTGGTGCAACATTAAGCGTGTTTTATGCAATTATGTTTTGGCGGGATGGAGTGCTATCTATATATTTTGAAAATTCAAATGATGCACATAGATAGATACAGAGAGGGGGAAAGGCAGGGATGTTAACCAAGGTTTCCGGTTGGCTACTCTGCACTGGGGAATGGTGCAAATGGCGAAAAACCTTAAGGACCTTATTAACCGCATTATTAAAGACGAAAATTCGATAGCATATAGGTTCCCTGCTATGCTCTCTACAATAGGTGCCTAATGTTCTTGCGATTTTCCCGCCAAAAACATTCAAACCTATATCGTATGTATGACTCATCACCAAGAATTTGTTGAGTACTTTGCATCGAATTATCATATGGGATTATACCACTCCGAGCCCCTAATCCACCTTTATTGCCTACTAAACCGATTTAAAGGGCAACTGAAGTGTTTTTTATACCTCCTCTGTTTCTACTGAAACTTTACGGTCCGTTCTACGCAGTTTTCTGGTCTTTTGTGACGAATTTCGAAGCGTGGAGAACAAAGTTCCAAATTTCCGGCTGTGTGGCCTCAATAGAAGAGATTTTGCGCGCAACCTTGCGTGTGTGACGTCACTGGATGCACATCCGTCGATATTCGCTCTGCGTTTACTGGACAGAATTACGAGCTGCTTTTTCGTCATTTCAGTCAACTATCCAAGCTCTCACCTACAGTCGTCAGTTTGGTCATTACACGCGGACACAACAGGTTTTGTGACAATACCCTTGACGTCCATCGGACGGCAGTCTTGACGTCATCCTTTAGTGGAAACCCAGTTTCGGTTGCGGTTTCCTGGTTTCTGCTCTCTTTAAATACTCCTACTTGGTATTTTGAAAAACGGTCTTCTCCAATGGAGTGATGACACTCTATGGTATGGGCTGTGGTTATCAGCTCAACAAAAAAACGGAGTTGCCCTTTAATCTATTTTTTAGGGTTGGCGGCTTGCAAAACTTTAGAAGTCCTGGGAGTTTTATGTTTGGCTGTGCCGTATGCTTAGTCTACGGTGTTAATTACATTCATAAACCGCATTCATAGAACGCATTCATAGAATCGCATTCATAGAACGCAGGGAGCCCTCATACCACTGCTTGCGCGGTGGTGCAGACGTGAAGCGATGCGGCACTGCCCGGCAGGCGGGAGCTTCAAACAGAGCCTCCGGCGCTGCTTGAGAGACCCAGGTTTTTCTTCCCAGCTGCCGCACGGCTCATGCACAGCCCACATCAACATTTGCCAATTGCATCGAATTTATTTGAATTTACTTCACAGCCACTTACAACGGGTGGCAGGTAACTCACAAACGAGTAGATAGGGTGCGGCGTGCCATAGCGGAAAGGTTTTTATGACGTCACAAGGTCACGTGGCCTCTCTCGACCAATCAAAAAATTTCCTAAATGCTGCCGCATTAAGAGGGTCGAAGGAGAAAAGATTTTCAAAGCTTACCGACGGTATTCTGTTGTTCCTCTAGTAGCTTCACTAGGCACCTCTTAGTTGCGCAAAGTTACTGAGTCTATGGGTACATCTCAGAGTCAGTCAAGCACCTTTCTGAAAGACAGGATGATGACATTGATGAAGCGCTGTGTGTGGATGGACAAGGGGATAACGATGGTAAGATGTACCGAATAAAAAAAATTACATCACTTAAAAAGTATTACGCACGATCTAAACCGGGTGACCACCCCACCTGTGGTGGTGTGCGCTGAAAACTGGTATCTGCACCTATCGGGGAATATTTATGGATTGCAGAGATTTAATGTCGCAAAGCGACTCAGACTATGGGGCCACCGTAGTGAAGGGCTCCGGAAATTTCGATCACCTGGGACTTTTTAACATTGCAATGATATCGCACAATACGCGGGTCCTTGGAATTTCGCCTCAACCGAAATTCAAACGCGGCGGCTGGAATCGAACCCGCATGTTTCGGGTCGGCAGCTGAGCGCCGTAACCTCCGAGGAACTGCGGCGGCCTCAACTGCAAACCCCAGCGCATAAGATAATCGGCCCAATACTGGAAATACATTAGCAAAGGCCGGTTCTGGAAAGGAACAGAGTGAAACCATCCATTTGCAATATTGGGACGATTACCTTGCATTTGGGCGTGTACTTTTCACTTGGGAATGCACTTGGGAGTAATGCAAAGTTCTATAGCACAGGGAACATCACAAGGGCGTCTAGTACCCAAAATGAAAGCTCCACACTCTGAAGCCTAAGGTTCTAGCACGCCCAGAAGTAGGTTCATGTGCGTCCAATACGAACGGCCTATTCTCAGTCTTCAGTGTTTTCTGTCCACTCTGAGTCAGGCTATCAGCGCTTGCACTTATGCAGGAGAGTACCGAGTTTCCGGTATCTGTCCGTTCAGGTTCTCAAATGAAGCATGTCCAATATATACCGTGTCTCAAAGAGCCGCTGATGCTGCATCGCGAAGAGGTACGCCGTCACCTATACTATGTTACGATGACGAGAAGCCCAGCAGAGGGTTGTTCAGTCCCTGTGAATAGGTATAGCCAATTCAATTGATTTAATTTTATTACATAAGCCGAGACAACGCAGGAAGCCAAGAAACAACCACTTCGCGTTTCGTTTATTTCCTTGCATTGGGGCTCATTATCCTTTCCTGTGCATGTTTATTTGAGTGTTGCAACTTTCTTGTTCCTGCATTGCTCCTGTTCCTGCACCAGACTTTTCAATTTTTATTTATGAGCCGCTTGAGCTAAGCCTGAATGAATTTTTATCCTGCTTGGATCAGCACGAAACCTTGGCCAATCTCCCACCATGGGCATGTGCCATGGCTTCAGAGGCAAGATAAACAACAACGTGTCCGCTTCTAGCTCTTTGTTTTCGAGTTGTTTTGACTGCTTTCTCGAGTCTTGCGTGGGTGGGACAGTGCCCTCCGTGAGAACGAATGCCGAAGACGCCCCTGCGGAGAGATTCCCGGCCAGGTGGGCAGACTCTCAAGTGAAAAAACTCAGCCGGAACCAGAAGGCGCAAGCTAGGCTTAGCTCGGCGCTACCGAGCGAGGCCACGCTACGCGCCTGCATGGATTCTGCGTTGTCGACGACAACTACGCGGGCGCCCGCTGTGTTACCACCTGACGCGGCCTCCATGTCTACGCTACCTTCAGCGCCTACGGGTCTCCAACCTGCTCAGTCTCCCGATGCCACGACACTGGTCTGTGCCATGGACTGCTCCACCGTCTCCGTGCCTGTGGCACTCCCTCAAGAAACAGTGCCCGTCACACCAGTTCAGCACTCCCATCAAGGGTCGACACCAGCGTCTGAGCCCCTGCCGCCTCCACTGATGCCTCCCGTGAGTCGAGCCTCGCTTCCACCTGCTGCTCACTCTTTCCGCGTCACCATCAAGCCCACACTGCGCTTTGATATGACTTCAATCCCTGCCCGGTATGTTCAAGCCACAATTGACCATGCTCTTGGCTCTTCGAACTACTGCGGATTCGTCGTTCATCGCCCATCTAACACCATCACGGTAAACGTGCCATCCTTGGTGGACGCCCAGAAAATGTGCGCAGTTACTCAGATCCCCCTGGACAATAGCAAGCATGTCCCGGTGCAAATATATTTTGCATCTAGTCCTGACACCCTCCGCTGCATGGTTTATCATGTTGACAGCACAAGTCCTCCGGAGGAGGTGCGGGCTAACATACGCTGCAAGTCTCACATAGTACTGCAAGCACGGCCTATGGGACGCCGGGGCTCATACCTGCTCGTTCTGCAAGGCCCTTTGACTCTGCCGGAGTACCTTACTTACTACGGCGCGATTATCAAACCGCAGCCCTTCCGACCATGTCGTATTTTTTGCTATCATTGCCACAAAGAAGGCCATATGCAAACCACCTGCCCTAATCCTGCTGCTGTGGTCGACATGAATGAACCATCAGTTCTTTGCGCCTTATGCAAATCGCCGGGCCATGATATACGCTCTCCCGCTTGTCCAAAGAAGAAGCGAGCGAAGAAGCTGCAAAAGCCATCTCTTAAACAGGATATTCCTAAAAGTAATCGTTTTGCTGCCCTCGCATGTGATGACAACGACTTCCCTGAGCTTCCTTCAACTGACCCCGCTGCGCAGCACCCGTCTTCTCAGCACCCGTCTTCTCGGCAGCGTTCATACGCACAAGCGGCTCGCCTTCGTGGATCAAATGATACACCAACACGACCAGTGCATCCCTCACAAGTGGATTCCACAGATGAAGACGCAGCTTTAGAAAATGCTATCGTGGAGGCTTGCCGTCGACTAGACGAACTCAACCAGCGCCGGGAACAGCGTCGTGCTCACTCCTCTAGAAGAACATTAATCACTCGGGAGCAATCTTCACAGGAATCACCCCCAATAACCAGTGCACCACAATCATGTGCCGACCACCCGTTAACCGTGACTACCCCGACAGTGGATAAAATATTGGCGCTCATGAAGCAGTTGACCTCCCTCATCATAGAAGCTCTTCGACCTCGTCATGGATAGTGCATCATCTATGGTGGTGCAGTGGAACTGTCGAGGCTTTGCTAATAAGGCCACTGAGGTGAATATCCGCCTTCGTGACGGAAAGTTGAAGGCATGGGCGTTCCTGTTGCAAGAGCATAATTCACTACCACGCCTTTCGGGATTCTGCGCATACAATTCACCCTCGATCCCTGATCGCCGTTGCATCGCCTCCTCCCTCACCCCCGGTAAATCTGCAATTTATATTCACAGCTCCATTCCCCATACTCCGCTAGACCTTTCACGGTGGTGCAACACACGTCAAGAGGTCGTCGCCCTTCTTGTTAAACCAGAACGCACCCCTCTTATTCTAGTTTCTTTTTATGGCCGTCCTAGCTCCGCATCTCCCAATCTTGGATGGGTACGTTTCCTTCGTTGTACCAACCCGGGTATCCCTATTCTAATTGGTGGAGACTTCAACGGCACACACACTTCGTGGGGTTACCCAGCATATTCATCAAGGGGTGCGCACATCCAAGGCAGCTTTTCAGATAATTCCTTTCAACTTTTAAACCACCCGAATACTTCTACCCGCCCAAGAGGTGGCCCGTATTCACCTGACTTGACTTGGTGGTTAGGGCCCGGTAACCCTCGTTGGGATGTTGAATCAGATTCTTGGGGTAGTGATCACTGCCCTATTTTTATCTCCCTCAGTCCTTCGCGTCTACGGAAAGTACGCCGCAGGGTACGTATAACATCATGGGGCTCTGTACGCGCTGAGAATCGTTTATCAACAATCAACCCGTCTTCAGCTGTGTCTACCCTCTCTGATATTCTTGCAACTCATACTATTACCAGTACTGCAAATGAAGGCGACCCAAACCCGGACATACACCTCCTGAATCTGTGGGCTCTTCGTCGCCAGGCCGATCATTATGCTTCTCGCAACCCTGAAGACCCCTTGGCTCTTCCCTCTCTTCCCCGAGCTACCGCCCGAGCGCGGCGTTATGCAAAGCAACTAGGCAGGAAACGCTGGGCTGCATGGTGTGCCCGCCTGTCCTCTACGCAGGGCAATCGACATCTTTGGAGAGAGTTTCACGCCATGGAGCGCCCTTCTCAGGTTGCAGATTACACTGAAAGCATTCGCCTCGCGCTGAATGTGGACGAAGATACATTTGCACAACAAGCGGCCAGTCAGTTTTTTCCACACCATGACTGCACCCCTACATCTCCTCCAGTCTTATCGGTTACAGAGCCTTCCGATGAGGTTACTTCTGATCTAAACATGGCAGAATTGCTAGCCTCCATTGAACGCCTCAAAACTACCACTTCTCCCGGGCACGCCGGCATACCAAACTCGTTATTCCGTAACTTGGATGGGTCTGCTTTGCAAACCCTACTGGATACTTTCAACCAAGTGTGGCGTTCTGGTGTCATCCCTGGAGAGTGGAAGCATTCTATTGTGGTCCCAATACCCAAGTCAGATCAGCCTCCAGTATCTCTTTCGGCCCTTCGTCCAAGTTCTCTCACGCCTACCATCTGCAAGCTTTACGAAAGCATTCTCGCCGCACGCTTGTCGTGGTGGCTAGAATCACACGATTGTTACCCAGATTCCCAAATAGGTTTCCGTCCCAAAATTGGAACGGAGGATGGTCTTGCTACTTTGGCTACTGACGTGCTTCACCACTCTCCGCAGAGTCACCTCGTTCGAACGGTGATCGCGACAGACATAACAAAGGCATATGACAACATCCTTCACTCTGCCATTCTTGCCTCCCTTCAAACTCTTGGTCTCCCTCACCGGTTTCTCCTATCCATTCACGCCTTTTTAACAAATCGAACTGTCAGTGTACGGGTCCACGGAAAGCCTTTTGGTAACTTCACTTCCAATAGAGGAGTGCCCCAGGGCTCCGTTCTCGCCCCCACATTGTTCAATGTGGCTTTTATTCCTCTTGTTAGAGCCCTAGAGACCATCCCTTCTATCCGTGTGCTTGCGTACGCCGATGACATAACCTTGTGGTGCTGTCACCCAGATGCGTCTATCCATCAGTCGGCCCTCCAACATGCGCTAGATGTCTTGACATCTCGCCTCCCACCTCTGGGTCTAACCATCTCGCCTACTAAGTCATGTTTCATTCGCATTGGAAACAAAGCCGGCTTACGGAAAGCTGTCCCTTTAAACTTTACAGTAGATAGTTCTCCGATTCCTCAGGTAGAAACTCTTCGTATTCTTGGCCTCCTCCTTCATACCTCTGGGACTGGAACCCCTTGGCTGACAGCCACACGTAAATCAGCTCACGCTACTATAGGTCTGATTCGTCGCATAGCTATGCGATCTGGTGGCGCACGTGCTCATACGGCCCGCCAGCTTGTGCGCTCTATCCTTCAGCCACGGATAGTATATCAGGCACAATTTCAACGTCTCACCCGCAGACAGTGGGACTCCCTTGAAGCTATCAATAGTGAGGCTATGCGCGCCATAACATTTTTGCCTCGTTTGACACCCATACCCGTGCTTCAGGAGTTCGCCCAAATTAATACTCTCAGTGAACTCATCGACCAGTGGGTGGCAAACAGAGCTCGCAAACAGTCTCTACAACTTCATCGTTTAAAGACGCTCCCTCCGTGGTCGTATTGTCAGCTCACAGACAATCGCCCCACTGTTTCCCCGTCGGTATCAGCCGCGCATCTGCCTGAAGGGTGCATATTGTACACCGATGCATCACATACTGCAGAGCGGGGAGTTACTGCTGTATATAGTCCCTCCCATCCGCATCTCAACTCTCGTGCGACGTACATCGCAGATACATGTACCCCCCTGGCATTGGAACTTCAAGCCATTTACAATGCCATTGCTTCCCTTCCGCTCGTTCCCACATTCAATGCAGTTCATATTTATACAGACTCCCTCGCCGCCCTTAAACAGCTTAAGGCTGTTCGACGCACATTCCAGATTACACAATCAATTCACCTACTCTGCGCAAAATACCCATGTCCTATACGCATACACTGGATTCGCGGTCATGCTCACGATCCACATAACATTCAAGCAGATGCTATGACTCACATTGACACATCAGACGACCCGCCACCTTCCTCTCTTCCCCCAGATCCGTTCCTGTCCCATGTCTCCGATTCACAAGCTCTGCGCCAGCGAACACGCGCTCTAATTCCTCCGTGTTCGCACCCTCTCCCCCGTAGTCTAACTCGGCAGGAGGAGGTATCAGTGCCCCGGATTCGGGCAGGGGCGGCCCTGACCCCATCTGTCCGTTATCGGTGGGGTGATAAATATCTGCCAGCAACTGACAGGTGCCCTTGCTGCGGCGCTGCACCGGACATTTGTGATGTGCGGCACCTGTTGTGGACTCGCCCAGCGACGGCCCATATTAGAAAACGGCTCCTCAGGGAGGTCGGCCTGTGGTGGAACCGCGACGGGGACTATGTGCAGTGGACTATGGATAATCACTTCACCAGCAGCCTATGCAAGTATCTCACCGAAACTGGTCTACACTCCTTCTTTTAACTTTCAGTAACCTACATTCCACTCCCCCTTTTCTCAACTTATGCCTCAAGGCAGACTTCACGAATAAAAAAATAAAAAATAAATAAACAACAACAACCCGAAGCCCGAGCTCTTTTTCCACGCGGCTCGGGACGCTTCCTCTTCATCGTGCGCTCCCATCGTCCAGAGGTGGCGCTGCTAGAGAGCATTCTGGGCCGCTGCTTGACTGCTCTTTTCAGGACGAGGAGACGACCGGCAAGCGCATCCTGATTCACCTCGAGGAGCTCCGCATCTTGCACCGGCTGCTGGCGGAAGCCCGGGGCATGCAGATGCCCATCTCAGAGGTGCTGGTGGCACTGTGGCACGACGCGGCGGGCCTGGTGTTCGGCCATCTGTCGCTGCTGCTCCTCCTGCTGCGGTACGGGGTGCTCCCAGACCACCGGGTGAGCGACGGCTGCCTGGCCTACCCGTACACCGCCCTCCTAAAAACTACCTATGAGAGGATCCGACGTGCGGACCTCAAGTTCCCCGCCCATGACTATGGTGATGCCAAGGATCTCATTTCTAGGCTGCTGCGGAAGGAACCAAAAGAATGGCAAGCATGCAGGAAGTGATGTCACATCCATGGATCAAAAAGAATGTAGAGTGTAGCATCTCCTAGCTGCACCTTTCTAGTGGACTTGTACATGAGTGCTTGCCTAGGAGAATCCTCCATCTGTATACGCATTGGGAGCACGCGTGTGGCGAAGAGGAGGCGAGGCATCGAAAAGGAAGCATACTCCGACACAAAAAAGCATACTTCGAAGAAAAATCTATGCGAGTCAAAGGGACATTTGGCTTCGTTCCAGTTGTGGACAATCGTCGTGGATACATAAGAAAAACAATGCGTTTGGAATTAATACGTTTGTAATTTTAAACATAATTTGTATTCATGTATTCACTAAACTTTTATTATGATTTATGCAACTATGTTTTGGGAGCGTTCCCTGTTATATACTTCGATAATTAAAATAGGCCAAAGTGCCAAACCACTCGGTGACCTTGTTAACCAAATTCTTAAAAACAAAATCCAATAGCATAGACGTTGCCAGCTATGGTTTATACAGTAAGTCTCTAATGTTATTGTGGTTTTGCAGCCAGAACTCTAAACTTATGGCATGCACGAGTCATCACCTCCAATTTTTGACTGCGTTGCATTGGATTCTCATATTTCGTTAAGTAAACCAACTCCTTTAAACTGATTTAAAGGGCAACTGCAGCCATGCGCCACTGCATGTGAGGTGACTGCTTCAAACCAACCAACCTGTGGGGCTGGAGGTACTCAGGTTGCCCTTCCCGAGAAGCCGTAAGGTTCATGCAATGCGTCACGAAAAATTTCGTTGAATTTATTTGAACTAACTTCACTTCCGCACACCACCGGGGGCAGGCTGCTCACAACCCGTCATATAGGTCGCCATGCGCCATGGTGGCCAGGTTGTGATGATGTCGCAAGCTCATGTGACCTCTATGAGCCAATCATTATTGGCCACCTGACATGATGTGCCAGTGAAACGTCGTGGGCAGGTTGGAATGAGAATACAACATCAGGTGACAACTCCGAACAATCAAGGAATTTTGTGACAGAGAAGCAAGAACTATTTTATGAGACGACAAGCTAAATGCTATCGCAATAAAAGTTTCTAACGTTCAATTATTTCTAAAGCTACCCGATTTTTTAAGCTTCACTGTTCACCTCGTAGTTCCGCGCAGTTGCTGAAGTTCTGGGCACTTGTAAGAGTTAGGCATGGAATTTACTGAGGAACAGAGTGATGTCCCTGATGACGCGCTGTGACCGGATGTACAAGTGGTTAACGATGATAACATATACTAAATATGGAGAAATTACAGCAAATAAAATGGATTCCGCACGGTCTAGACCGGATGATGATCGCGTGTGGTGGTGTGCGCTGAAATGTGGTATGCGTACCTCTCAGGAAAATGTAGTTTTCTTGTCTTGCAGAGTACAAGGAACTTCAGAGGGACGTGCAGCACACAAAACGGGAGCTCCAAATTTGAAACCCTTGGTGTCTAGCAAGCATAGTGGGAGGTGCGTGTAATACATGCGACATGTCCTCAGTCTTCAGGGAATCACTTGCTTGATGCCAATGTTCCGTTTAAATTCTGTGTCCGCCTGTGAGCGCTTCCCCTTCTACCCTTGCATGCCTAGTTTTCTATGTCTGTGCTTTCAAGTTCTAAACCAAACATCTTCAACATCTACCGTGTCTCAGAGAGTAGCTGATAATCTGTTTTGAAAAGGTATCTTGTCACCAACTGAACTATGATGTCACGAATACAAGGAGAGGGGTTATGTATTCCCGCGCTCAAGCTCAGAAAATGCAATTCATTTCTTTTGATTACGTGATCCGAGACAATAGAGGAAGGCATAAAACAACCATTTCGAGTTTCATTTATTTTTCATTCTGACTTAATTTCATTTGCGCCTTAGGGCAGCACAGTTGTCGATGTCATCGACGCACTGGAAACTAGTTTGGTTTATTGGTGTTGAACGTTCCAAAGCAACTCAGGTTATGAGGGACGACGTAGTGAAGGGCTCTGGAAATTTCGTCCACCTGGAGTTCTTTAACGTGCATTGACATCGCACAGCACACGGGCCTCTAGAATTTCGCCTTCATCGAAATTCAGGCGCCGCGGTCGCGATCGAACCCGCGTCTTTCGGGTCAGCAGCCGAGCGCCGTAACCACTGAGCCACTGCGGCGGGGTGCACTGGAAGCTGTCACAGGCACTGCCGATATCAAGTCCCTCCAGCACATGGGGAGCGTGAAGTTCGGCTGCCTCGGACAGCGCAGCCTCGAAGCCGGGCCTCTATTCTCCTCATTGGCGTCTCGGTCCCCATTGTGAGTGTAGGCGCTGAAATTATCCACGTTTCAGTTTTCCGAGTTGCTCTTTCAATAAAATCAAATCAAATGCAGTTTATTTTCCGTCAGAAAGAAATCAACAGAGCAGGCTCGAGCAAAAAGTGAAACATGTTCACTTGATTGCGCTCAAGCCCCCTTTTACATGGCATGCAGTGACGACACACAGGTGGATATTATATAAAAAATACTCGTGGAGTATGGAAATATGGAACAAAGGAAAGAAAACGTACAAAGTTAAACAATATAGAGTGGTTTTGAAAAGCTCTTTTGTGGAACTTCAACAATTTTTCATATGTACAGCAAGTACGAAGAAAAAAAAATAAACTGTAGTAATTTACAAACAGAATGGAAAGTGCATAGAGGTGCATATTCATAAACGCAAACGGTATTGCAACAGAATTGCATGTTATTATTTCAGTTGCATTAATTAGTATGGGTTCTCTGATGCTTGCTCCGACAGGAAAGACTTAATTTTTGAAATACTAATGTGGTTAATGTCAATTCCGTTATGTTCGAAATTGTTTAAAAGTGTTGGTAATGAATGACGTAGCATTTGTTGACCATAATTTGTCCGCGAATAAGGAACTTTCCAAGGTTCTGAAAAGCGTGTATCTCGTACATGTGTTGGTCGAGTTAACTGTGCCATATATTTTAATTCTTGCTGGCTGTTACGAAGTTGTTGTTGGTATCTTTTTGCCAATGTATTCAGGTATACATTATGTACACTTGTTACATTAAGCCGCATAAAATATTCACCTGTGTGGGCTTGTGAGTCGACCCCTACGATATGTCGGATAGATTTATTTTGGAGTACGTGCAAACGATTCAGATTTGTGACGGTTGTTCTCCCCCAAACAAGAAAGCAGTAACTTATATGTGATAGAATCAAGGCATTGTATATGAGCAGTTTAATTGCTTGTGGTAGGAAAGAGTGGAACCTCGCTAGTATTCCGACAGATTTAGATATTTTTGTTATAGCATAATTAACGTGAGCATCCCATAGGATATTTTTGTGCAGATATACGCCAAGTGTTTTAACTGAATCAACAAATTCTATTGGTTCGGATCCTAATGTGATATTTAAGAGGTGTGGTGCTTTCGATTGCCTGGGAGTGAACATGACTGCCTTTGTTTTTTTCGTATTAATGTCTAGGGAGTTCGCTTTACTGTATTGGTAGAGATCTTGAAGGATCGTGTTAATACCAGCCTCTAAGGATTGAAAGTTAGGCTCGTGGAATAATAAGGTAGTGCCATCTTCTAGGGTATATAATGTAGAACAGGGCTAACAGATGTGATATCATTTACGTACCACATCTGTTAGCCCTGTTCCACATAACCTGTGCAGATGACTGATGGGTGTCGGATGCGTAGGGTGTCTGATGCGTAGCTCGCGGCGGCCTTGTCATCATACGGCAATGTGCAAGAGGTGCACGAACCCGCATTTAATAGCCGTCCAGGAATTGGCACGGGCATGGGAGCAGCAAGAATTGAAATGAAGAAACCAATTCGGAACTTTCTGTCGGTTCAGGAATACACAGACATGTGCGATTATCGAGTCGTGGCGAACCTGTGTTGAAGGTGCGGTCTTGCCGTCCATATTAGAAGAGACTGCCACACCTCCCGCTGCTGGAGGTGAGGCGTGTTCGAGCGTGCCTCAGAGGGGTGCGAAGAGCCGTGCCGTGCCACAGATGCAGCGGAAGCCACGCTGCCGTCGACTGCGTCCGAACACGGTCGTTTGCAGCAGCGGCGGCTACAGAGGCGCAAGACACATCCACCCCAACTGCGGAGGCACCGGTCGATACTACTGGTGGTGACTCAGAGCAAGATTCTGACAGCGACGAATCGACTATCGATGAGAAGAGAGGTGATGAAGCAGTCCACAAATATATCGATACCATCGAATCAATGAATAACATTCCTGCACTTCATTCCGCTACGTCCGAAGAGTCGAGCGGAGAGCGCACAGACCGGAGCACTCCGGAACCGACCGGCGCAGCTTCGTCATCGTGCAAGGCCAGCACAAGCTGCAGCGCTGGAAGCGCTCCCCTAACCGAGCTACGTCGCCAGCGAGCTGGATGCGGCGCCCGGGCAACAGGACGCCACGGCTCGTCTGGTCGACACGACATGCCTGCAGGCTGACAAGAGAACGTCCGAATGAATAGACTGCTAACTGATACCCTGAAAACTGTCCTGAAAAATCCACTTCGTTGACCCACTTACGGGTGACAGTGCCATGGACGGCGATCGTTCAACAACGACGAGGGGACACCCTGAAAGAGCGGTGAGCGACATCTCTACTGATACCTGTACACCCCACGAGTTTCCTAGTGCCCTGACGCATTTGCAGGCACAATGCCCCTTATAAAAATCGCCTTAGTTATGTTTCACCTCTTTTTCCTCAGTTTTAGGTTATCCGTGTGCGCTCTTCTTACAATGGACGCCGCCCACTTTCTCTCCATGAAAGCTCAGGGCATTAAGAAGCCTGGAAAAGCATAGAGGGTTGTGGTCTTTGCCAGATCACGAAACATGGATATTCTTTTCTTACAAAAGTGCGATTTTTGTTCCCCGTACGATTTTCAGACTCTTTGTACCCGCTATTTTGTTGATGCCATTTTCACACTCACAGACTGATTTATGTTTGGCGTTGGAGTCGTATTTTATTGCGAAAGCAATACTGCTAGCACTTT
Organism: Amblyomma mixtum; assembly: GCF_055824585.1. NCBI lineage: Eukaryota > Metazoa > Arthropoda > Arachnida > Ixodida > Ixodidae > Amblyomma > Amblyomma mixtum. The sequence goes on from NC_143014.1 coordinate 396,357,765, forward strand.
TCTGCCGTCGGTGGAGGTCGTTCCTTCGCTCCGGCGCAGCTGCGGCGCACGACCACGTGACAGCGTGACGTCACGACCACAGGAGAGCAGGGGCTCCAACTCGTCTCTTCGGCCGTAGTCGTTCCTTCGCTCGGCGCGGCGGCTACCTCGAGACGGCCTCCACTGCCCGCCGCGTGAGGGCGCTCGCTAGGAGAGGATGAACGGGGCGCCGCAGGCGCGCTCCGCATAGTCATGTCTGAGGAGTTGTACAAGGCGTCGCTGGAGCAACGTGCGGCGCGCAAACGCCGGCGCTGTGCCGAGGAGACAGATGAAGAAAGGCAAGAGCGGTTGGCTAAGCAACGCACCTATGCCGCAGAATGGCGAGCCCGGCGGCGTTCTACAAGTTCATTGAGCGAGAGTAGTTTCAATGTAATTACCAGTGTTCAGACCAAGAGTCACTACTTACGGACCACCAAAGCGTGTTCATTGGAATAAACAAACAGTAGAAACCATGTTGTGTCCAGAGTAAATCCTTTGGTTGCACAAAAGGCGAAGCCATGCCAAACGACTAGCAGAGCCAAGCGCAGCCAGGAAGCTATTGCTTTCGCAATCACTCAGGCTTAACCAGAGCTAAGCTGCAGCTAATTTTTTTCAAGGCACATTTCCACCGCAGAGTCCACTGCATTTATGGCTTTGATGGGCGCACCTTGGCACTAGACTTCAACCTCCGTGGCATGTGTATCAGAGCGCTTGTTTTGTACGCTCCTGTCCGGTGTTCTTTTAAATTCGAGTATTTTTATTCTCTTGATTCGTTTATGTTTTACAGTTATCCAGCTTTCATAGTCGGGGATTTCAACTCTGGTGAAGATCCTTACAGGGATGTATAAGCGTCGCAGAAAATTCAGGCAGCACAGTGGGGCACGAGCTTTAAAGCAGGTTATTCGCAATTTGAAGCTTGGAGACGCGTCGGTCGATCTACACGGAGAAGAGTTCGTTGCTCCATGGCAACGCGGCAGGAAAATGGGCCGGCTTGATCGTTTTCATTTTCCGGAAGTACTTGCCACTTATGTCTCTAGTGACGTCCTAACATTTCCGTCTGATGCTCCATGCATCTCTGACCACTTTCTGGTATCGGTGAGGCTGCACTTTCGGCAGCCTACCCCGTTCAGGGTGCTATGGAAAATGGATACTGGTACATGACACTGAAAGTATAACCACTTTGTATGAGGTTCTTGCACAAGAGTGCACTTTTCCCGCACAACCACGCAACTGGGACGCTTTGTAAGCGAGTTCGCGCGCGGAGCTAATTAAAGCTGGCAGGGATAGAATGTCACCTTTAACTACAGAGCACACATTTTGTGGCATAGTAGGCCTTTTACGTTCGCCTTGCGCGACTACTTGAATCAGCTGCAAGCGCGCTATGAACTTCTGCTCCGCCTTAGCTCCCGAACAGCAGCACGGACGTATGTCAGTGGTCGAGCAGTTGCGGGCCCCGCTGTGCTTCGCAGCATTCGCTATGCTTCATTGGAAGGTCAAGCAACGATCCCGTTTCTAAAACTACGGTGTGGAGTGCAGTGTGATAGCGCTGAGGACATAAAGGCTGTTTTCAGTGGGCATTTCGTCAGGACAGCATCACTGTTCCTCCGCCCTGTCGCCCAGGTGTCTGGACCAGCTTCGCTCGGTCCTTCTGAAGAGCTTGCCTCTCAGCACATGTTGATAATTCTGCATCTTGCCAAGAACCGACCGACAACAGACAACACCCAACACGCACATGTGCCCTCTGCCACCCGTCAAAACACCAGACTTCAATGCCACAAAAAACTCTGCTAGCTATATTTCTGTCCTCTTTTTGTTCCCTCTTCAACAAGAGACACATGTGGGATACAAGAACTCTGAAGTAATTAACTCAAAGTGTCAAACGCATCTAACACATGGAATGAATGACTGCAAAATAAATTTGGTCTCTTGAGATCACTTGGTTCAGAAAACGCTGAGCTAAGGCTGCAAATCAGATCATCAATTTTGCCCCGATCTAAGAGCGCACTTGACAACTGTTCGCAAAGCAACAAAATGTAAGTCATGAGAGGTAGAAGTTGCCTTGCTTAGAACAAGTGGCTTAGTACGTCTACGCCAGCGTTTAACTCGCTTCTAACGGATATCAAACAATACTCTCTACCGTGGAAGCTAATGTCTCTGCCTCTTTCGCTGTGGCTGGGCTTTCCTCTCTCTCCGTACTTGTCCTCCGAATTTCTAAGCGAAGAACAAGACAAGAACCAGTTATTTTCTCTCACGGACAACTTGTCCTTTTTCTTATGCTTCTCACGGAGTCGCGACGTTCAATTGCGAGCGCGCGACGATTCCGGTTGGACCATTCTTTCTTTTTGTTTGCTCGTGGTGGCAAACAAGACCCTCCTCTGCGCCGCACTGGCAGGGCTGCTCTACATCTACGCACTCTACCTCTGTGTCACGACCGTCCGAACCTCCGTATTTTCGAGCCATTCTAAAATGTCGGCTTTAAACTGGCAGGGAAAATCGTAAAACCGCTGCCACCACTGTTGTGACTGGAGCGTCTCAGCCTGCTGCCTCTGTTGAGCAGAGCTGAGCGAAGAACGGTCGATGCAACGGTGAGTGAACGGACGTTTATATATAGTATTTACAAGGCATTTACCTCATATATACAAGGGCCCAGAGCACAACGGGCTAGGACGAGGCCCTGAGGAGAGCGTCTCTATGGCACGATGGCGCGTCTGCTACCCGTCTGCTGCTGCGTATCAGTGCGGCTCTATTTTATAGACGCCGGTGACCGTTGCGGTAGCCCGGCGTGCGACTGCTCCAATCAGGTCACGCCGCAGGACCGTGCGGATTGGCTTGAGCCGACGCTAGTGAGGAGGAGGAGGGTATAGACATTCTGAGCACAGGCATAGACAACCTGAATGCTGCTGTACGTGAATTCTGCTCAGGCATAGGCTGTACACCTCAAGAGAGCCGCGACAGCCTGTGCAGTCCATTAAACTTGGAAGAGCTTCGCCTGGTACTCCAGGGGATGAACGCCTCCTCTGCCGCCAGTCCTGACGGGCTACCACTTGTTTTCTACAAAACATTTTTCGCTGAGACACACGTTCACCTCTTGTCAATGCTTAATGGTCTTCTTGCCGACGGGATTTTGCCGGCAACATTTGGCAAGTGTAAAATCGTACTCCTCCTGAAAACTGCCGGCGCACCGCCTGACCCGAAGGCATGGAGGCCCATTTCGCTCTTGAATTCTGACTACAAAATACCAGCCGCAATATTAGCGCATCGCATAGCATCATACTTTCCTGATCTAATAAGCAATGTACAGACATATTTTGTGCCTTGACGCACTATTTTTTCCTCACTAGCCTTAACTCATGATCTAGTAACCTTCGCTACGCGTACACAGGTCTCGGGTGCTTTCGTTTCCCTGGACCAAGAAAAAAACCTTCGATAGCATGGAGGGAGAGTATCTTTTCACAGTATTAGAATTCTTCGGCTTCCCTAAGCGCCTGATAGATGTCTTGAGGCTGCTGTACTCAGACCTAAAAGCTAGTCTTGCAGTCAAACACCAGCTAACTGACCCCATCCCGGTGAAACGTGCTATACGTCAGGGTTGTCCACTGTCTGCAATTATCATCGTCCTCCACATAGAACCGTTGTTGCAACATATTCAAAGTTGCAAGTCGATACGCGGCTTCCCTCTCCCAAGCATGGGTGAGGTTAGAGCGGCAGCGTATGCTTTGATGGCTCCCTTTTCATTAGGAACATTGATTGTTATGGATCATTCCCGCAGCTTTTTCACACCTTCAGCTGCCTGTCAGGTGCCGGCCTCAATCCGGCGCTGCGCTCTGGATCCTTTGAAGATGATTTCGCTGATGGTGTCCAATGGGTGGACGCAGTAAAAGTCCTCGGTGTCACATTCCGAGCCTCAGGTAATGTAGCCCGTGCCACCTGGAATGAAATAAAACTCAAGGCTGCGCAGCAGGTCGACGTCCCCAGAATTTTCCACCTACCTTTTTATGAACGAGCATACCATATACAGCGTGTACACGCTAACTTTATCAAGGGTTAAAAAAATAAAATATCTAAGGAAGGCCAGGGAAACCACTTACAACCAGCTTAAGCATGATAGGCAATTTTTTTCCAGTTAATTGATTAGCAATTGAGATAATTTTTGTAAGTGCGTAAATATTCACTTTAGACAGCAAATGTCAATTGAAAAGTTGGAGAGCACCTTCAGAAACCCTCATTTCATTTATTTGCGATAAAGAAAGCCTCACGTGTATCTTTTTTTCCGAGCTCCAAAGAAAGCCAACGAAATACAAAAAAAAAATCACGTGACTGGCGCATTTGCGCGCCACGATTGTGCTGCTCTCAACCCTGGCTTGAGTGAAGGAAATCAGCTGCTGGCAAGGCGCGACGGCATGATTGCTCCTGCAGGCCGGTATGTCAACGGTGGTTGTGACGCCCGCGCGAGCCAGTCTGCAAGCGTGACGGTGCAAGTTGCGGCGGACGTGCCGAGAATTGTGAGCCATGAAGTGGGCAAAGGTGACAAACACTAATGGGACGAGTTTTATTCGCCACTGAGAGGCAGGAGAAGATAAGTGAAATACTTGCTTCGGTCGGCGGGGATGCCGGCGTCGGCGTTGCTTCGCCTGAAAATTCTGATCTGTGGAAGCAATGCCATTGCTAGAATAATAGTGCCACATGCAGTCTTTCACTGAAAGTTGCGTTTGTTCCTCAACATGCACTTTCCAACACGTGCTCATACAGGTTGCCTTCTGCTACGACGCAGTACTGGCATCTTATGAGAAGGCCTGCCGTTGCTGCCTTAAGCACCGTCGGAGAAATGCTGCGGCAGACTTCAGTTATCCTCTCCTGTAAGGCCTCTGGAATTGTCGTTTCCATTGCGTATACGCGGTCCTTAATACAGCCCCACAAGAAAAAGTCAATATGATTAAGGTCGGGTGACACTGCCGGCCACAAAACTCGTCTGTTCCTCTGTATCCACTGCTCTGGGAAGGTCTTATCAAGACATGCTCGTGCTTGACCACAGCTATGGGCTGGAGCACCGTCGTGCTGAAAGCACATCTCGCCAAGCCGTTAAAGTGGCGTGTTGTTGCAGAAGTCTTCAATTGGTCCTTTCAGGATCTCACTCACATACCTTTTGCCGGTCAGAGTATCGTTAAAAAATAGTGGGCCAATGGTTGTGCTCCCGTACATTCCGCACCACACATTAAAATACCATTGATATTGGTGGCGGGATTTTCCTAGCCAGTAGGGATTTTCTTCACTCCAGTAGTGAGCGTTGTGGATATTCACTTGTTAATTCCGCGAAAAATTTGCCTCGTCAGACCACACTACCTTCTGGGAAAGTCACAATCCTGCTCCTCCTGAATGAAAACCCATTTCACGAAGTTGAGTCTGTTTTGAAGATCTCGAGACTGAAGGCACTGATGCAACTGCAGATGATACGGATGCAGTCAGGCTGTTTTCAAAATATTCCAGGCAGTTGATTTCGGCACTCCGGTCTCTGCACTCGCGTTACGCACGCTAGCGTGTGGATTAGCTGCCATAAAGGACAAAACGTTAGAGCGTACCTCATCACTTATTCCTGACTCTCGCTGCCTTCTTCTTCTGAAGCTGCCGGTTTGCTTCAGCATCTCGCAGTGATGCACTATTGTCAACGGGCTAGGTCGCGTTCCAGGATGCCAGCTTCGAAATATCCTTGCAGCCTGGCGTCTCTGTCCGCCTGCAGCTCCTAGGGCAAGGATCATGTCTGCGTTTTCCTCATTGGAAAAAGGCATATCAAATTCACTCACGATTCAACAGTCGATACACGATTGTCTGTTTACGGCTCTGACCAACTGCCGCGTCCGTCAGTAGCTTGCGTTCGGCAGTAGCGCAAGCGATTACGATCACTGGCTTAAATCGCACTGACAATGCATGCGTCGCTGCCTTGTCACCTTTTAAACGGCACTACACGTGGCTAAATGTGTTTTTCGTCTTTACGCGGAACGTTTTAAAACACTGCAATCGCGGCGCGCAAGAGGGATGTGACGTGGTGTTTTTTGAGCGGTCACCGATTCTCCATGTTGGACTACGAAGAACGCTTGGAAGCGGCGGGATGACCTTCAAGTTCAGCCAAGGGACTGGGGCATAGGCCGCGCGTAGTATAGTGCGCTGTTTTGAGCTAGTGCAGGACCACATGGCTCACTGACCGTTTACGAGTACATGACTCACTGACCACTTTACTGATTATGCGTCGTAATTGGTTACAGTTAATTAACTATCAGTGATTTAAAATTAAACTTTACGGTATATCATCAAGCCATATACCGTTAGATAGATCATGTTGAAAAATGGCTGTGGCTTAGCTTGGTTAAGCCCTGTAATTGCGAAAGCAATATCCGTAGCTACGCCATGGTTCAGCTGGTAGTGTAGCTGGTGGTGGTGCTTGTGGTTAGACGTGTGGTGATGCATCGGTTATACAATCGAATCCAATCCAATCCAATCCAATATGCTAATTTGGTAGCTACCGGCCTCGCTACGCGACGGGCTGAAAGTGCAACTGGCATTGCTTTCGCAATAATATCACTGCACTGAACTAATTGCAAGAATTAATTCATTAGCGTTAACTAGTTATTCTGATAAAAAATGAATTTTACGCAACAGGATCAAGTCATATATTATTGGATAGGTTATGTCGAGTATGAATGCCCCGAACTAACATTAAGGCATAATTATTTATCGTGCCTTTCGATTTATATGCCTTTCGATTTCGATTTATCTTGACTGAATACGCAGTTAAGCAGAAGAGAGGAAATAGTCTGACTTTCTCCACACAGGCTTCAATAACCTGCATTTCGTCGCGTCATCTTACATTCCATTGGCATATTTTTAAACCTTGGTTGAAGATAGCTGGGACACCCGTAGAATAATATGTTCTAAACTATAAAAAATCAGCCTAGACGAGATACGAATTGACAAAATGAGGCCGATTTTCAAAGTCTCGTGGCCCCATATTATGATGCAGTTACACATAGTAAGGATAGAGGTTGTCTTCCACAAATCGCCACTCTAATAATTTTGACTCTTTGGAATCTATTTTCTCTATTTTGTGGTGGTCTAAAGAATATAGCAACAAAATATTCTTTCTCCTCAGCCAAGACAGCTAGGTGTCCTTCTCCGCGCTGTGAAAACATGACGGTCTCCCGCAGAGTCTGTTAGCTTCGCACAATTTTAGTCGAACTTGGCCGCCTGCTTTACTTCAGCAGATCACATTACCAGCCGCCTCTGACCATTGCCTCCAGCGTCCAGCATCATCCTAGCGAAGCGATGCACCGCAACCACCGTTGAGATATCGGCCTGCCGGCGCATTGAGGTCGTCCCGTCTTGCCAGCAGCTGTTTTCGTTCACTCAAGCCATGGTTGAGAGCAGCACAATCGTGGCGCGCGAATGCGTTAGTCACGTGATTTTTTTTGTATTTCGCGGGCTTTCTTTGGAGCTCGGAGAAAAGATACATATGAGGCTTTCTTCATCGCAAATCAATGGAATGGGGGTTTCTGAAGGTGCTCTCCAACTTTACTATTCACATTTGGTGTATAGAGTCAATATTTAAGCGTTTAGAAAAATTATCTGAACTGCTAATTGCCGCGCCTTGCCAGCAGCTGATTTCATTCACTCAAGCCACGGTTGAGAGCTGCATGGATACCATATGTATCGTAGCATCTCCCTTGAATGTCGGTAAAATTGCACGCCTTCCTCGCCGCGTCCTCCGGAGGTTAGTCACTGCGTGTGGCTCTGTATTTCGGGACGGAGAGGCAGAGAGCGCTTGCCATACATACATGTGGTCGTGTATGTGTTCATTCTATAGACAGGCAGATAACTCACGGCATCCTTTGTGGGAACGTTGCACCGTTTTTTCGAACTATCAAACTGGAGGGGCCCGGCTGCCGAGAAGCCTCCATCATTTTGCTCGTATGTGGGGAGATCATTGTATTTTGTAGATGTGAACAGATGGAACCACCCGCGAGTGGAACTTGTGAATATTGTCACCGACAAACGGGTGAAGAAATAGCCCAGGTTCTAATTAGACGAGGTGGGCGTGCCAGCCAGCAGGCAGCTCGAGCGAGGAAGAAGACGATCTTCGATCACCTCGAATGCCCAAGGCTTGGCAAGTCCCTGCTTAAACAGTTCGGCCGCGGTACGGCGCCACTGATTGGTCGGACGGTAGCATTTCTCCCCCTCTCTGAAGGGCACCGACTCGGTGCCGCAGCAATGGGCAGCACGAAGAGAAGGGACGCTGCATGTGACCGGCGGCAGGTGTAGACATGCCTGAAGCGCTAGCGGGCGTGGTATGGCTTCATCCGTGCGACATGGACAACTTCAGAGGTCGGCCGTCTGGAGGAGCGAACTGTTCCTTGGGGAAGGACCTCATAGTTCACCTCACTTACTTGGCGGAGTACTTCGTAGGGGCCGAAATATCGGCGCAGAAGCTTTTCGGAGCGTCCACGCATGCGGATTGGGCTCCAAACCCAGACTTGTTCGCCGGGCTGGTAACTAACAGCTCTGTGGCGGAGGTTATAGCGGCGAGCGTCGTGGGTTTGCTGGTGCCGGATGCGCTGTCGAGCGAGTTGGCGGGTGGCCTCGGCGTGACGAACGAAGTGGTCAGCACCCACAACACTTGAGGTAGTACTAGTGGGAAGCAACATTGCGTCCAGCATGGTGGTGGCTTCGCGACCATGCACTAAACGAAACGGAGTGAAACGCGTCGTTTCCTGTAGTGCAGTGTTATAGGCGAAAGTGACGTAAGGGAGTATGGCATCCCAGTTCCGGTGGTCTGCGTCAACATACGTGGAGATCATGTCGGCGATCGTCTTGTTGAGCCGTTCGGTGAGTCCGTTCGTTTGAGGGTGGTAAGCGGTTGTTTTTCGGTGACTCGTGCCGCTAAGGCGCATAACCTCGTGTGTGAGGGCCGAGGTGAACGCCGTTCCCCTGTCAGTTATAACGACGAGAGGGGCACCATGACGAAGCACAATGTTTTGAACGAAAAAGTTCGCAATTTCATCAGCGGTACCACGGGGAAGAGCTTTAGTTTCACAGTACCGGCTGAGGTAGTCGGTGGCCACCACAATGTAGCGGTTACCCAGCGAGGACTGCGGAAAGGGGCCGAGTAAGTCCATGCCGACTTGGTGGAAGGGGCCTTGTGGCGGATCAATGGGCTGTAGTAGTCCGGCTGGCTTAGTCGGTGGCGTCTTGCGACGTTCGCACTCGCGGCAAGTTCGGACGTAACGCTGTACAACTGCCGCAACCCTGGGCCAGTAGTACTTTTGGCGTATCCGCGCCAAAGTGCGAGGAAAACCCAGGTGACCAGAAGATGGGTCATCATGGCACGCCTGCAGGACTTCTTCGCGCAAAGCCGCAGGTACGGCGAGCAGATAGACAGCTTCCGTCGGGCGGTAGTTTTTCTTATACAGAACGCCATCGCGCAAACAGAATGACGACAGACCACGTGAGAAGAGTCGCGGGGGCGACTCTGCGCTGCCTTCAAGATACTCAATGAGAGGCCGGAGTTCACTGTCGTCTCTTTGGTGTTGAGTGAGGACGGACGTGGAGATGGCGCCGAGAAACACAGAATCGTCGTCGGGATCAGGTCGGTTGTCCTCGACAGGGGCACGAGACAGACAGTCGGCATCACTGTGCTTCCTACCGGACTTATAAACGATGGTGACATCGAACTCTTGAAGACGAAGGCTCCAGCGTGCAAGCCGCCCCGAGGGATCTTTCAGGTTCGCTAGCCGACACAGCGAATGGTGATCACTGACAACTCTAAACGGGCGGCCGTATAAATATGGGCAAAATTTGCTCACTGCCCACACAATTGCCAAGCATTCTTTTTCAGTAGTGGAATAGTTCGCCTCCGAGCGTGACAAGGTGCGGCTTGCGTATGCGATTACGAGTTCGAGACCATCCTGCCACTGCACAAGGACCGCACCGAGGCCGATGTTGTTGGCGTCTGTGTGCAGTTCAGTGTCGGCTGACGCGTCGAAGTGGCCAAGGATGGGCGTACTTTGCAGACGACTGCGGAGGTCTTCGAAGGCCTGTTGTTGCTCCTGGCCCCAGAAGAACGGTTCGGCATCTTTCGTGAGGCGTATGAGGGGCTCAGCAATCTGGGAGAATTTCCGCACAAAACGCCGATAATAGGCGCAGAGGCCCAGAAAGCGGCGCACACTGCGCTTATCGGTTGGCATGGGAAAAGCAGCGACGGCGGCTGTCTTATCGGGATCAGGGCTTACCCCCTTAGCGCTCACGATGTGGCCCAGAAACTTCAACTCCTGGAAAGCGAAGTGACACTTTTCGGGCTTGAGGGAAAGACCGGCCGAACGAATTGCGGCGAACACGGCGCGCAGGCGCCTCAGGTGCTCTTCGAACGTAGCGGAGAAGATGACAACGTCATCCAGGTAGACGAGGCAGGACTGCCATTTTAGGTCGGCAAGCACGGTGTCCATCATTCTCTGGAAGGTGGTAGGAGCCGAGCACAGTCCGAAAGGGAGCACCCGGAATTCGTACAGGCCATCCGGTGTAATAAAGGCGGTCTTTTCCCGGTCGCGCTCGTCCACCTCGATCTTCCAATAGCCACTACGTAAATCTAGTGACGAGAAATACGTGGCGTGGCGTAGCCTGTCCAGGGAGTCATCAATCCGCGGCAGAGGATAAACGTCCTTTTTGGTGACTTTGTTGAGACGCCTGTAATCAACACACAACCGTAGGGTGTCATCCTTTTTCGCCACAAGAACAACAGGCGATGCCCACGGGCTCGTCGACGGCTGTATCACGTCGTCCTGGAGCATTTCTTGAACTTGTCGGCGAATAGCGTCGCGTTCCTTCGAAGAGACCCGATAAGGCGGCTGGTATAACGGTCGCTGGTTTGCGTCAATAATAATGCGATGCTTTGTGAGCGGAGTCTGCCTAACTTTAGAGGTCGAGGCAAAACAGTCGCGGAAAGAGTCGATAATGCTCTCCAGGCAGCGTTTCTGATGAGACGGGAGGTTCGGGTTGACGTCGGTCTTTATGGGAGTGGTCGGTGCCTCCACTGATGCCGGGATTTCGGACAACGCGTGCTGTCCCGCGAATTCACAAAGTTCTTCGAAATACGCAATAGCTGTTTTGCCAGGCAAACACTGAGGTTCAGAACCAAAATTGGTCACCAGAAGTTCGGTTCGCCCACTGTTCAATTCAATAATTCCGCGAGCAACACAGACTTGCCGAGCAAGGAGCAGCGAGATGTTGGTTTCAGCGATGCCACGAGTGCTGGGGCTGTTATCGCACTCTACGGTAACAAACATGCTGGCTCTTGACGGGATTACTACCTGGTCGGCACAGACGCATAGCTTAGCCCTGCGTGGCCCGGTATCGTCGTCGACAGGGCCTTTGGTGGAAAACGACACGATGAGCTCCTGTAGATTGATAACGGCACCGTACTCTTGAAGAAAATCCAAACCGAGTATGAGGTCCTTGGAGCAATCGGGTAACACAGCAAAGCAACCAGGGAAAGTAACTCCGCGGATCTGGATTCGCGCACCTCCACCCAGCACCTCCACCAAATATGTCACCGACAAACGGGTGAAGAAATAGCCCAGGTTCTAATTAGACGAGGTGGGCGTGCCAGCCAGCAGGCAGCTCGAGCGAGGAAGAAGACGATCTTCGATCACCTCGAATGCCCAAGGCTTGGCAAGTCCCTGCTTAAACAGTTCGGCCGCGGTACGGCGCCACTGATTGGTCGGACGGTAGCATTATATAGGATTCCACACCCTAGATGAAGACCGGCGCAGGAAAGCGCGCAAAAGAAGGCGGAAACACGGAGGTACTGCCTCCCTTCCCTTAGATATTTGCAACTTCACTGGGCTTCCAGAATGGAATGCGCTGCCCCCAGCCGACCGCGTTGCGCCGTGGGACGTGGCGCCCTCCTCCTCGTGCCCGCAATGCGGTACAGCGCATATTTCAAGTACGTATGCAATGCCATAGTCGCCACAGAGATGCCGTTGTCGAACTAATAGTGTGCATTGGTGCATACAGGTATGTGCTTTGTAAATGGAGGGGACTGGCTCATTTGCGGGGACGCCCGCAGAAAGCTATGTTTCCCCGGTTGTATCGTCTGAGAACATTGGTACTTAAACAGTTGAACGAGGAACTTGTCGTAATCGGGGAAGAAGTCTTCCTTCTGCGCTGGCCGACGAGGTTCTTTGACCGTCGGGAGCAGAAGAGTGACCGCGCCCATCCTTCCGTACTAGGAAGGTTGCCGAGTGTTCGTAATTATTCCCAGCACTGTAGATAGGCACGTGCTGCAGCTGCATAAAGCCAGCTTGTGCAAACTTAAACCACGGAATTGAGCAAGTAGGGCGTGTTTTCGGGCTAGTTGGTTGAATACTTCCAACATGGCAGTCGCGCGAAACACACACACACGCACACACACACGCGCGCGCGCGCGCGCACGCACGCCCACGCACGCACGCACGCACGCACGCACGCACACACGCACGCACGCACGCGCACACACACACGCACGCACGCACACACACACGCACACACACGCACGCACGCACGCACACACACACACACTCACAAGACAGGGTATGGGACGATAGCAATTACAACTGATTTTATTCAACGGACACAGCACATATATCAAGGAAATAGAACGCACTTCGAGCATGCGCAGCGAAAGGGGACAACATGTGACAATCAGTAGCACGCAAGGCCAGAACTTGCATCGTCTTATCGAGGAAGGCTACCGCACTATTTAACTATTGCGCTCGTCCCGTACCCTGTCTTGTGTGTGGGTTTCGCGCAACTACAATGTATGAAGAACTGGCCAAATTGTGCTGTTATTATATGTATAACCTAGGCCATAGTGCGCATTTGTTTCGAATATTGTGTATGTTTTTTTCTAACACCCATTGAAATCACACCAATCTTGAGAACCGGGTGAACGTGTCCTTTGTACTGCAAATTTCTTGGAAATAAACAATTCTCTTAAATCAGCGGGTGCTGTTGTGCCGCCCGTCTCTTTCCATCATTCTTCACAACTCCTGTCTGCACGTGGCACCATAGAGTTTCTTACTATTACCTAGAGGGAAAGCTGGCGACCCCTCTATGGGAGTTTGCATAGAGGCCCCTCGTGACCACTTCAGCCACCATGGGCGCTCAAAGCATCATGGGGCGGTGAGCTACTTGTAGCGGAACTGCAACTTTTGGCCAAAAAATAATAAAAAATAAAGCTGTTTGATAGCTACAAACGTCCTAGCATTCAATATCTTGTCTAATGATTGCAACAAACAAGCAGAAAAGCGTTTAAGTGCAAAGTTTGCCCAAAATAAGAGACTAATCGCTCTCCTATTCGCCAAGTATTGAACATTATAAAAACTAATATTTCGTGCTCAACAGGCGCGCTCTTAAAAGGAAATATGTTTTTTAAAAAAATTTAGTTGATTAAATACTTCAAAAGGTTTTTAATGGCATTTTGGAAAACTGAAACCTTTTTTTGGCGTTGGGTGTCGTTGCGGTTTCATTACTATGGTTTTTACACACTGCATTCGCGCGAAAGTCGTCTGCCCACACACGAACAGCGTTTTCGGAATGAAACATCTTAGTGCCGCCGCGGTGGCTCAGCGGCTATGGTGCTCGGCTGCTGACCCAAAAGACGCGGGTTCGATCCCGGCCGCGGCGGCTAGAATTTCTTTGGAGGAGAAATTCTAGAGGCCCGTGTACTGTGCGATGTCAGTGCACGTTAAAGAACCCCAGGTGGTCGAAATTTCCGGAGCCCTCCACTACGGCGTCTCTCATAGCCTTAGTCGCTTTGGGACGTTAAACCCCATAAACCAAACCAAACATCTTAGTAGTGCCACTCCGTGTTCCCGAAAAATTACGACTGTGCCGCAACAAGTAGCTCACCGCCCCATGATGCTTTGAGCGTCCATGGTGGCTGAAGTGCAGCGCCGCCAGCTTTCCCTCTAGGTAATAGTAAGAAACTCTATGCGTGGCACCGATTGCGACACAGCTCGGCAGTGACGTCATCACTTTCTAAATTTTGCGTCACCCTGTCACTTCTCACGCCAGCGGCCCGGGTTCGATTCTCATCTAGACCCGAACTTCTCTCTCATGTCGTCATATGACCGATCACGTACGTCACAGCGGCCAACTTCCGGCGACAGATTTTGCGGACACTTTCGGCGTCAACATCACCATCTAATACCTTGACACTAGTAAACTGAAAGAAGGCCCAACTCAAACGACACTTGTCTTGGGAGGCACTGAATTGTGGCCCAATAATTGCGAGATCGCGTAAGCAAACTTGGCGGTAATAGGTATGTTCGTCAAACGGTTTTCTTTTGCAGTTCAAACAGTCATTTATGAAGATGCTTGCCGACGTGGGACATTTAATATTCTCAATGAAATGACACGCTAGAAATTACTATGGATCTCGCAATAAAAATACAAACAAAAATTTATTATACAACAGCCATGTATCCATAAAGCCTTAGGGAAATGAGCGCCTCTTTAGTACTAAATTGCATTTCACAGAGTGTACCCCCCCCCCCCTGTTAGATCTTTCCAAAGTGCCCACCAAGATCGCTGATGTTCCACTATTCGGCTATGGTTGTCGAAGAGGCAAGGATTTCGTCCGTGTTTTTTTGCGTGTTCCTTCTCTGTGTGTGTGTGCTTCTTCGTTGCAATATGAATAAAGAATGTTACCAACTTGCCTAAAAATGTGTTTTACTCAAGGCAAGGATATTTGGTGCAGCAGATCCAGTCACCGATTAACGAAAACCTACGTGACTGCGAGGGCAACAAGTGAACAAGTGGGCGCGACGTTCGTTGCTGCAGTCACACAGACGGGAACCAGAGTTTAGGGAACGACTTTCCTCTTCCTTTTCAGACAGTTGGCTGCCCTGCTCGCAGAACCTCTGCGTCAAGGCTGCGCGCGGGCCCTTCATTGATAGTGTGTGCGTCATTAGGTCGCCCTCTTTTGATGATAAGTGCACGAGCTGCGACTGGTGCCTTGTCCGAATTGTTGGTGAGCGCATGCTGCCCAACCGGAAATGGACACAGAGGGCGAATCGTAGTTGCTAGAGCACCGTACCGTGCTCTAAGGGCACAGTGACAACTTTCACTGCACCCGAAGATTTTTGTTTGTTAGACATGGTCAGAAGACGAAATACAGACAGCGCCACCACCAGGCATTCTTCTTTTCGTGTATCTCTGAGGCTAGGCTAGGCCGCCATCCACTATCAAATGGGGTTCACATAGTCGCTTTTAGTTGTAACGTCTGGTGTGGATGGAAGGAAAAATTTTCGGCCCTTAAATTTAATCTTTCGAGTAATCATTACGTATTTTGCTGTGAACAAGAATCGGTGTAGTCAGAAAGTGCCACAGATTGGATTTTGTCTTAAAACAAAAATTATATCTCTTTATCCTCTTAAGGACGCGAGCATTTCTCCTGGAAGCTTCAGTCCACCTTGGGGTCATGTTTGTGGCGTCCTGAGCCTTAGCCGTTGAAGGGGCCGGGGCTGGCGTACGCTACGAAAGGATTTTGCTTTCTGCACGTTAGAGAAAGTGACTTCAAAACAACAGCACAGTTCTTATTTGCGCTGTGATGCTGCAGGGATAATAAGCCGAATCGAGTGGTGCTTTCAGTTGTGATCGTGTAGACAGTGAGATTCGCTTTTTGAACCCATGGAACTTCTCGCAGCCTGAAAACACAGGGAGGGCTCGGGTGGTACTTCCACTGTAAGCGCCCCTGCTACCCTCTGCGACCTCTCAAGTCCGTATAGCGCCGTATGTGGCTTCTGTATGCTTGAAATGAGTGTGAAATTGGCTGAGCGCATCATTATCTGCTGCGGTGTAAATTATATCAGCTACTTAACTGTACAATTAGCAGATGTATATCCGCAAGAGCACTTCATTCTGAGGACAGCTCCTTCTTTCACATTCATATATTTCTGTTTTTGTACATATGCTGGACCTTAGAAAATGAGCTTTTTGTTTCATGCAGCTTCCGTCCGAATGCGGCTGCCACAGCCGCGACCGAACACATCAGCTCACGCTGTGTTGCAGAACGACACGTATGCCTTCAGCGAACACGTTGGATTAAATGTCTCCTACCCGAAATGTAAGCAACAACTGCAACAACCACAAAAAGCGCCCACGGCGAGAATGCAGGAAGCAGAGTGCGCACGAGATAAAAAAGAACGTCACTTTGTTCAATGCATATGGAAACTAGCCATTCTAATGAACTGTTCGTAGCGAGAACCAGCCTTGACTTTAACTACACCAACTTTTAGGCATTAAAGTGCTCTTTCTGTTTCGAGCTTAGAACACAGCTACGTTGTTATTGAGCGCTCATAAACGTTCAAAAGCTGACAGGTAGAGAAGATTCACTTTTTCCATGTCTAAAAAGGAAGGAAAGAACATGTTAAAAGCAGAGGTAAAAGAGAGTGCATGAGTCGCTGCCGTCGTAATTTTCAACTCTTAGCAGCGGGCGTCAGGATGAAATTTCTGGGAGAGCCTAGTGTACTTCGTGACGTTTCAAAAGATATGTCGGCTCGGTCATGTTTCAGTACGCATAAGAACTAGCACATACGCGGTGGTTCTACATAGGAAAAGTAATACAATACTAATCAAGAACGGATAAGGTAAGGTGACGCAATCTCCCCAGAGCTATTCAACGTGTGTTAGAGGAGGTACCCAAGGTCTGGATTGTAAGATCTGGGAACAATAGTCAAGGCGAAAATTTTAGCAATCATCATTTGGCTGGAGACATTGCCCACTTGACTGACTGTGGGGGCAATTGCATCTCAGGATAAAGAATTCAAACACTCAAACGAGAGCGTTGAGCCAAAAATTTACATGAAGAAAACTAATGTTCAACAATCAGGGCAATCATGGAAGAAAGGTGTATGATAGGCATCGAAATATTGGAAGTGGTGAGAAAACACATCTATCTACGGCAGGTATTGGCTGCATGTGTGCATTATTGTAAGGAAATAGCCAAGAACATGAGAAGAGGAGCAAGTGCTTTCGGTAAATACTCCCAGGTCAAATATAGCTTATTCCCAATAGCAGTGAAAAGGAAATATATAACATTTGTATTTTCCCAATGCTGATCTATTTGGTAGAAACTTGGAGATTAAAATATAGGTATAAAGAATGAAGAATAAAGGTGCAGCTTTGTGCTCACACTGAATTTCGAGCATGTATTAGTTTCATAGTAATCTTGTGTTATTTGTACCTGTACTTAAATACCAAAATGAATGCATTCTATGTATGCTACGAACAAAACTTTGAACAATAACGCAAGATGTCAGAAATGCTACTTTTACCCATTTAGTAGATTTCTGACGCATTAAAAAATACCATATTCCGTTCGGCTTAATATAGGGTGAGAAGTTTAAGTTGTCCGACGACGAAATGAATCAATGAACCCCCGAAACAACGGCATGGTCGATGACCCTTTTAAAGCGAAATCATTGCGAGGCAGATCCCTAAGAAAGCACGGCATTGTCATAAATGAGGAGGTAGATGGTGTCGCAGTGTCACATGACATCGCTTAACCGGGAGAAATGCCGGGACATCACAAACGCTGACCGAAACTGACGTGAGCACACTGCAAGTGTTCCGACACGCGCACTAGTTGGCTTGCCTTATATAGAGTGTCTCTCTCTTAAGACTTTGGGTATTTTCTAAATGGCTTTTTCAGCTACTAGAGCGCTTTTTTGAGGCATAGCATTATCAGGAGTGTAGTACATCAAAATACTGCTGAGTCGTGCTTACCAGCGGGGTGGTTAACTAATAATAAAAAGTCAACTTTTTAACTATTACTTTTAGGTTACTTAATTACTGACGAGCATGTTGGTCACCGTAAATATCATCCATAACTGTTTTTAGGATTTAGAAAACGCGGTTACCCTCTGCGCTGTCGCCATTACATATCGGCTATTTCGATTAGTTACGTGCACTGGAGAGGTTGCTTTCCCTGCAAGATTCTCGAAAGTGCATCTATTTTGGCGCGTTGTTGCCATATTTTGTTGGGCCACAGCGCTTCACGTAACCGCGTTTGCGAAATTCTAAAAACTGATGTGGATATTACTTATCGTTGGCTGCACGCTTCCGAATAATTAGGGAGCCTAAAAGTAAAAGCTAAAAAGTTCAGTATTCAGTTTCAGTGAACCCTGCTGCTAGTTTGCACGTCTTATCTTTATTCTGATGTACTGAACCGCTGACAGTACCATGCCGGAAAATGCGCTCTTCTAACTCAAAAAGCCTATATTTTTGTGTAAAATCTTGGGTGAAACACCCAGCACACCCTCCAAGAGACAACGCATTATTTTGCCCAACGAGAGGTTTCTGGCGCGAAGACTGGGGGCCTCGAAATTGTCTCACAACTGCAGGACTGGTTGCGTTGGAACCTGCGAGCAATCTATAACGAGACTGCTAGTCGCAGCCTGCGCCAGGCATCGGTCAGGAGTCGAAATGTCAACTAAGGCATACATGGGGGTCTTTAGGAGCCAGCCGGCCCTGCGAGTGGGGGTCGTATTCGCTTGCAGGTTCGGACCAGAAGGTGCAGAACACGCACTTTCCGACCATGTGCTATCACATTCTTCTCGTGCACTGTAATTAAGCGGTGGTTGTCTCCCCTCCACAGGTTGTCATAAACGAAAGGACGACAGAATAGGAAGTGTTTATTGACTGTGTCCCGACACACGGTTTAGAGGACGAAATTTTCCTACGGCAGCTTGTAGTGTGCAGGAAATATGTTCACAAACACAGCCCATTTGTTAGCACTGAAGTATAATTTGTACGGATTAATATCATATTTATGAATGTACAATTTTAATACATTCGCAACATGTTTTGTCACGTATTTGAAACGTGCTCGAAACATGCTTTAGGTGGGGTACATATTTTCAGCATATCTTAAGGATACATTTCAAATACTAAGCGAGATATTTCAGGAACCTCTTTCGTGCGTAGGTTTAGAGCATTCATGAAGGAAATTATCTTTAAAATGCAATATAAATATTCCGTCGTAAATTCAAAACGCGTTAATTTTCAGTAAGGAATACCGTTCTTCTCCTCTTCTTTTCACTATGAGTCCTCGGAAACACTGACGATTGCGTGCTGCTCAATAACACGTCGGGCTACCTCATCGGCAGCGTAATGGTCCCCACTGGTAGGGAATGCTGGCACGCGTAGTGAGATTGTTGACGCCTGACAAACGGCCATGCTTGGTCGGCCTTCTACCAGCTCGGTCGCGGTCACAATCACAGAGAGCAATGGGCTCTTCCACTTGAGCAGGCATCGGAAACTGTGCATTGCTGACCTGTGCTTGGGCGACATGAGCACTGCCGAAGTGCGCAGTGCCCAATGGAGCACTGCCGACCTGTGCACTGCTTAACAGCTCAGCGTCAATGTGTGAAGCAGCTGCCGAGCTTAGTGCTGCCTTCTCTTCCATAGGTGCCCTCACCACAAGGCCTATGCTCAAATCTGCTCCATGTGGCGGACAATGTGGTCAACACTTGCTTTCAGGAACCGTGTCCTCATAGCTGTCCATAAGTGGTGTTCCATCCTGGTCCTCTTCATCCGACGTCTCCACCGTCTCAGCAAAGCTTGACGCTGCAGCTGCAGGCGCTCCCTTGTATAGCGACTCCTTCGATTCTCGCTGAGCAGACCCGGCAACAGCGGAATTGGTTGCAGTGGGCGGGTGCAGGCGCCTCGCAGCCTTTTGAATCAGGAACCCTGGAAGCACCGCCTTGAGCTCGGGGGCAGATGTCTGACCAGGTACGCGTCCTGGCGCCTTGTTCCCACCTAAATCCTGGTCGGCACTTCTGGGCTGCCCACTGGGAGCAGCCTGCAAACTAGGAGCGCTCTGCAAACTGGGGCCAGGTTGCATTGGTGTCAGCTGTGGAAAGCGAACCGTTCCCGGAGTGCAGTTCTGAAGATCAGTGCCTGAGTAGTCGCTGTCCGTGGGTGTTATGAACTGGCTGGATCGGTCACGAGACACTTCTGTCTCCCTTGAATCGCTAGCCTCATCTTCGCCACTTGCCTCTTCCTCAGGCAAATGCAGCATGGAGGAGCCTCCTACGTTCTGGCCAGTGTTGTCAAGGTCAGGGCTAGCTTGCGAACACTTCGAAAGTGACAGGGCAAGTCTGAGCCTCCAAACTGTTGGATATGGTGTTGGCTGGACGACCTCACTGAGTTCTGTTGGATTCGGGCAGGTGCCGGTATGTTCTTCCCCTGGGCCCCTTTGATGAACATCTGGCGTGTAAACAATAGGTGGGAGGTCCACGGGTCGCCGCTTCAGGATGGAGGCCATTTCGCTTGTTAATGCATGCGCCGCAGGGTTTGTCCGGCGTGGATAGCCCTCCCACAGGATTACGGGACGCGAGCACAGGATCGATACTCCACCATCCTCTAGCCGAATTTGCGAGGTGTAGTGGCTGACTGCCGGATTAGACACAGAGGCACACGATTCACTCTCAGCCACCCTGTCGGGAGGAGATGACACAGCGGGTGGCATTGAGGACTCCGTAGCATCCATGGTGGCAATCACAGCAGGCAGGCGGGGCGTGGTGGCCTTGCGAGGCACACCAGTGGGCACCATCACTGGTTCACCTGACGGGCTTCGCCTGCGTGCCGCTGCATCCAGCTGCGATGCTGGCAGTGGCATCGGCCGCATCAAGCTTCGCACAAGATTTAGCGTGGCGGATACCTCCTGCTGCACCTCGGGAAGGTATGACCGCAGCATTCTGCCCTCTCGAATTAACTCTTGAAAGCAGCCGGTCAGCTGCAGGGCAGCATGGTGATGTGCGCACTGGAAGAAGTACAGCACAATGTGGCGGATCCAGGTGGGCTCGGCCTGTTCGGAGATGAGACTGACCTGCCGCTCTTCGTCCGCGGCAGACGAGAGCACGTGCAGAAGCAGCTCCAGCTGCTCACGGTTTTCCGGCACTTTCAATTTTCTAGCCGGCGCTATAATGCATCCCAGTAGCTGCTCCAGGCTGGACAAGTGACCGTGCCTCCGGATCAGCTCAAGGACGCCGATGACTTGACGGTTGGACAGGAGCACGTCCCTACGCACGGTCTTGTGCTCGTGCGCGGGAGCCATTTGCAGGTTATCGAGGCAGCGAAGGACCAGCTGTGACTGGCAGTGGAGTAGCATTTGCACGGTGAGGTCCCACAGAGCGCCCAGAAGCGATAGCAGTTGAATACTGACCTGCTGCTCCACCCGAGGCACGCTCTCCACCCCTTCCTGATGGTTGCCATTATCGACAAACCAGATTCCCCGGTAAAGGCGCCGCACGTCAGTGCTCAGGACAGAAGCAGATGAGAAGGGCTTCAGATTTTCCTTGACCGGTGGATAGCTGTGGAAGACGAAGGAGGAGATGCCTAGCAGGAGGCTGTAGTTGGCGACCTCAGGCCCCCAATGCTCGAGACCACGTATGAGATATATGTTGGTGGCTGTGTGTATGCTTGGTGGCGGGGAACACACTCGCAGGGGACGGCCAGGATCGGCTGCATCTATGAGGGTCGCCTTTACCAGCACGTTGTCGATCAGCAATTTTCTTCTCTGGTCACTCGCCTGCTGGCACCAGATGTGGAGGGTGGTGTACGGGTAGGCCAGGCAGACGTCGCTCGCCCGGTAGTCTGGCAGCACCGCGGACTGCAGCAGAACGAGCAGCACCGACAGGTCTCCGAAAAGGAGGCCCGCTACGCCGTGCCACACAGCCGCCAGCCCTGACTTGGTCCTCTGCCTGCCCCGGCCTTGCCCCAGCAGCCGGTGCATGATGCGTAGCTCCGCAAGGTGACTCGGGATGCGCTGACCGGTTGTACCGCCGTCCTGACCAGAACAGTTAAGCAGCAGCTCGCGTATTCCTTTATCAGCGCTATCTCTGGACGATGGGAGCCTGCGAGGAAGACGAAGTGACACGAGCCGCGTGGCAGAAAGGCTCGGGCTCCGGGTCGGCTCGGGATCAGAGTAATATATTGCGGCTGGTTTAGCATTGCATGAAATATGTGAAGGCAGTTTTTTGCAGGTGGACACCACTGACCCGGGCAGGTGCGCACAAAATTTTCGGAACGCCGAAGCCACGGAAAACACCATTTTCCCAACTTGCTAGAAGCGCAGCCATGTACTCATGTGTTCATTGCCCAAATCGCGCTGAGAACTGCAAAACACATTTCACTTCACTGCGGCATCCTTACTGTGCGCAGTAATTGGGCTTTGTGACAATTTTCGTGTTTCCAAACTTTTCCGTGCACCTTTACCTTAGAGCGCGATTGAGGAGAGTTACGAGTTCTTCAACGGCCCTACAAGTCTAGGTGGCTTCGGCAACATCTGCTGATAATGCGATTTGTCGCATATTTTTCATTGCTTGTCGGAAACGAGCGTAGAAAATCATCGTCTGAATGAGCGAATGCGGAATAGGACTACTCCGTTTCAAGTAGCGGTCCAGGCTGCATTCCTCACTTTGTAAAATGTCAAAGTTGTACAAGCGGGCAAAAGTTGCAGTTCTGACATGTTGTAGGAAGGTAAAGTTTTATTACTTGAATACTCATAAAGCATACATTTTCTTTTAAACATTGGGGACAAAATTACACCAAGTCAATATGCAATAACACAATTTATCCGAAATCTATTTTTAACACAGCTTTTATTCTCTGAGAGTCTCGTCCCGGCTGGAAATGTGCAACCTGGTGCTGCCGGTGTTTCCTTTGCTGTGACTCCGATCATCCCTTTGGATCGCTCCCCATCGCCGGCTGATGCCACAAGGATGCAGGAGATGCCTGTTAAGACATTTCCGACAGCTACAAACTCGGAAGACTGAACTCCAAAACGCACAGAACCTGAAGCTAAGCGCGATGAAAGTGGCGCTAAAAAGCTGTAAGAAAACCTGAGCGTTGAAGCGAACCACTCTAGGGGCATAAAAGTGTGCCCCTTTCCTGCAACCTGAGGGAAAGGCCGAAGGCTGCTTCAAATGAGGAGGAACACGGTTTGGAAACAGTTGCAACGCGTGCATCACGGAGGAAAAGTGGCTGAGTGCCACCAACTCACAAGTCGTCCGCAACTCTGACCAGGGCTGGCCACAACAGGATGTCGAAATGGAGCAGCACAAGCAAGGCATCAGCAGCGCGCAAGACAAGGGGTGCCATTGAGAAACAGGTGTCAGCACAAAGCCGCACTAAGAGGAAGCCATCGGAGGCCTCTCCTAGAAGCACATGGACAGTCAGCGAGAGCGAAGGTAAACCCAGCACCAAGCGTGCAGCACGAAGTCCAAGGCTTAACTCGGAGGTTCCCAGCTCTAGAGGATGAAGCAACGTGAAGGCCAGTTTGGCTTTTGAACGCGCAGCATGCAAGAGTCTGGCCGCACACAGTCCTCGCTGGCAATCAAAGACGCCCAGTCCGGGAAGGGCAGGAGTGGCTAGGAAGCAGTCTGCAGTGCCCAGCACCAAACGAAGCCATAAACCGTCCCTGGAAGGAGCCTGCACAAGACGCGAGGGTGCAGTCGAGAGCAGGCAGAACCAGGCACCCGGCGCCATTGACGCACAGTCTTCGAGAGGCGACTGCTTACACACCGAGCTCTGAAAGGGAACCACGTCTCCGCAGTGTTGCCAAAGGCAAGACTCCGAGCCCTACGATGACTACGAGAGCCAGGCGGCGTTCTTCTTCCACAAGCGTAGTTAAGGTACTGGAAGTAAGAGCTGCGCGGAGCTGCACATACTATTCGTGTTCTCGTCCAATTTAATCCATTCGTAGTGCACATCGGAAGGTATAACCAAGTGGGCGGGATTAAGGCTCACCAGAGCCAGGCTTCGATCAGCCCGTACGTCCGGAAACGTGCAGGGGGGCGGTTTCGAGCACAACATGCTTAACTTTCACGCCACTAACTCTATTTGCGAGCGCCCTTGACCATTCGTTCGTATTTCGTGACAAAGAGGTCTCGGCTCTTTGAGACCATAGGAGACCTCCTCGACGCCGCCTGTTGTAGCATGTAATGGCGCCGTTCAAGGAATCACAACCGTTTTGGCCCCAATGCCTCGAACGGCCTCCGATGCGCGCGATGCGCTGACCTTGTCCCCAACCCTCGCGACTACCCGCGCTGCGGTTACAATACTTATTTTTAGACGGCGGTCCACGGCGGAAGAAAGAAACTACCCGCCGGTGCCTAACCTAATCGAGCGCCTGGGACGAAGCTTATGCGTTGGCAACAATTTGATCACTTCTTCCGCAGTTTACACTGCGCGATACCAGTGCTCGCTACTTCGTGCCTCCCTGTGCTCCGCGCTCACAGCCAAAGTACGCGGACGTACTGCGTCGTCGGTCCCCTTTTATCGACAGTTGAGCACCGTAGTAGCAACGCAGATGGAGGCTGCTGCGATTGTCAACTCTTGTGCTGCTGTGATTGCGGTTGTGATTGCGGTTGTGGTGGGGATGGCGAGCTGCTTGAGGCAGCATTGCTCAGTCTAGTGAACCATGTCAGTAACATCTACGAAAGACCCAACCAACTCTATCCAAGCTTTCTACATGGGGCTTGACTTTTGAGCAGCTCTGCATGGCTCAGTGTTTGTAAGTGCAGTTCACTCCTCTACACAGCTTTCTCGGGACTTCATCGGGCTGTCAGAACATAACTAGTCTACCAGATGAGGTTTTGTGTGCCTAACCGAAAGCCGTCTATGAAAATAATGCCACCACTACCCCATACTATTCCATTATAGTTAGCACTACGTGATGCCGAATTTGTTTTTGTTCTGTTCTCTAAAAGGGCAAAACGTTGTGTGCTTTGACCCAGGTTATTTTTCACGCAAAGAAAGTGCAGGCCATTGCAACAACACTAATGCTCGAAAGGACATTCACGGCTGTCACCATGAGTAAAGACATACGTTCTGGAGTCGTTTCACAGGTTGTTAAATGGGCTCGCTCCCAAATAAACCGCCTTCACATACAGCGCCATCAGGGCTCTGTGGGTCTGCATAAGGATACATGCACAATATTATTTGTCATGTCTAAGTAGTGCAACACAAAAGCGTGTGTAATTTTTTTTTTTGCAACGTGGTGCAACATTAAGCATGCTTTATGCAAGAATGTTTTGGCGGGATGGAGTGCTATATATTTTGAAAATTCAAATGGTGCAGATATATAGATACAGAGAGGGGGAAGGGCAGGGATTTTAACCAGAAAGGTTTCCGGTTGGCTGCCCTGCACTGGGGAATTGTGCCAAGGGCCAAAAACCTTAAGGACTTTATTAACCACACTATTAAAGACGAAAATTCGATAGCATATGGGTACCCTGCTTTGCTCTATACAATAAGTGTCTAATGTTCTTGCGATTTTCCCGCCAAAAACTCCAAACCTATACCGTATGTATGAGTCATCACCTAGAATTTGTTGAGTAATTTGCATCGAATTTTCATATGGGATTATACTACTCCGAGCCCCTAATCCACTTTTATTACCTACTAAACCGATTTAAAGGGCAACTGAAGTGTCTTTTGTACCTACTCTGTTTTTACTGAAACTTTTACGGTCAGTTCTACGCAGTTTTCTGGTCCTTTGTGCCGAATTTCGAAGCATGGAGAACAAAGTTGCAAATTTCCGGCTTTGTGGCCTCAATAGAAGAGATTTTGCGCGCAACCTTGCGTGTGTGACGTCACTGGATGCACGGCCGTCGATAATCGCTCTGCGTTTGCTGGACAGAATTTCGAGCTGCTTTTTCGCCATTTCAGTCAACTATCCAAGCTCTCACATGCAGTCGCCAATTTGGCCATTCAACGCGGACACAACAGGTTCTGTGACAGTACCCTTGACGTCCACCGGACGGCAGTCTTGACGTCATCCTTTTAGGGCGCCTCGATGCCAGCGCTGCTTTTCAGGGTGGGGACAGCCTTTGTATCACCCTGCGCCGCCTCTCGGCGCCATGTTGGTTCTTTCCCGCCGGCCGTCGACCCGAACGGACCTGCGTGCGTGCGTTCTGTTTCACTCTCCAGGTGGCGTTGTGGAGCGATAGCTCGTGTTTTGTGTAGCGCCTAGTGATGTGCGTGCTTGTTAAAACATGACTGGCTGTTGTGTCCCTCTGTGCGCTGGATCGAGCGCGAAAGGGCAACATCTATCTGCGATGGCTTAACACTCCTGAAAAACCAGCCGAGTGTTACGCTAGCAACACTGTAACAGGTACGAGTCTACAGTAAGGCAAGCACATTTTAACCAGATAAGCTTCCCGACAGCTTATAATTTTGTTTCTTATTATGTATTTATAACCATACTAAAAGAAAAATGGCACGTTTCATGAGTAGGCAGACAGAAGGGCCTATTGAAGAGGAAAAAATTACTAAGAACATTTTTCAGCAATCAGACACAATTTATTCACAATGTTAAGTAGTCATTTCACTTTATACGCTCTCAGGAAGGTTATCTGGTTAAAATGTGCTTGCCTTTCTGTAGGCTCGTACCTGCTGCAGTCTTACTTGCGTAACACTCGACCTCGCATATTTTCGTTGTGCCCGTCGGTGCCCAGTTGTCGCGTTTTACTAGTGGCAACCTTCCTAAGAGCTTATAAAGTGAAATGAGTACTTAATATTGTAAATAAATTGTGTTTGATGTAAAATGTTCTTAGTAATTGTTTACTCAACTAAAACAATATGGCCAAGGTGGCAGAAATTTAATGTATGCAAGCAGACAAGTGCTGGACTTTGTCTTTCAGTGTGAGAGTGCTTTCAAGTCCTTTGCTGAAGCTCAAGATCTGACCCGTCTGAGGACGCCTTTGAAAGCACTGAAGAAAATTATTGGAAAGCATGTAACTTTGCCAGAAAACCCATGTTGCCTCCACAAAAATGTGACTGAAAACTTCTTGAGCGCTTTGTCTCCACACGGCTTCGCATCTATCTGCGATGGCTTAACACTCCTGAAAAACCAGCTGAGTGTTATGCTAGCAAGACTGTAGCAGGTACGAGCCTACAGTAAGGCTAGCACATTTTAACCTGATAACCTTCCTGAGAGCTTATAAATTGAAATGACTACTTAATATTGTAAATAAATTATGTTTGATTGCTGAAAAATTTTCTTAGTAAATTTTTTCCCCTTCAATAGGCACTTTAACTGCTGTCGGCCTACTTATGCAACGTGTCATTTTTCTTCTAGTCACATAAATATGATTAGAAATCTATAATAGGAAACAAAATTATTATTAAAAGTGCTGCGAACACGAAATTCCATCAGTGTAATAATAATTGTAAAAATAATTCCAGTGATGCTTGTGGAAAGCATAAGACATAAAAATGTTAATAAAAAAGGGGGTAACCTCGCAAGAAAATATTGCCACCTTCATGTTACGATACACGGGACATGTGTCGCACACCCTCTTTGGAAGCCAATTGTTTATGTAAGCAGACTGCTAACCAGACGGCAGAGAAGAAAATTTACATTTACATCACGGTGGTATTGGCTTCACACGCCCGTCCCCTTCTCTCTGACCGATAGATAAGCTGCCGCCGCAACACACCCAGCGCATTCGAAAGAAACCAAGATGGCGCCGAAAGGAGTGGGTGTCCCCACTCTGAAAAGCAGCGCTGGCATCGAGGCACCCTACATCCTTTAGCGGAAACCCAGTTTCGGTTTCGCTTTCCTGGTTTCCGCTTTTTTTTAAATGCTCCAACTTGGTATTTTGAAAAACGGTCTTCTCCAACGGAGTGAGGACACTGTGGTATGGGCTGTGGTTATCAACTCAACGAAAAACGGAGTTGCCCTCTAATCTATTCTCTAGGGTCGGCTACCTGCAAAATTTTAGAAGTCCTGGGATATTTAGGACCCTCTGGATCGCAATCATAGAACGCAGGGAGTCCTCACACCACTGCTTGCGCGGTGGTGCAGCGGTTAAGGGGTGCGCCACTGCCCGGCAGGCGGGTGCTTCAAACAGAGCCGCCGGTGCGGCTTGAGAGGCCCAGGTTTCTCTTCCCAGCTGCCGCACGGCTCTTGCACAGGCCACATCAACATTAGCCAATTGCATCGAATTTATTTGAATTTACTTCACAGCCACTTACCGCGGGCGGCAAGTAACTCACAAACGAGTAGATAGGGTGCCGCGTGCCATAGTGGCCAGGTTTCGATGACGTCACAAGGTCACGTGACCTCTCTCGACCACAGAAAATTTCCAAAATGCTGCCGCATTAAGAGGATTTTTAAAGCTTACCGATGGTATTCTGTTGTTCCTCCAGTAGCTTCACTGGGCACCTCTTGGTTGCGCAAAATTACTTAGTCTCTGGGTGCATGTCAGAGTCAGTCAAGCACCTTCATGAGAGACAGGATGAAGACATTGATGAAGCGCTGTGTGTGGATGGACAAGGCATTAACCATGGTAAGATGTACTGAATGAAAAAAAAATTACATCACTTAAAAAGTATTAAACACGATCTAAACCGGATGACCACCTGTGGTGGTGAGCGCTGAAAACTGGTTTCGGGGAATGTATATGAATTGCAGAGATTTAATGTCGCAAAGCGGCTCAGGCTATCGGGCCACCGTAGTGAAGATCTCCGGAAATTTGAATCACCTGGGACTTTTTAACATGCACTGACATCTCACAATACGCGGGTCCCTGGAATTTCGCCTCCACTGAAATTCAAACGCAGCGGCTGGGATCGAATCCGCGTGTTTCGGGTCGGCAGCTGAGCGCCGTAACCTCTGAGCAACTGCGGCGGCCTCAACTGAAAACCCCAGAGGCTAAGATAATCGGCCCAATACTGGTAATACACTGGCAAAGGCCGGTCCTCGAAAGGAACAGAGTGAAACCACACATTTTCTATATTGGGCCGATTACCTTGCATTTGGGAATGTACTTTTCACTTGGGAATGCACTTGGGAATAATGCAATGTTCTATAGCACAGGGAACTTCACAAGGGCGTCTAGTACCCAAAATGAAAGCTCCACACACTGAAGCCTAAGGTTCTAGCACGCCCAGAAGTAGGTTCATGTGCGTCCAATACGCACGGCCTATTCTCAGTCTTCAGTGTTTCCTGTCCACTCTGAGTCAGGTTATCAGCGCTTCCACTTGTACAAGTGCGTCCCGAGTTTCCGGTATCTGTCCGTTCGGGTTCTCAAATGAAACACGTTCAATATCTACCGTGTCTCAAAGAGCGGCTGATGCTATATCGCGAAGCGGTACGCCGTCACCGAGTATGCTACGATGACGAGAAGCCCAGCAGAGGGTTGTTCAGTCCTTGCGAATAGGTATAGCCAATTCAATTGATTTTGTTTGATTACATAAGCCGAGACAACGCAGGAAGCCTTGAAACAACCACTTCGCGTTTCGTTTTTTTCCTTGCATTGTGGCTCAGTATCCTTTCCTTTGCATGTTTATTTGAGTGTTGCAACTTTTTTGTTTCTGCGTTGCTCCTGTTCCTGGACCAGACTTCTCAATTTTTATATATGAGCCGCTTGAGTTAAGCCTGAATGAAATTTTGTCCTGTTTGGATCTGCGCCAAACCCCTGGACAATCTCCTACCATGGGTATGTGCCATGGCTTCAGAGGCAAGATAAAAAACAACCAGAACCCCGAGCCTTTTTTCTACGCGGCTCGTGGCGCTTCCTCTTCCTCGCGCGCTCCCATCGTCCAGAGGTGGCGCTGCTGCAGAACGTACTGGGCCGCTGCTTGACTGCTCTGGTCAGGACGAGGAGACGACCGGCAAGCGCATCCTGACTCACCTCGAGGAGCCGCGCATCTTGCACCGGCTGCTGGCGGGAGCCCGGGGCGTGCAGATGCCCATCTCACGGCTTGGGGCAGTGTGGCACGACGCGGCGGGCCAGGTGTTCGGCCACCTGTCGATGCTGCTCGGTCTGCTGCGGTCCGGGGTGCTCCCAGACCACCGGGTGAGCGACGGCTGCCTGGCCTACCCGTACACCGCCCTCCTAAAAGCTACCTATGAAAGGATCCCGCGTGCGGAACTGAAGTTCCCTGCCCACGTCTCTGGTGATGCCAAGGATCTCATTTCTAGGCTGCAGCGGAAGGAACCGAAAAAAAAGGGCAAGCCTAGGGGAAGTGATGTCGCATCCATGGATCTCAAAGAATGCAGAGTGTAGCTTCTCCTATCTGCACCTTTCTAGTGGACTTGTACATGAGTGCTTGCCTAGGAGAATCCTCCATGTGTATCCGCCCGGGGAGCAGGCAGGCGTGTGGCGAAGAGGAGTCAAGGCATCGACAAGGAAGCATACTGACACAAAAAAAAAACATACTTCGAAGACAAGTCTCTGCGAGTCAAAGGGACATTTGGCTTCGTTAAAATTGTGGACATTCATCGAGGATACATATGGAAAACAATGCGTTTGTAGTTAATACGTTTGTAATTTTAAACATTATCTGTATTCATGTATTCATTAAACTTTTATCGCGATTTATGCAACCATGTTTTGGGAGGGTGCCCTGTTATTTACTTCGATTATTAAAATAGGCCAAAGGGCCAAAACACTCAGCGATCTTCTTAACGGCATTCTGAAAGAACAAAATCCAATAGCATAGAGGTTGCCAGCTAAGCTTTATACAGTAAGTGTCTAATGTTATTGCGTTCTTGCAGCCAGCACTGTAAACGTATGGCATGCATGAGTCATCACATCAAATGTTTGAATCCGTTGGACTGGATTCTCATATTTGGTTAAGTAAACCAACTCCTTTAAACTCATTTAAAGGGCAACTGCAGCGTTTTTCTGCCTCCTATGAATTCATTGAAAGAGTTATTGTACTTGTTCCGCATTTCTCTTGTCCTTTGTGCCAAATTAATGAGGGGGGGGAACGAATTTAAAAATTTCCGCGTTTTGTGGCCTCAATCGGGGAGATGTCGCAGGCTGCTTTGCGTCTGTGACGTCGCTGGAGCATAACTGCCGACGTTATCTTGGCGTTTCCTGCTCAGAATTTCGAGCTGGGGTTTGGTCATTCGAGACGAATATTGAGTCAATCTCTTACTTAGTCGCTAATTCGGGCAATCAACACGCTCACGATAGATTTTGCAACAGTATCCATGACGTCACAGCACCCTCTCTCGTGACGTCACCATTTGGTTGAAACCCAGCAAGCCATCCGCCTGGCGGCTGAGGCCGTGAAGAGACAATGTGTCTTCACCATACCTTAGTTTGCGAGGCTCCTAAGTAGGGCTCCCTTAGGCCTGCGGGCCGGGGGGTCCAAAAAGGAGTCTCATTTCGGTGGAAATAAACGTTTTGATGATGATGATGACCCAGTCTAGGTTTCTATTTCTGTATTTTTTCCTCTTATTAAATACTCTCACTTGGTATTTAAAAAAAACGGCTTTTACGCCGGAGCGAAGCGTCTGTGGACAGTTGTGGAGGAAACATACCAAAATAATACGTTTGTAATATACTGCAGGATATCTACACTGAATTTTAAACAGAATTTGGGTTCATGTTTTCAAAAAATTAGAGATCACTGCGGCGACTCGCATTGGGAGAATGCGAAAGGATTGATGGGCCCTCGGCACTCGTCGCCTTTCTTTAACGTACTTTTTGTTCGTTAGTTAGCCTAATTATCCTATGCTTTTATTAAAGATCGATTTATTCACTCTGATTATACTTTTATCTCAATCAACCATTGTAGTTTTCCAAATTTAGCGCCATGATTGCTCTCCCGTCCACTTACTATATCCCCGTATAGCCTATCCAAGCGTCCACTGGTTTTTGCTGATAATTATTAACTAATTAATCTATGTCAATAAAACTTTTTTTGATTAATTATCACCATATAATATATTTCAATTCATTCCAAACATTATTTTCACTCTTTAGGCTATTTTTCCACTATTCTCCCGTCCAAAGCTGTTTTCCCATCCGTTCGCTTTATCGATATCCGCGCTCTTTCGACGTTTCTTCGACATTTTTGGCACTAGTTAATTAACCAATCATTGTATAAACATTTGCTGCGCATTGTCCACACATCACCCTATTTCGATTACATCTACTCCTTTGATGCTACGTTTTATGAGGACGTCACGACTGCTGCGGACACGTTTTCCGGACATGTTTTCGTGACACGACCCCACTGACACCGCCTAGAAACGCTTTCGCATTATAAAAACCAGGAGTTGGCCTTTAATCCATTTCCTCGGGTGGGCCTAGTCAAAATGTTGGGCGTTCAGAGATTTTCAAATCTGGCGGTGCCTTATGATCAGTCTACAGCTCGGGTGACCCCACAACCATCTTAATCGCATTAATAGAACGTATGCGGTCCTCATACCACTACTGGCGCAGTGGTGCAGGCTTTATACGATGCGGCACTGCATGTGACGTGACTGCTTCAAAGAGATCAACCTATGGGGCTCGAGATACTCAGGTTGCCCTTCGCGAGAACCCGTAAGGTTCATGCAATGCGTCACGGTAAGAATTTCAAAATTTCGTTGAATTTATTGGAACTAACTTCACTTCCGGATACCAACGCGGGCAGCCTGCTCACAACCCGTCATATAGGTCGCCATGCGCCATGGTGGCCAGGTTGTGATGACGTCGCAAGCTCATGTGACCTCTCTGAACCAATCATTATTGGCCACCTGACACGATGTGCCAGTGAAATGTCGTAGGCAGGTTGGAATGAGAATACAACATCAGGTGACAACTCC
This sequence comes from Amblyomma mixtum, assembly GCF_055824585.1. Taxonomy (NCBI): domain Eukaryota; kingdom Metazoa; phylum Arthropoda; class Arachnida; order Ixodida; family Ixodidae; genus Amblyomma; species Amblyomma mixtum. Next base: position 396,390,424 of record NC_143014.1, read on the forward strand.
AACCAATCAAGGAATTTCGTGACAGAGAAGCCAGAACTATTTTATGAGACGAAAAGCTAAATGCTATCGCAATGAAAGTTTCTAACGTTAAATGATTTCTAAAGCTACCCGATTTTTTAAGCTTCACTGGACACCTCATTGTTCCGCACAGTTGCTGAAGTTCTGGGCACATGTAAGAGTTAGGTATGGAATTTACTGAGGAACAGAGGGATGTCGCTGATGACGCGCTGTGACCGGATCTACAGGTGGCTAACGATGATAACATATACTAAATATAGAGAAATTACAGAAAATAAAATGGATACCGCACCGTCTAGACCAAATGATGATCGCGTGTGGTGGTGTGCGCTGAAATATGTTATGCGTACCTCTCAGGGAAATGTAGTTTTCTAGTCTTGCAGAATACAAGACACTTCAGAACGACGTGGAGCACACAAAACGGAAGCTCCAAACTTTCAATATTGCGGTATCTAGCACGCATAGTGCGAGGTGCGTGTAATACATGCGATCTGTCCTCAGACTTCAGGGAATGACTTGCTTGATGTCAGTGTTCCGTTTAACTTCTGTGCCCGCCTCTGAGCGCTTAAACTTCTACGCTTGCATGCCTAGTTTTCTCTATCTGCGCTTTCAAGTTCTAAACCAAACATCTTCACAATCTACCGTGTCTCAGAGAGCAGCTGATAATCTGCTGAGAAAAGGTGTCTTCTCACCAACTAAACTATGATGTCACGAATCCAAGCAGAGGGGTATGTATTTCCGTGCTCAAGCTCAGAAAATTCAATTGATTTTCATTTCATTGCGTCACCCGTGACAATAGAGGAAGGCATGAAACAACCACTTCGAGTTTAATTTATTTCCTTGTATTCTGTCTTAATTTCATTTGCGTCTGAGGGCAGCACTGTTGACGATGTCATCGACGCACTGGAAACTGGTTTGGTTATTGGGGTTTAACGTCCCAAAGCAACTCAGGCTATGAGGGACGCCGTAGTGAAGGACTCCGGAAATTTCAACCACCTGGGGTTCTTTAACGTGCACTGACATCGCACAGCACACGAGCCTCTATAATTTCGCCTTCATCGAAATTCAGGCGCCGCGGTCGGGATCGAACCCGCGTCTTTCGGGTCAGCAGCCGAGCGCCGCAACCACTGAGCCACCACGGCGGGGCGCACTGGAAACTGTCACAGGCACTGCCGGTATCAAGTCCCTCCAGCACATGGGGAGGGTAAAGTTCGGCGTTTCGGCTGCCTCGGACAGCGCAGCCTCGAAGCTCAAGACCCGGGCCTCTATTCTCCTCAACGGCGTCTCGGTCCCCATTGTGAGTGTAGGCGCAGAAATTATCCATGCTTCCGTTTTCCCAGTTCCTGTTTGGGTGTCTGATGCCTAGCTCGCAGCGGCCTTGTCATCAGACGGCAATGTGCAAGAGGGGCACGAACCCGCATTTTAGGGCCGTCCAGGAATTGGCAGGGGCATTGGAGCAGCAAGAATTGAAATTAAAAAACCAATTCTGAACTTTCTGTCGGTACAGGAATACACAGATATTTTCGATTATCGAGTCGTGCCGAACCTGTGTTGAAGGTGCGGTCTTACCGCCCATATTAGAAGAGACTGCCGCAACTCCCACTGCTCGAGGTGCGGTGTGTTCGGGCGTGCCTCAGGAGATTGCGAAGAGCCATGCTGTGCCGCAGATGCAGCGGAAGCCGTGCTGCCGTCGACTGCGTGCGACCACGGTCATTTGCAGCAGCGGCGGCTACAGAGGCGCAAGTCGCATCCACCCCAACTGCGGAGGCGCCGGTGGATACTACTGGTGGTGACTCAGAGCAAGCTTCTGACAGCCGCGAATCGACTATCGATGAGAAGAGAGGTGATGAAGCAGTCCGCAAATGTATCGATAATAACTTTCCTGCACTTCATTCCACTACGTCCGAAGAGTCGAGTGGGGAGCGCACAGACCGGGGCACTCCGGAACCGACCGGCGCAGCTTCGTCATCGTGCAAGACCACCACAAGGTGCAGCGCTGGAAGCGCTCCCCTAACCGAGTTACGTCGCCAGCCAGCTGGATGCGGCTCCCGGGCAACAGGACGCCACGGCTCGTCTGGTCGACACGACATGCCTGCAAGCTTACAAGAGAACGTCCAAATGAATAGACTGCTAACTGATACTCGGAAAACTGACCTGAAAAATCCACTTCGTTGCCCCACTTACGGGTGACAGTCCCATGGACGGTGATCGTTCGACAATGAAGAGAGGACACCCTGAAACAGCGGAGAGCGACATCTCTACTTATACCTGTACACCCCCGAGTTTCCTAGTGCCCTGACGCATTTGAGGGCACAATGCCCCTTATAAAAATGGCCTTAGTTATGTTTCACCTCTTTTTCCTCAGTTTTAGGTTATCCGCGTGCGCTATTCTTACAATGGACGCCGTCCACTTTCTTTCCCTGAAAGCCCAGGGCGTAAGAAGCCTGGAAAAGCATAGGGGGATTGTGGTCTTTGCCAGATCACGGAACGTGGATATTCTTTTCTTACGAAAGTCCGATTTTAGTTCCCCGTACGATTCTCAGTCTTTTTCTACCCGCTATTTTGTTGATGCCATTTTCACACTCACAGACTAGTTTATGTTTGGCGTTGGAGTCGTATTTTCCAAGGCACCTTTCCGCCGCAGTGTCAACTGCATTTATGGCTTTGCGGGGCGCACCTTGGCAGTAGACTTCAACCTCCATAGCATGTGTGTGAGAGCGCTTGTTTTGTACGCTCCTGTCCGGTGTTCTTTTGAATCAGAGTATTTTTATTCTCTTGATTCGTTTATGTTTTACAGTTATCGAGCTTTCATAGTCGGGGATTTCGACTCTGGTGAAGATCCTTACAGGGATGTACCCAAGCAGCACCGGTAATTGGCCCAATATTGGACATGGATGGTTTCACTCTGGTCCTTTGTGGGACCGGTCTTTTCCGATACATTTACAATATTGGGCCGATTACATGTGCTGTTTGGGTAAACGTCGCAGACGATTCAGGCCGTACCGTGGGGCACGAGCATTAAAGCAGGTTCTTCGTAATTTGAAGCTTAGAGAAGCGTCGGTCGATCTACACGGAGAAGACATTTTTCCAAGCGCTAAAACAAGCGTCCTTGTTGTTTTAGCGCTTCGAAAAATGTCAAAACAGCACCAACAAGCCCGATCCACTACCCTTCTGACGCGGAGAAGAGTTCGTTGCTCCATGGCAACGCGGCAGGAAAATGAGCCGGATTGATCGTTTTCATTTTCCCGAAGTACTTGCCACTCATGTCTCTAGTGACGTCCAACATTTCCGTCTGATGCTCCACGCATCTCTGACCACTTTACAGTATCGGTGAGGCTGCACTTTCGGCAGCCTACACCGCTCAGAGTGCTCTGGAAAATGGATACTGGTACATGACACTGAAAGTATAACCACTTTGCATGAGGTTCTTGCCCAAGAATGCACTTTTCCCGCACAACCACGCAAATGGGACGTTTTGTAAGCGAGTTCGCACACGGAGCTAATTAAAGCTGGCAGGGATAGAATGTCGCTTTTAACTACAGAGCACACATTTCGTGGCATAGTAGGCCTCTTAGTTTCGCCATGCGCGACTACTTGAATCAGCTGCAAGCGAGCTATGAACTTTTGCTCCGCCTTAGCTCCCGAACAGCAGCATGGACGCATGTCAGTGGTCGAGCAGTTGTGGACCCCGCTGTGCTTCGCAGCGTTCGCTATGCTTCCTTGGAAGGTCGAGCAACGATCCCGTTTGTAAAACTACGGAGTGGAGTGCAGTCTGATAGCGCTGAGGACATCGAAGCTGTTTTCAGTGGGCATTTCGTCAGGACAGCATCACTGTTCCTCCGCCCTGTCGCCCAGGTGTCTGGACCAGCTTCGCTCGGTCCTTCTGAAGAGCTTGACTCTCAGCACATGTCGTTGATCATTCTGCATCTTGCCAAGAACCGACCGACAACAGACAACAACCAACACGCACATGTGTCTCTGCCACCTGTCAACACACCAGACTTCAATGCCACAAAAAACTCTGCTAGCTATATTTCTGTCACCTTTTTGTTCCCTCTTCAACAAGAGACACATGTGGGATACAAGAACTCTGAAGTAATTAACTCAAAGTGTCAAACGCATGTAACACATGGAATGAATGACTGCAAAATAAATTTGGTCTCTTGAGATCACTTGGTTCAGAAAACGCTGAGCTAATGCTGCAAATCAGGTCATCAATTTTGCCCCGATCTACAAGCGCACTTGGCAACTGTTCGCAAAGTAACAAAATATAAGTCACGAGAGGTAGAAGACAGCCTTGCTTAGAACGCATGGCTTAGTGCGTCTACGTCAGCGTTTAACTCGCTTTTAACGGACGTCAAATTATACTCGCTACCGTGGAAGCTAATGTCTCTGCCTCTTTCGCTGTGGCTTGGCTTTCCACTCTCTTCTTACTTGTCCTCCCAATTTCTAAGCGAAGAACAAGACCAGAACCAGTTATTTTCTCTCACGGACTACTTGTCCCTTTTCTTAAGCTTCTCACGGAGTCGCGGCGTTCAATTGCGAGTGCGCAACGCTTCCGGTTGGACGATTCTTTCTTTTTGTTTGCTCGTGGTGGCAAATAAGACCTTCATCTGCGCCGCACTGGCAGGGCTACTATAGAGCTGCGCATTTTACCTCTGTGTCACGGCCGTGCGAACCTTTCGCATTTTCGAGCCATTCTAAAATGTCTGCTTTAAACTGGTAGGGAAAATCGTAGAACCGCTGCCACCACTGTTGTAACTGAAGCGTCTCAGCCTGCTGCCTGTGTTGAGCAGAGCTGAGCGAAGAACGGTCGACACCACGGTGAGTGAACGGACGTTTATATACAGTATTTACAAGGCTTTTACATCATATATACAAGGGCCGATAGCACAACGGGCTAGGTCGAGGTCCTCCGGAGAGCGTCTCTCTGGCACGATGGCGCGTCTGCTACCCGTCTGCTGCTGCGTCTCAGTGCGGCTGTGTTTCTATAGCCGCCAGTGGCCGTTGCGGCAGCCAGGCGTGCGACTGCTCCAATCAGGTCACACCGCAGGACCGTGCGGATTGGCTCGAGCCGACGCTAGTGAAGAGGAGGAGGAGGGTCGCGTTTCGCGCACCTATTTTCAGCTCATGACAGCACAAGAATAGACAACCTGAATGCTGCTGTGCGTGAATTCTGCTCAGGCATAGGCTGTACACCTTAAGAGCGCCGGGAAAGCCTGTGCAATCCATTAAATTTGCAAGAGCTTCGCCCGGTACTCCAGGGGATGAACGCCTCCGCTGCCGCCAGTCCTGACGGGCTACCACTAGTTTTATACAAAACCTTTTTCGCTGAGACACACGCTCACCTCTTGTCAATGCTTAATGGTCTTCTTGCCGACAGGATTTGGCCGGAAACATTTGGCGAGAGTAAAATCGTACTCCTCCTGAAAAGTGGTGGCGCACCGCCTGACCCGAAGGCATGGAGGCCCATTTTGCTCTTGAATTCTGGCTACAAAATACTAGCCGCAATATTAGCGCATCGCATAGCATCAGACCTTCCTGATCTAATAAGCAATGTTCAGAAATATTTTGTGCCTTGACGCACTATTTTCTCTTCACTAGCCTTAACTCATAATCTAGTTACCTTCGCTACGCGTACACAGGTCTCGGGTGCTTTGGTTTCCCTGGGCCAAGAAAAACCTTCGATTGCTTGGAGAGAGGCTTTCTTTTCACGGTAGTGGAATGCTTCGGCTTCCCTAAGCGCCTGATAGATGTCTTGAGGCTGCTGTACTCAGACCTAAAAGCTACTCTTGTTGTCACAACAGCTAAATGATTCCATACCGGTGAAACGTGGTATACTTCAGGGTTGTCCCCTGTCTACAATTATCATCATCATTTGCATAGAACCGTTGTTGCAGCATATTCAAAGTTGCAAGTCGATACGTGGCTTCCCTCTCCCAAGCATGGGCGAGGTTAGAGTGGCAGCGTATGCTTTGATGTCTCCCTTTTCATTAGGAACATTGATTGTTGTGGATCATTCCCGCAGCTTTTTCACACCTTCAGCTGCATGTCAGGTGCGGGCCTGAATCCGGCCAAAGCCAAGCGGTACGCTTGCGATCCTTTGAAGATGATTCCACTGATGGTGTCCAATGGGTGGACGTGGTAAAAGTCCTCGGTGTCACATTCCGAGCCTCAGGTAATGTAGCCCGTGCCACCTGGAATGAAATAAAACTCAAGGCTGCGCAGCATGTCGACGTCGCCAGAACTTTCCACCTACCTTTTTATGAACGAGCATACTATATACAGGGTGTACACGCTAACTATAGCCAAGGGTTAAAATATAAAATATCTGATGTAGGCCAGGGAAACCACTTACATCTATCAACCGGCTTGCGCATCATAGGCAATTTTTTGTTTTGAATTTAGTTAATTAGAAATTAAGATAATTTTCCTAAATGCGTAAATATTGACTTTAGACAGCGAATGTGAATGGAAAAGTTGGCGGGCACCTTCAGAAACCCCCATTTCATTTATTTGCGATAAAGAAAGTCTCACGTGCATCTTTTTTCCGAGCTCCAAAGAAAGCCCGCGAAATACAAAAAAAAAATCACGTGACTGCCGCATTTGCGCGCCACGATTGTGCTGCTCTCAACCGTGGCTTGAGTGAACGAAATCAGCTGCTGGCAGGGCGCAACGACATCATTGCTCCTGCAGGCCTTTATGTCAACGGTGGTTGCGGCGCCCGCACGAGCCAGTCTGCAAGCGTGACGGTGCAAGTTGCGGCGAACGTGCCGGGCATTGTGAGCTATGAAGTGGGCAAAGGTGGCAAACACAAATGGGACGAGTTTTATTCGCCACTGAGAGGCAAGGGAAGATAAGTGAAATACTTGCTTCGGTCGGCGGAGATGCCGGCGTCGGCGTCGCTTCGCCTGAGGATTCTGCGGAAGCAATGTCATTGCTAGAATAGTAGTGCCACATGCAGTCTTTGACGGAAAGTTGCGTTTTTTCCTCAACATGCACTTTCCAACACGTGCTCATATAGGTTGCCTTCTGCTACGACGCAGTAATGGCATCTTCTGCGAAGGCTTGCCGTTGCTGCCTTAAGCACCGTCGGAGAAATGCTGCGGCAGACTTCAGTTATCCTCTCCTGTAAGGCCTCTGGAGTTGTCGTTTCCGTTGCGTGTACGCGGTCCTTAATATAGCCCCACAAGAAAAAGTCAATATGATTAAGGTCGGGTGACCTTGCCGGCCTCAGAACTCGTCTGTTCCTCTCTATCCACTGTTCTGGGAAGGTCATATCAAGACATGCTCGTTATTGACCACAGCTATGGGCTGGAGCCCCGTCGTGCTGAAACCACATCGCGCCAAGCCGTTCCAGTGGCGTGTTGTTGCAGAAGTCTTCAACTGGTCCCTTCAGGATCTCACTCACATACCTCTTGCCGTTCAGAGTGTCGGTAAAAAATAGTGGGCCAATGATTGTGCTCTCGTACATTCCGCACCATTGATACTGGTGGCGGGATTTTCCTAGTCAGTAGGGATTTTTTTCACTACAATAGTGAGCGTTGTGGATATTCACTTGGGAATTCCGTGAAAAATTTGCCTCTTCAGACCACAGTACCTTGCAGGGAAAGTCACAATCCTGCTCCTCCTGAATGAAAACCCATTTCACGAAGTTGAGTCTGTTTTGAAGATCTCGAGATTGAAAGCGCTGATGCAACTGCAGATGATACGGATGCACTCAGGCTGTTTTCGAAATCTTCCAGGCAGTTGATTTCGGCACTCCGGTCTCTGCACTTGCCTTACGCACGCTAGCGTGTGGATTAGCTGCCATAAAGGACAAAACATTAGAGCGTACCTCATCACTTACTCCTGACACTCGCTGCCTCCTTCTTGTGAAGCTGCCGGTTTGCTTCAGCATCTCGTAGTTATGCGCTATTGTCATCGGGCTAGGTCGTGTTCCAGGATGCCAGCTTCGAAATATCCTTGCAGCCTGGCGTCTCTGTCCGCCTGCAGCTCCTAGGGCAAGGATCATGTCTGCTTTTTCCTCAGTGGAAAAATGCATATCACATTCGCTCACGATTCAAGAGTCGATACACGATTGTCTGATTACGGCTCTCACCAACTGCCGCGTCCGTCAGTAGCTTCCGTTCGGCAGTAGCGCAAGCGATTACGATCACTGGCTCAAATCGCACTGGCAATGCATGCGTCGCTGCCTTATAACCTTTTAAACGGCACTACTCATGGCTAAATGTGCTTTTCGTCTGTACGCGGAACGTTTGAGAGCACTGCATTTGCGGCGCGCAAGAGGGATGTGACGTGGTATTTTTTGAGCGGTCTCCGATTCTCCATGTTGGACTACGAAGAACGCTAGGAAGCGGCGGGATGACCTTCAAGCTCAGCCAAGGGACAGAGACATAGCCCGCGAGTAGTATAGTGCGCTGTTTTGAGCTAGTGCAGGACCACATGGCTCACTGACCGTTTACGACTACATGACTCACTGACCACTTTACTAATTATGCGTCGTAATTGATTGCAGTTAATTAGCTATCAGTGATTTAAAACTAAACTTTACGGCTTATCATCAAGCCATATACCGTTAGATAGATCATGTTGAATATCACTGCACTGAACTAATTGCAGGAATTAATTCATCAGCGTTAACTAGTTATTCTGATAAAAAAAAAATGAATTTTACGCAACAGCATCAAGTGATATATTGTTGGATAGGTTATGTTGAGTGTGAATGCCCCGAACTAACATTAAGGCATAAATATTTATCGTTACTTAAGCAACGGGACTAAAATTCAAAGTTTATTCTAAAACATCAAGTCGTATATCGCGGCACAGCTTATATTGAGTACAATTGCACTGCACTAACTGCGGGTCCTAAGCACTTCCTGTTAGTTAACTGTGAGTGAAACCTGAATTTTATGCTTCATTTTTGTCATATACCGTTGAAAATGTTACGGCGAGTAGAATCCGAAATTATAAATCATCGTGCAGCTATCACTTGATTTTGGCTGTAACCAGAGTTAAATCCATATGATTTTTTTGTATGTCGCGGGCATCCGAAGTAAGCATAAGAAACTGATAGCCAGTATATGGACGTCAGAAACTTCAATCGGACGTTTTGCGGACCGTTATACAACTTTCTAACTAGAATTTTTGCCCAACTTTATGCCTTGTGATTTCGATTTACCTTGACTGAATACGCAGTTAAGCAAAAGAGAAGAAATAGTCTGACTTTCTCCACACAGGCTTCAATAACATGCATTTCGTCGCGTCATCTTACATTGCATTGACATATTTTTAAACCCTGGTTGAAGATAGCTGGGACACCCGTAGAATAAAATGTTCTAAACTATAAAAAATCAGCATAGACGAGATTTGAATTGACAAAATCAGGCCGATTTTCAAAGTATCGTGGCCCCATATTATGATGCAGCTACACATAGTAAGGATAGAGGTTGTCTTCCAACGTTCGCCACTCTGATAATTTTGACTCTTCGGAATCTATTTTCTCTATTTTGTGGTGATCTAAAGAATATAGCAACAAAATATTCTTTGTCCTCAGCCAAGACAGCTAGCTGTCCTTCTGCGCGCCGTGAAAACATATCGGTCTCCCGCAGAGTCTGTTAGGTTCGCACAATTTTGGTCGAACTTGGCCGCCTGCCTTACTTCAGCAGAGCACATTACCAGCCGCCTCTGACCATTGCCTCCAGCGTCCAGCATCATCCTAGCGAAGCGATGCGCCGCAACCACCGTTGATATATCGGCCTGCCGGCGCATTGAGGTCGTCGCGCCTTGCCAGCAGCTGATTTCGTTCACTCAAGCCACGGCTGAGAGCAGCACAATCGTGGCGCGCGAATGCGCTAGTGACGTTATTTTTTTTTTGCATTTCGTGGGCTTTCTTTGGAGCTCGGAAAAAGATACATGTGAGGCTTTCTTCATCGCAAATCATAGGAATGAAGGTTTCTGAAGGTGCTCTCCAAATTTACAATTCACATTTGCTGTCTAGAGGCAATATTTACGCGTTTAGAAAAATTATCTGAATTGCTAATTAATTAACTGGAAAACACAAAAAATTGCATAAGGTGCGCAAGCCGGTCGGTAGCTGCATGCAAGTGGTTTCCCTTGCCTACCTGAAATATTTTATTTTTTAACCCTGGGCTAAAGTTAGCGTGGATACCATATATATTGTAGCATCTCTCTTCTATGTCGGTAAAATTGCACGCCTTCCTCGCCGCGTCCTCCAGAGGTTGGTCACCGCGTGTGGCTCTGTATTCCGGGACGGAGAGGCAGAGAGCGCTTGCCAACTAACATGGGTGGTTTAAGCATTGCGGGCGGTTTCAGTTGGCATTAAGGGCCATGTGGGATCTCATCTCAGACACAATTCATTCAGCCGGAGAACTTAGTGCATACCTGATGGGAACGTCGCGCCGTTTTTTCGAACTATGAAATTAGAGGGGCCCGGCTGCCGAGAAGCCTCCTGCATTCTACACGTATGTGGGGAGATCATTGCATTTTCTAGAGAACACGCCGCCTGAATGTGAACAGAGAGAACCACCCGCGAGTGGAACTTGTGAATATGTCGGATTCCACAGCCTGGATGAAGAGCAGCGCAGGAAAGCGCGCAAAAGAAGGCGGGAACACGGAGGTACTGCCTCCCTTCCCTTAGATGTTTGCAACCTCACAGGGCTTCGAGAATGGAATGCGCTGCCCCCAGCCGACCGCGTTGCGCCCTCCTCCTTGTGCCCGCCATGCGGTAACGCGCATATTTCGAGTACGTATGCAGTGCCATAGTCGCCACTGAGATTCCGTTGTCGAACTAATGGTGTGCATTGGTGCATACAGGTATGTGCTTTGTAAATGGAGGGGACTTGTTCATTTGCGGGGACGCCCGCAGAAAGCTATGTTTCCCCGGTTGTATCGTTTGAGAACATTGGTACTTAAACACTTGAACGAGGAACTTGTCGTAATCGGAGAGGAAGTCTTCCTTCTGCGCTGGTCGACGAGATTCTTTGACGTCGGAAGCAGAAGAGCGACCGCGCCCGTCCATCCGTACTGGGAAGGTTGCCGAGGGTTCGTAATTATTCCCTGCACTGTAGACAGGCACGTGCTGAAGCTGCATAAAGCCAGCTTGTGCAAACTTAAACCATAGAATTGAGCAAGTAGGGCGTGTTTTCGGGCTGGTTGGTTGAATACTTCCAACAAGGCAGTCGCGCGAAACACACACAAACACAAGACAGGGTGCGGGACGATTGCAATTACAACTGATTTTATTCAACGGACACAGCACATATATCAAGGAAATAGAATGCACTTCGAGCATGCGCAGCGAAAGATGACAACATGTGACAATCAGTAGCACGCAAGGCCAGAACTTGCATCGTCTTATCGAGGAAGGCTACCGCACTATTTAACTGTTGCGTTTGTCCCGTACCCAGTCTTGTGTGTGGGTTTCGCGCAACTACAATGTATGAAGAACTGGCCAAATTGTGGTGTTATTGTATGCATAACCTAGGCCATAGTGCGCATTTGTTTCGAATATTATGTATGTTTTATTCTAACACCCATTGAAATCAGACCAATCTTGAGAACCGGGTGAACGTGTCCTTTGTAATGCAATTTTCTTGGAAATACACAATTCTCTTAAATCGGCGGGTGCTGTTGTGCCGCCCGTCTTTTTCCATCATTCCTCACAACTCCTGTCTGCACGTGTCAGCGATTGCGACACAGCTCGGGGGTGACGTCATCACTTTCTAAATTTCGCGTCACCCTGTCACTTCTCACGCCAGCGGCGCGGGTTCGATTCTCATCTATAGACCCGAACTTTCTCTCTCATGACGTCATATGACCGATGACGTACGTCACAGCGGCCAACTTCCGGCGACACATTTTGCGGACACTTTCGGCGTCAACATCGCCATCTAATACCTTGGCACTAGTAAACTGAAAGAAGGCCCAACTCAAACGACACATATCTTGGGAGGCACTGAATTGTGGCCCAATAACCGAGAGATCGCGTAAGCAAACTTGGCGGCAATCGGGATATTCCTCAAACGGTTTCCTTTTGCAATTCAAAGAGTCATTTATGAAGATGTTTGCGATGTGGGACAATTAATATTCACAATGAAATGGCACGCTAGAAATTACTATGGATCTCGCAATAAAAATACAAACGAAAATTGATTATACAACACCCAGGTTTCCAGAAAGCCTTAAGGAAATAAGCGCCTCTTTAGTACTAAATTGCATTTCACAAAGTGCACCCCCCCCCCTGTTAGATCTTTACGAAGTGCCAACCAATATCGCTGATGTTCCACTATTCGGCTACGATTGTCGAAGAGGCAAGGATATTTACTGCAGCAGATCCAGTCACCGATTGACGAAAACCTACCTGACTGCGAGGGCAACAAGTGGGCGCGACGTTCGTTGCTGCAGTCGCCCAGGCGGGAACCATTGTTCAGAGAGCGACCCTCCTCTTCTTTTTCAGACAGTTGGCTGCCCTGCTCGCAGACCCTCTGCGTCAAGGCTGCGCGCGGGCCCTTCATTGATAGTGTGTGCGTCATTAAGTCGCCCTCTTTTGACGATAAGTGCACGAGCTGCGACTGGTGCCTTGTCCGAATTGTTGGTGAGCGCATGCTGCCCAACCGGAAATGGACACAGAGGGCGAATCGTAGTTGCTAGAGCACCGTACCGTGCTCTAAGGACACAGTGACTTCTTTCACTGCAACCGAAGATTTTTTTTTAGCTAGAAATCGTCACAAGACGAAATACAGGCAGCGCCACCACCAGGCAGTCTTCTTTTCGTGGATCTCTGAGGCTAGGCTAGGCCGCCATCCATTATCAAATGGGGTTCACAGAGTCGCTTTTAGTCGTAACGTCTGGAGTGGAGTGGAAGGAAAAGTTTTCGGCCCTTAAATTTAATCTTTCGAGTAATCATTACGTATTTTTCTGCGAACAAGAATCGGTGTTGCCAGAAAGTGCCACAGAATGGATTTTGTCTTAAAACAAAAATTAGATCTCTTACTCCTCGTGTTCCTTAAGGAAGCGAGCATTTATCCTGGAAGCTTCAGTCCACCTTGGGGTCATGTCTGTGGCGTCCTGAGCCTTAGCAGCTGAAGGGGCCGGGGCTGGCGTACGCTACGAAAGGATTTTGCTTTCTACACGTTAGAGAAAGTGACTTCAAAACAACAGCACAGTTCTTATTTGCGCTGTGATGCTGCAGGGATAATAAGCCGAATCGAGTGGTGCTTTTAGTTGTGATCGTGTAGACAGTGAGATTCGCTTTTTGAACCCATGGAACTTCTCGCAGCCTGAAAACACAGGGAGGGCTCGGGTGGTACTTCCAAGAGCGTCGAGTGGTACTTCCACTGTAAGCGCCCCTGCTACCCTCTGCGACCTCTATAGTCCGTATAGCGCCGTATGTGGCTTCTGTATGCTTGAAATGAGTGTGAAATTGGCTGAGCGCATCATTATCTGCAGCGGTGTAAATTATAATCAGCGGCTAAACTGTACAATTAGCAGATGCATATCCGCAAGAGCACTTCACTCTGACAACAGCTCCTTCTCTCACATTCATATATTTCTGTTTAACGTATGCTGGACCTTAGAAAACGAGCTTTTTGTTTCATGCAGCCTCCGTCCGAATGCGGCTGCCACAGCCGGGACAGAAAACATCAGCTCACGCTTTCTTGCAGAACGACACGTATCCCTTCAGCAAAGACGTTGGATTAAATGTCTCCTACCCGAAATGTAAGAAACAACTACAACAACCACAAAACCTGCCCACGGCGACGAATGCAGGAAGCAGAGTGCGCACGAGATAAAATAGAACGTCACTTTCTGCAATGCATATGGAAACTAGTCATTCTAATGAACTGTTCGCAGCGAGAACCAGCCTTGCCTTTAACTACATCAACTTTCAGGCATTGAAGTGTTTTTTTTTTCTTTTTCGAGCTTAGAACACAGCTACGTTATTATTGAGCGCTCGTAAACGTTCGAAAGCTGACAGATAGAGAAGATTGACTTTTTCCTTGCTTAAAAAGGAATAAAAGAACATGTTAAAAGCGAAGGTAAAAGAGAGTGCATGAGTCGCTGCCGTCGTAATTTTCAACTCTTAGCCGCGGGCGTCAGGATGAAATTCCTTGGAGAGCCTAGTGTACTTCGTGATGTTTCAAAAGATATGTCGGCTTGGTCATGTTTCAGTACGTATAATGACTAGCACATAGGCGGTGGTTCTAAATAGGAAAAGTAATACAATACAAATCAAGAACGGATACGGCAAGGTGACGCAATCTCCCCAGAGCTATTCAACGTGCGTTTACAGGAGGTACCCAAGGACTGGATTGTAAGATCTGGGAACAAAAGTCAAGGCGAAAATTTTAGCAATCTTCATTTGGCTGGAGACATTGCCCACTTAACTGACTGTGGGGGTGAATTGCATCGCATGATAAAGAATTCAAACACTCAAAGGAGAGCGGTGAGCCAGAAATTGGCATGAAGAAAATTAATATTCAATAATCAGGGCAGTCACGGAAGAAAGGCTTATGATAGGCATCGAGGTATTGGAAGTGGTGAGAAAACACATCTATCTACGGCAGGTATTGGCTGCATGTGCGGATTATTGTAAGGAAATAGCCACGAACATGAGAAGAGGATCAAGTGCATTTGGCAAATACTCCCAGGTCAAATATAGCTTATTCCCAATAGCAGTGAAAAGGAAATATATAACATTTGTATTTTCCCAATGCTGATCTATTTGGTAGAAACTTGGAGATTAAAATATAGGTATAAAGAATGAAGAATAAAGGTGCAGCTTTGTGCTCACACTGAATTTCGAGCATGTATTAGTTTCATAGTAATCTTGTGTTATTTGTACCTGTACTTAAATACCAAAATGAATGCTTTCTATGTATGCTACGAACAAAACTTTGAACAATAACGCAAGATGTCAGAAATGCTACTTTTACCCATTTAGTAGATTTCTGACGCATTAAAAAAATACCATATTCCGTTCGGCTTAATATAGGGTGAGAAGTTTAAGTTGTCCGACGACGAAATGAATCAATGAACCCCCGAAACAACGGCATGGTCGATGACCCTTTTAAAGCGAAATCATTGCGAGGCAGATCCCTAAGAAAGCACGGCATTGTCATAAATGAGGAGGTAGATGGTGTCGCAGAGTCACATGACATCGCTTAACCGGGAGAAATGTCGGGACATCACAAACGCTGACCGAAACTGTCGTGAGCACACTGCAAGTGTTCCGACACGCGCACTAGTTGGCTTGCCTTATATAGAGTGTCTCTCTCTTAAGACTTTGGGTATTTTCTAAATGGCTTTTTCAGCTACTAGAGCGCTTTTTTGAGGCATAGCATTATCAGGAGTGTAGTACATCAAAATACTGCTGAGTCGTGCTTACCAGCGGGATGGTTAACTAATAATAAAAAGTCAACTTTTTAACTATTACTTTTAGGTTACTTAATTACTGACGAGCATGTTGGTCACCGTAAATATCATCCATAACTGTTTTTAGGATTTAGAAAACGCGGTTACCCTCTGCGCTGTCGCCATTACATATCGGCTATTTCGATTAGTTACGTGCACTGGAGAGGTTGCTTTCCCTGCAAGATTCTCGAAAGTGCATCTATTTTGGCGCGTTGTTGCCATATTTTGTTGGGCCACAGCACTTCACGTAACCGCGTTTGCGAAATTCTAAAAACTGATGTGGATATTACTTATCGTTGGCTGCACGCTTCCGAATAATTAGGGAGCCTAAAGTAAAAGCTAAAAAGTTAAGTATTCAGTTTCAGTGAACCCGGCTGCTAGTTTGCACGTCTTATCTTTATTCTGATGTACTGAACCGCTGACAGTACCATGCCGGAAAATGCGCTCTTCTAACTCAAAAAGCCTATATTTTTGTGTAAAATCTTGGGTGAAACACCCAGCACACCCTCCAAGAGACAACGCATTATTTTGCCCAACGAGAGGTTCCTGGCGCGAAGACTGGGGGCCTCGAAATTGTCTCACAACTGCAGGACTGGTTGCGTTGGAACCTGCGAGCAATCTATAACGAGACTGCTAGTCGCAGCCTGCGCCAGGCATCGATCAGGAGTCGAAATGTCAACTAAGGCATACATGGGGGTCTTTAGGAGCCAGCCGGCCCTGCGAGTGGGGGTCGTATTCGCTTGCAGGTTCGGACCAGAAGGTGCAGAACACGCACTTTCCGACCATGTGCTATCACATTCTTCTCGTGCACTGTAATTAAGCGGTGGTTGTCTCCCCTCCACAGGTTGTCATAAACGAAAGGACGACAGAATAGGAAGTGTTTATTGACTGTGTCCCGACACACGGTTTAGAGGACGAAATTTTCCTACGGCAGCTTGTAGTGTGCAGGAAATATGTTCACAAACACAGCCCATTTGTTAGCACTGAAGTATAATTTGTACGGATTAATATCATATTTATGAATGTACAATTTTAATACATTCGCAACATGTTTTGTCACGTATTTGAAACGTGCTCGAAACATGCTTTAGGTGGGGTACATATTTTCAGCATATCTTAAGGATACATTTCAAATACTAAGCGAAATATTTCAGGAACCTCTTTCGTGCGTAGGTTTAGAGCATTCATGAAGAAAATTATCTTTAAAATGCAATATAAATATTCCGTCGTAAATTCAAAACGCGTTAATTTTCAGTAAGGAATACCGTTCTCCTCCTCTTCTTTTCACTCTCTGAGTCTTCGGAAACACTGACAATTGCATGCTACTCAATAACACCTCCGCCTACTTCCTCGGCAGCGTATTGGTGGGCCTTCTACCAGCTCGGTCACCATCACAATCACAGAGAGCAGTGGGCTCTTCCTCTTGAGCAGGGATCGGAAACTGAGCATTGCTGACCTGTGCTTGGGCGACATGAATACTGCCGAATTGTGCAGTGCCAAATGGGGCAGTGGCGACCTGTGCACTGCTTAACTGTGCAGTGTCATTGTATGGAGCAGCTGCCGAGCTTGGTGCTGCCTTCCCTTCTTTCGGTGTCCTCACCACAAGGCATATGTTCAAATCTAATCCATGTGGCTGACAATGTGGCCAGCTCTTGCTTTCAGGAACCGTGTCCTCATAGCTGTCCATAAGTGGTGTTCCATCCAGGTCCTCTTCATCCGATGTCTCCACAGTCTCTGCAAGGCTTGACGCTGTCTCTGCAGGCGCTCGCTGGTGTAGTTACTCCTTGGATTCCCGCTGAGCAGGCCCGGCAACAGCGGAATTGGCTGCAGTGGACGAGTGCAGGCGCCTGACATCCTCTTGAATCAGGAACCCTGGCAGCACCGCCTTGCGCTCGGGGGAAGATGTCTGACCAGGTAGAGGTCTCGGCGAATTGGTTCCGCCTAAATCCTGGTCGGCACTTCTGGGCTGCACACTGCAGGGCCTGCAAACTGGGGCCAGGTTGCATTGGTGTCGGCTGTGGAAAGCGAACCGTTCCCGGAGTACTCTCCTGAAAATCAGTGCCTGAGCAGTCGCTGTTCGTGGGTGTCATGAACTGGCTGGATCGGTCATGAGACATTTCTGTCTCCCTTGGGTCGCTTGCCTCATCTTCGCCACTTGCCTCTTCCTCAAGCGAAGGCAGCATGAAAGAGCCTCATACGCTCACGCCAGTAATGTCAAGGTCAGGGCTAGCTTGCGATCACACCGTAAAACAGCGCGCTTACACGGGACGAAGAAAGAAGACACGCACACACACAGCGCTGAACTTACAACTGCATGGTTTATTGCATTGCTCGCAATAAATACCGGAAAGGAAAACAAAAAACAATCAAAGGAAGGCGAGGAAGATATCCTCCTGTCGCATCATGTCGTCAATGATTATTCAAGATATTTAATCCCTTTTCTTGTCAGTGCCATCGATGGAGTGCTAACGCATGACGCGCCTTTCATATCTATGATGAATGCTTCATATAGTTCACGTTTGTGTTGATGATTATACCGCCTCAAAATCTGGCTTCGTCCAAGGTTAGGTGTGCAATGACAGGCAGATACGTGTTTTGCCAGCGTGCTGCCGTATCCCGTGCGGATGTTAATGGCGTGCTCTCGCAGACGGTCGTCTATGCAGCGTCCACTTTGGCCCACATAAGATGCGCCGCATGACAGCGGTATCTCGTAGATTACCTCCGTGTCACAGGTGGTGAACATTTTTTCATGTTTCTTACTGCACCGCGCTGGTTTTGGGGCATCTCCATTCACCATTCTGAAAAGCATATTGAGCTTTCTGGGTGCGGTTAGGATCAAATTCACTCCAGCACGCCTTACTATCTTCTTCAACGAGTGGCTGATCCCGTGCAGATACGGCATAACAGCCATCTTCTCTCTTTCTTTGCGTGGCCTCATCGGGAGGCTAGATAGGCGGAGATCTTTCAAGAGCTTGAAGCCGATCCCTGAAATGAGGGCATCCGGGAAACCCGCTTCGCGTAGACGTTTCAGCTGAGATTCCATGCTAGCTTGCTGTCGGTGATGGCACGATCTTTTGAGGGCATTGTTCAAGGCGCCCAAAGCTATTGCTCGTTTGACAAGCTTCGTATGCGCGGACGAGTAAGGCAGAAGGCATTTCTTAGACCTCGGAGCATAGCACCAGCACAGATGGTCCTCACTCGAGGACAACCGTAGGTCAAGGTACTGAAGTTGGCCTTCGTCAGGCAGTTCCTTCATCAGGCAGTTTAAGCGCGCTGTTTTACGGTGTGATCATGTACCAACTGGCCCGGCAACTATCCTTAATGCTAGCTTGCGAACACTTCGAAACTGACATGGCAAGTCTGAGCCTCCGAACTGATGGATATGGTGTTGGCTGGACAACCTCCCTGATTTCTGTTGGCTTCGGGCAGGTGCCGGCATATTCTTCCCCGGAGCTCCTTTGATGAGCATCTGGCGTGGCAACAACAGGTGGGAGGTCCACGGGTCGTTGCTTCAGGATGGAGGCCACTTCGCTTGTTGATGCGTGCGCCTCAGGGTTTGTCCGGCGTGGATAGCCCTCCCACAGGGTTAAGGGAGGCGAGCACAGGATCGATACTGCACCCTCCTCTAGCCGAATTTGTGAGGTGTAGTGGCTGACTGTCGGTTTAGACACTGGGGCACACGATTCACTCTCAGTCACCCTGTCGGGAGATGACACAGCGGGTGGCATTGAGGCCTCCGCAGCATCCATGGTGGCACTCACAGCAGCCAGGCGGGGTGTGGTGGCCTTGCGAGGCACACGAGTGGGAGCTATCACTGGTTCACCTGACGGGTTTCGCCTGCGTGCCGCTGCAATCGGCTGCGATTGTGGTAGTGGCATCGACCGCATGAAGCTCTGCACAAACTTTAGCGTGACGGATTCCCGCTGCCGGACCTCGGGAAGGTATGACCGCAGCATTCTGCCCTCCCGAATTAACTTCTGAAAGCAGCCGGTCAGCTGTAGGGCAGCATGGTGATGTCCGCACTGGACGCAGTACAGCACACTGTGGCGCATCCAGGTGAGCTCAGCCTGATCGGAGATGAGACTGACCAGCCGCTCTTCGTCCGCGGCAGACGAGAGCACATACAGAAGCAGCTCCAGCTCCTCACGGGTTTCCCGAATTATCAATTGTCTGGCCGGCGCTATAATGCATCCCAGTAGTAGCATTACAGGCCGCACAGACAACTACCAATGCACCAGCTACCCAACCCACTCTCGCGCTTCCTTCCACTGCCCCCGACGAGGAGGAGGATGGTTCAATGCAAGAGCCTTCTCCACCCAAACGCAAAACTTGCACAATCGCGCCTTCATTAGACAGGCGCCTCTACAGACGCATGGCTAACATTGAAGACACTTTCAATAACACTTTTCAGCAGTTCTCTACCCAAGTCCTCTCGCAGCTTCAGGGTCTCACAGAGGCCATGGATAGGTTGACACGTACACAAGAAGCTCATGGTGCCCGCTTCATGCAGGTCGAAACGCGCATACAGCTCGTAGAGCAACGCTTAAACCAACATGGTTCGCAATAACACTTCCACCCGTCTCACCCTCTGGCAGTGGAACTGTCGGGGGTTCACCCGTAAACGAGCTCTCCTCCAACAGCGTTTGCAACACCGAGATCGCCCAGAAATAATTGCCCTCCAAGAGGCGGGATCCACCTCCAAGCTAGCGGGATATCGTACTTTTCACAACTCTCTCTTCATCCAACGTGGTCACCTTTGTCAAAAGGAATGTAACCGCTCTCACTCACGACACTAACATCTCCACTATCGATCATCTTCTATTGGAAATTCTGCCCCGTCGCAAACGAGGCCATAGCCTCTTCCTCTTGAACGTGTACAGCTCCCCCCGGGCGAGGCATCCTGCTTTTCATTCTCTCATTGCGGAAGTCTCACGCTTGGCCGGTTCCAGTCCCATTGCCATCGTCGGGGACCTTAACGCTCACCACACGGCCTGGGGCTACCAGACAGATACGCTTAAGAGCAAGACACTGTGGCAAGCTATCCATGATAACCATCTCATCATTCTTAATGATCCTTCGTTTCCTACTCGTCACGGCAACAGCATTCAGCGTGACACTACTCCAGATCTTTCCGTCATCAGCGAAGGCCTCGATGCCTCCTGGACAAACACGCACGTAAATCTGGGCAGTGATCACGATCTACTAGAGCTCGTTCTCGTAGGGGGCCCGGCAGGTCGCCCTGCTCGCCCCCAACTCTTCACTAACTGGCATCGCTTCCGAGAGTGCCGCTCCCCGCCTCACAAGATTGACGACATTGGTCTCTGGACCTCTGAGCTATTTCAAGACGTACAAGCCGCCACGGAATCAGTCTACCCGGAAGATCCTCTGACCCCCTACGACTCACACCTGCTCGCCGTCTGGCGTCGCAAGCAGCAGCTCACTTTCCAAACGCGCAGGCATAAGCTTGACCGTTATGCACGTAAACAGCTAGCTGCGCTGAACAGAGAGATTGAACGCTACGCCCTCACCCTGGATCGCCAAAATTGGAATGCTTTATGTAACGAACTAGATAGCAACATTTCAAGAGCAGATGCGGGGCGCTTCCTGCGTCACCTCATAGACCCCTCTAGCACTCGTTCAGAGAACGCCCAACAACTGGAACGCCTCCTACATCAGTTTCCAGGCTCTCCAGGGCCCGTATTACGGAACTTTGTCAAAAATCTGTTAAACGTTATTGACAGTGACGTCAAAATGACGAAACGATGTGACGTCGACGCTGACGCAAAATTGACGTAACGGGGAATCAGCCAATTGCAGCAGAGCGGCGCCCCGGAAGCATTTGTCTGCACGGCGAGGGACCGTCTGCTAAATTTTTGCTAAAAGAGTAAAGAAATGCTCAGCGATAAAAATAATTATTATTTTATTTTGTCAAAAAAATATGTTTAAAGCTGAAAAATAGCAATAAAGCCGGTCGTGATAGCAATAGAAACAACAACTGCATGAGGTTGGGCTATTAAATTTGCTAGTGGGTAATTTTCGCTGCCGCGGGGGTGCGCTGACGGCGGTAAAAAACGTCAACGAGCCGCTTCGCACGAAAACAGCTGTTCCACGCCTTGATACTGTTTTCTTACGCGGCGTCGAAAATCAAGGTACTGTGTGGTTGTTCCAAGTGCGGAGAAAAATGTGAATGAAGACAGTGAAGGCTACGTGTCTGCTGAGCAAACTTGCGAGGAGCGGTTGGCACGAAATCGGCGAAAACTGCTTGAGGTAAGCCTGTGTTGGTAGGCGCGTACGATCGATGGCAAAAGTGTCAAAGGGTGGAGTGTTGCAGTATCTAATGTTTGGTTCTCTGTCTGTATTCCCATAGGAAATAGAAGACGACCATGAAGTGCGATTTGTGGGGAAAAATAAATGATGTACGCTCGCATATGCGTGTTTTGTTTATATGTATAGCTGCGGCAAAGAGATGTAACGAAAACGACCGCGGGAACAAACAAAGAAGAGAAAAACGGTTAGGCGGACAGCAGAAAGTACATTTCCCGACCCTGTTTGTTTCCGGACGGAAGCCTAAATGCTCGCATTAAAGCGATAGTCGCGAAAAATAATGTTCGGAATACAGCACGCATACGCTCCCTCTCGTAAAGCGACTACCCCGACACCAAGCTGTGTAGTCCGCACTATTGCCTGTTTACAGAAAGAACTCCCCGCTATTCCCTGCGGAAGTTGTTTGATATCTCTGAAATCTAGTCTGCGATGGCGCCTAAGAGACCCCGCATGTCCGCTGCCCAAGAAGAGATGCTGCTCGATTTTTTGGAGCAGCACACCTTCTTGGCGCGGGCCTCGACGGAGCTCTCAAATTCCATCACCGCGGCCCGCAAGCGCGCTCTCTGGGACGAGCTTGCGGATAGCCTCAACCGATTGGGACCGGCTGTCAAGACTGGCGAGCATTGGCGGCAGTCTTGGCGGTAAATGTGCTGCCACACAAGGGCGGAGCTGGCAAGTCTGCGGGCCGGCCAAGGGTGAGCCTGTCAACAGTGTTGGTCTATGGAATGCCGCAGTAACGTGTCTTCGCATTCTGTCGCAGGGGCACCGGAGGTGGCAAGCTGCCTGGCTCTGGGGGCCGCATTATACAGATCTTGGGGTGGGCCAGTGCCAAGGGCGTGGGGAAACCCAGACAACACAAGTACATCCTCAGGACGTCCTGAGGATTAATTTTTGAGGACATTGTGTTGTCCTGAGGACGTCCTCTTCTAATCCTCAAAAGGTCCTCATTTAGTCCTGTTGTCCGGCCTCAGTATGTCCTCAGGACATCCTCAGATTTCCTCTGGAGGACTTTCTCAGTCTGTTTTCAGGACGTCAGACGATGATGTAGCCCAGGGAATGTGAGTCATTGTTTTCTTAATTATTGTAGGCAGTGTGCACAGGGGTTGTGAAACTGCTTTCTTCGTGCTTCTTTTGTCTAGTATTTTGGCAAACAAATTTTGCAAAAGTTTCGCATACTCAACAAGTAACTGGTTTATTCACCATATTTGTTGGCAGTTACAGGTTATTCTACATGCAATATTTTCCTACAGCAATGACTATATAACTCTCACAGGAGTTGAACTCTGTCGCCTCAGCGGAATAGCCAATCCAACAAATTTCCCAAAAATTTGCACACTCCAACCCCATCAGAAGCATTGCAGTACATGTGACCAGGTTTGCAAACCAAAATAACTTAAGATATCTCCTGAAGGCACACAATATTTTCAGCCAGAATGGTTTCCTACATTACATCTCTGTTGTACACAAGTATCTTTTTATAAACCTGAAGTTTTTACGAAATGAAAGCCGAGTGCGAGAGATAAAGCTGGTTTCATCTCAGTTCAATGCCACAATGTTGTCCTGAGATAGGACGTTTGTAGGACATTTTAGAAATTTTCGTCCTTGAGTCGTTCCGCGAAGTACAAACTGAGGACATCCTGATGAGGACATTTTGCCGTGATGCCCTCAAAAAGTACTCAGAATGTCCTGTTCGGGATGAGGACGTTTTGACCATTTGAGGACGTCCTCAGGACGTTTGGTGTTGTCTGGGAAGCTTATTTCCCCATTGCCAGGCGACAGGTGCGTTTGCAATGTTGTAAAAGACTCGTAGTGAGGTTATAGACGTTTTCACAGTTTCCTGCTTGGTGGTAATGAGGGATTCTTTACTGTTTCACAAAGTCATGTGCTGCGAACAATGTACCATCAAGATGAACTTCGGGATATGCATGTGTAAACGTGCGGCGGTTTGCCTTCTCGCAGGCCCAGCCTCCTGCAGCAGCAGCATCAGCTCCACCGCCGCCGCGACCCCCAGCAGCAGCAGCACCACCACCACCATCACCACCGCCACCAGCGGAAGCAGCGGCAGCAGCAGCAGCACCACCGGCGCCACCCTCCGCAGCACCACCACCTCTGCTGCTACCATCCCCTGCAACACCAGCAGCACCACCACCGCCGCTGTCTCCATTGTCAGCGGGTAGGTGAACCATTTCATCAATCACCTGTATGGCTAGTAAGTTGTGTGTATTGTTAGCGTCTTGTGTGGATTTGAATATCATGGAACAGATGAGCCTGAGGTAGAAGAAGTTAAATCCTATGAGAAGGATTTGAGTAGTCTGAATGCAGAAATTGGAGGTTGCATATGCAGTTTCCACATTTGATAGTGATGTTTTTGTTCTGCTCCTAGGGATTTGCTAGTTCTCGTAGTGCCGCAGATCAAGTAGGTGTTCATTTTACTATGGTGCACTGCACACTTCGGTGCAACTGTCCACTGATAAGTTGTGCTGTAATGCTTTTATGCAGACGACAGCATGAGCAGCATTGATAGTGTGCTGCTGGGGGACCTCCTTGCTGAGGAGCTGAGCGAAGAAGCCGGTGAGTCAGCCTGCAAATATGTAGCCTCTTTAGCAGCCGAGTTGGAAGCTGCTCGGCCTCAGTATGATTTGCAGAGCAATATGTATAATCAAAATCATCCAACAGTGGTCGCAAAACTCTCCTGTACATCAGGCACTGGAGCTTGTGCAAGTTTTGTCCTCTTGCAGTGGGGACTGTGATGGCACCCATTGGTGTAATCAATGCGCACAGCTACAATGGCACGTTCGTTACATCACTGACAGCGTATGCATGTGTATGGGCCTGTTCGTGTGTATTCATGTCCACAGTTCTCTCAAACATGGTACAGATCAGTTTGCTTATTCAACAGTGTACCGCAGTGAGTAATATGTGCATGTTCCCCTCTGACAGCCCCCCAGCAGCCACAGCTGGGGCCAAGCTCCGTGAGAAGGCGCCCGCCTCGCAACAGTAGGCGGGCGGAGGAAGATGCCGTGGAGCAGCTGCTGCTGGAAACTCGGCACAGCGCTGACCTGGCGGAGGCGCGAAACCGCCAGGACGCCGAGTTCCAACAGCGGCTGCTCGACACCATGGAAAGGCTCATTGAGAGCAACAATCAGGTATGTGCAGACAAAATGTTCGCATTTTTACACAGAAATATAACATAATGCATGGGTATTCAATTTTGATAATGCCTGATTGTTGTGCTCACGGCCATGCCTTGGCTCCCTTGCAGCGCTGCAACACGCTGCCGCATTCCACTCAAAGGTGAAGCTTAAGCATCTGTCAATTTTTTTTACGTTTCGCGTCGTTATTTCGCACAGTGCGTACCCTTGACACGATTTCCAGAGCCTGGCGTTCTGTCGCTGCCATATGGAACGCACGCGTGTGGGGCTTGGCCGCACCATGTTTACCGTGGAAGTGAAACCAGCCCTCTTCAGTCACTCGGGGTAGTGCAGTTCAAGCTCCTTTCCTTTGCAGGTGCAGACAGCAGCGACTGCAGCAACCGCTGCGCAAACTGCCGCCATGGCAGATGTGGCAGCCATGGGCGTCCGGAGGGGGGGGCAAGGGGGGGCGGCTGCACCCCCCTGGAAAATCACTCACTCGAACCGTGAGTGATGGCCGCACGTCAGGGGCGGCGGTGCGCTCAGCCAAAAGAGTAAAAGCGGCCCTGCTTCCACGCTTTGGGTCACATCTGCAAAGTGCCGCGTCCGGGGACGCGTCGTTGCAGACATACAGCGGCACCGGCGAGCATGTGTTTCGAGCCGTCTTGAGATGTGTGCCTGTTTCTTTGATCTCTAGAGAGATAGCGACACGGAGGCAGACAGTGCACACCCCGGCCACCGATGAATTCTTCAGGAGGGAGGGACAAATCAGCCGTGTCCATCCCCGCTTTGTCGGACTACTCAGGGGCAAGCGGGCGATGAGTTGGCGCCGCCGCCGCTCGCTGTCTCCTCCGATCCACGGGAGAGCGCAGTTCGGTACAAGCGCCGCTTTCAGAATTTTCGGCAAAGGGGATTAGCTGCTTTTGTTCACGGCGACGCAGTCTCCAGAGGCGCCCCCACACCAGCGTTCCTTGCGTCTTCTCCGGAAACCAGCGCCTTTGGTCAAGGCAGCCCGATGGCGCCTGCCTGGCTCGCCTGTCACCTCTGGCTGGGCCTCAAATCCCAACAGCGCCCATGTACTGTGCGATGTCAGTGCATGGTAAAGAGACCGTCCGTCCCTCATAGCCTGAGTCGTTTTGGGGCTCTGAACCTCATAAAAACACACAAAACAAATTTTCCGACCGGAGTGGCGAGTGTCCCTTCCCCTCGGAAGTCGCGCGGCGTTCCTTGCGTGTGCGCGCCTCTTTGTTTGTGCTTCGGTGTTTTTAGTGGCCGGTTGTCAACGAAGCTGAGAACAACCAAGACAGCGGACGAGAAAACGACGAGCGGCGAGTAGTGTGTGTGCAAATACTCGACTGTGCGGTTGCGCGAGCAAGATGGAGCGAGGTGTATGAAGCTGCGAGCGTGCATTTATCTTGTAAATAAGTTTTCGCTGCATACATAGTCATTTTTTGTTTTCAACGTACGCATTCAACCGTTTTTCCAATCAATGTGTATATATTTTTAACACTACCAACCCCGAGGAACTCCATAGCCAGCTTTGTCTCGCGCGGTCCCGAATGATGGATATTCAACGCTTCTTCAAGCGTCAGCGGTTGTCTGACGAAGCATTATCCAAATGCGCCCCTGCAGATTCTGGTGTGACATGTGACAACGGTGTAGCATTTGAACAGAGTGATGCAAGCTTTTATCACCGGACAGTAGCTGATGTCGTCGACTCCATGGAAGGGACTCTGTCAACAGTGAGTTCAGGTGATGCAGCAGGCCGAGATGATTCCATTTCTCCTTTCTTGGGATTCAAGTCCGGATTTGACCAGAGCGATGCAACCTTTCATCACCGGACAGTAGCCGGCGTCGTTGTCTCCATGGAAGGAACTCCACCAGCGAGCTCCGGTCACGCAGTAAGCCGAAACGATTCCCTTTCTCCTTGCTTGGGATCGAAGTCCGGAGACAACATCAAGAAAACAAATAACTTGCCTCAAGAATATGACTTAGGAGAGTTTCTAGGCAAAGCTAAACTCACTGGCATACCGGACTTTTTGAAGTTACGTCTTCTTACTAAGCCATGGTCGCCAAATGTCACATATGATTTTAAGAAGGATGTAACACCTGGAAAGAGGCCTTTTCGACATCAGTGGCTGGGAGATTACGCCCCCTGGCTTGCGTACTCAGCGACAGCGAAAGGCGCCTTTTGTCGTTTTTGCGTCATTTTTCCTCCGCGTGTTCACCGGGGTACTCAAGGTAGTTTTATCGTGCGCGCTTTCAGTAACTACAGAAAAATGCACGAGGCGTGCAGGGATCACGTAAAATCCCAATGGCACCAGGAGGCAATGACGGCCTCACAGAACTTTATGGATGTGATGAAAGGCAAGCAGCTACCCGTTGTACAGCAGCTGAACAGAGCACTGCACGCGCAAGTTGAAAGGAACCGTGAGAAACTATTTCCAATAGTTTCCACCATTGTCTTTTGCGCGACGCATGACTTGCCGATTCGCGGCAAGCAGTCCGATAGTGGAGTCTTCAATGATCTGCTTGACTTTCGTGTAGAAGCTGGAGATACTCTACTTCAGGAGCACTTCGCTTCTTCTGCTGGCAATGCCAAGTACACTTCTGTCCGCGTCCAGAACGAGATCATCACAATCTGTGGCGACATCCTGAGAGAGCAGATAGTTACCGAAACTAACAAAGCGTTTGCTTTTTCCGTTCTTGCTGACGAAACTGCAGATATTTCAGGAAAAGAGCAGATGTCTATAGGCGTTCGCTTTATTGACAAGGCGGAAGTCGAAGTGTGCGTTCGAGAGCAGTTTTTGGGATTTGTAGAGCTGGAGCAATTAAACTCCGCTTGCATCGCCGCGGCAATCTTGAAGCTTTTGACGAATGTCGGACTGATTCTTTCGAACCTCGTTGGACAGGGGTACGATGGATGCTCTACAATGGCTGGAAAAGAATCTGGAGTGAACAAAATTATACAAAAACAGTTCCCGAAGGCACTATTTTTCCACTGTGCAAGTCACAAACTAAATCTCGTCATCAACGATTTGAACGACGTCTCTGAAATTCGAAACACAATTGGGATAATCAAACAAACCATAAACTTCTTCCGCGAGAGCGTGCTCCGGAGAAAATTGGTGCCCAACATTCCGATGCTGTGTGAGACAAGATGGTCTGCAAAGTACAAGTCTATTAGGATCTTCTCTCAGCATTACGTGGCCATAGTCGAAGCACTCGAGCAGCTCGCGTCCACGGAATCATGCTCGAACGCTGCAACTAGACAACGAGCTCACATCCTCTACTGCGCAACAACAAGCTCATCTTTCATCGTCTGCTTGCATATTGTAGCGAAGTACAGCGCTCGGCTCGAACCAGCTACGAACATTCTGCAAGGTGTATCCATGGACTTCCATTCTGTGCATGGCCACATCACTGAGCTACAACGTATTTTTCGCGGCCACCGGACAAACGCTGTAGAGGAGTTCTCTAACATCATGAATGCAGCAAGGGAGGCAGCCAATCACTTAAATGTGGTGATATCTGTACCAAGACAAGTCTCTCGTCAGGCCCACCGAGACAACTACGGGATTCAGTCGCCAGAGGAATACTACCGTGTGGCAATATATGTGCCGTACTTGGACTCCCTCACTGCTTCTTTAGCTCGGCGCTTTTCTGAAAGCAATGAGAGGAGCTTCAAACTTCTCCAGCTGCATCCATCAAAAATGAAGCACTTGAGCCGTGTTGAGTTCGCTGTTCTCGCCGAAGAACTCCAGTGCTTTTACGGCATCGACAACTTCAAGGAAGAGGCCATCTCTTGGTACGAGATGTGGTGCAACAAAACTGGGGACCCATCAGAAATAACTTACTGCGAGCTTCTACATCAGGCCAAGACATTCTTCCCTGGTGTTGCAAAAGCCATTGAGGTGGCTCTGGCTTTGCCAGTTACTACCTGTATGGTCGAACGCTCCTTCAGTACAATGAGGAGAGTGAAAACGTGGCTACGCTCAACGATGACAAACGACAGACTGGACGGCCTTTGTATGATGAGTGTGCACCGAGAGCGTGTAATGAAGCACAGAAATGAATTTATCACCAGTGTCATCACGCAATTCGCCCAGAAAAATCCGAGGCGTCTACAGTTTCTGTTCAAGGAAGACTGACTGAGTGACTGTCGTTGCGTGTTTGTGAACATATTGTGCTGTGTGCTGGTCATCAATCCGGGTGTGTCGAGAACCCGTATGCAGCAAGACTGAGCACTCTTCTCCACGAAGTGATAGTATCTTTTTGCATTTTTATTAATTTTAATTGTTTCTTCGTTGATAAACTCCAATGTAACTCTCCTAGCCTCGCTTTAATTTGCTGTTTGTAATTTTTCTTTCATGTGTGTATTTTACTTATTTATTTTATTTGTATATAAATAAATAAATTTACTCCGCAAATAGTGCCTTTTTGCTACGAACATACCCCCCCCCCCCTCCGGCGCCAACAACCAATGGGCCCCCCCCCCCTGCAAAAAATTCTGCGGACGCCCTTGGTGGCAGCTGCGATGCGGCAGGCGGCAGGCGCACTGCAGCTGTCAGCAACGGCCACACAGCAAATGGCAGCTGCTGTTGCGGAGTCACGTGGAGAGGAGTCGGCCCGACAGCACCTGCTTGCTCAGTGTGTCGGGCTACTCACCGTGCTAATCCGCAACCGCACACAGTCGCCGGACGCATCCGTGTAATTTTTTTGTTCATCTTTTTTATTGTTAACCTTCTGACATGCACACACTGTGTGCGTTTAATTCTTTTTGTTTCCCACTAGCGCCAGGCGCAGAAACTGCACGTGTATTCTCATTTTTTCCTTCCAAGCTTTTAGCAGGTGCAGAAACTGGTCTCAATTCCCTTTGGTTTAGTTGCGTTCTGCCAGGTGCTCAAACTGCGCTGTGTATTCGTATTTCTTTTTTTTCCTGCCGTGTGCCTGGTGTAAAAGCTGTTCTGCATGCAACTATGTTGTTCGCAGGTAATTTTCCCTGCCGTTTTCTTCCGTCACGCGTACATTTCATGCGTGCACCTGCAGCTGTGATGCTCTCATTTCGATTTATAGGCATAACAATTTGTTGTTTTTTTCTATTGGTCTTAACATGTCGTAGCAACATGTTGTGTTTTGCACGCTGATGTGCGCTGCCGTCACTCGGAACACTAGTGCAGTCTGAATTTTTATATATGTAAACACGCCTGTCATAGGCAGGATGCAGCCATGCAACAATCATTGAACTGAAGTAGTCACATGCCTTTATGCTGTATCATCCGTTATATGGAAATTTTTCTTTTGCAGCATCTCTGATAGGTAAATGTTGTTTGCATTGTTCCTGCTGTGTCATCTGTGATATGTAGATGATTTTTACACTGTTCATACTGCAGTATCTGCGATACGCATATGCAAATATTTTTTTCATTGTCCCTGCTGTATCATCTGTGATATGTAGATGTGGTTTGCATTGTTCATGCTGAATCAGCTGTATTATTAAAATGCGTTTCTTCTGTGTTCATGCTGCAACATCTGTGGATGTTTTTGCATTCAGGTTTTTGTAGTCCTGCTAAATCTACTATGACCACTGTCCAATGCAACAGTAGCCCATTGTTCTAGTCGTGTTTCATATTTTACCGCAGCGATGTACGAATGTGCCTCTCTGCTTGCGCAGCATGTGTCAGGCTTGTGATACCACTGTACGACTGATCTTTTCTGTCGTCTCTGTGTGGCACAAGTTGCGCATCACGAGGCACTACTGAATGCGTTACATCTGTGTCAATTGCATTGTATGCAGTACACTCAATGCTTAAAGATCGAAATGGGTGCCATGCTGTCTCTAAACGGTGAAATGTGCACGCTGAATACATGCGATGCAAAACAGTGTGTGTGGGGTCTTCCTCTTCCAAAAAACACCAAGAGCATTTATGCAGTGCCACGCACATGAATACACACATAGGTGGTGAACACAAGCAACTGTTTCATACTGCAAAGTGACGTCAGCAAAGAGTCAGGTGGTTACACACATGAATACACGCATAGGTGGTGACCACAAGCAACTGTTCCATGTTGCAAAGTGACGTCAGCAAAAAGTCAGGTAGTTAAGCACATGGATACATGCATAGGTGGTGACCACAAGCAACTGTTCCATGCTGCAAAGTGACGTCAGCAAAGAGGCAGGTGGGTTGACGCGAGCAACGATGAAGGAGAGTGCATGAAGACGCGGTTGACTTGCCGGACGAGCTGTTCCAGCGTCTTTTTCGATTGGAGAAGCAGAATGCGGTGTGGCTGTGCGGCGAACTCACCGATGAACTGGCAGTTGTGAGTGCGTTGTCGGTGCGGCGGCAGGTGTTGTGTGCACTTTGGTTCTTTGCCACCAGCAACTTTCAAGCTCCTGTAGGTAACGAGGTGCACGTCGGCATCGCACAACCGACGTTGATCCCTGCTACTGCGCTGGCTGGGACTGCTGCCAAAACCGCCAGCGTACCATGCGGAGATAGTCCAGCCTCTGGCGGCGTGTTCTCCGGAACAGGTCTACGACCCTGCTCCTCATGGCTGCACCCCGCAGGTATGTCACACGAGTTCCTGTACCATGTAGGTAGCCGTCTGGCAGAGGCGGTCCATTCTCGTCCGGGCCAGTGGCATCCTCCTCGTCTGCTGGAAGGGGGGCACCCAAACAGAGGTTGTGCAGCGCGGCACACGCTGCGATGATGCAAGCCGCTCGCTCCGGCTCGTAATGGAGCGTCCGGTACCTTTGCAGGCACCGGAAGCGGCTCTTGAGCACGCCGATGGCGCGCTCAACCACTGATCGCATGGAGGCGTGTGCCGTGTTGTACAGCCCCTGTGGAGACGCAGTGCTTGGGTGGCCTGGCACCGGTGTTAGAAGCCATGGCTCCAGCGGATAACCGCTGTCCCCTGTGTAACCAACAATGACACACAGTTAAACATGTCCTTTGTCGGCGCAGAGTTCAACACCATTAAAGCAAGTTCTACAGTACAATGCAACATTCCCATCGTGTAGCTCAGAGCCACATTTTGAAATGCCTGATATTCATCGACACGAATACAATGCATATTTGAGATTTTAAAACACCTGCTGCTGCAAGAGCAGCCTTGTAACTTATAGTGTGCTACGTTTTGCTACACAGCAGACACCCTGTGCCTTGATTTAAATTGCTCTGATAATACAGTACACTCCAGCAACGCTTTATATGGCATGTGTTCGGCGTGATAATAGTAACATACAGACTCCTCGGACAAGGCGCGCATATCGTACTACACCGCGTCGTCAAAACACTAACTTACGGGACTGATTCTTTTAGCTTCAATACATGTGATTTACTGAACAGCGCTGTGTGTAAGCGGGATGGCCCGATGTTTCACAGGGCTTTCTTCTGCTTACCGAGCAGAAACTCTCCTTCGTCTAGTAGCCCTCCCTCGACCTCTCGGCGGATCCACGAATACCGCCACACGAAGGCATCGTGGCAAGATCCCGGGCAGCGGGGGTCGATGGCCAGGATGCGCATGTTGGCGTCGCAGATCTGGAACATACAGTAAAAATTCAGTCGTGAACTTCCACTCTCAAGGCCCGAACTTGTAGCCGAACACATGTGAGCAAGCAGAGGCCGAAGTGTACTCACGATCTGTACGTTCAGGGCGTAGTACCCCTGCCGGCTCCAGAAGGCTGCCCTGTGGGCAGCATTGCCCCGTGGCGCCTTGATGGCAACGAGTGTGCCATCCACACACCCGACGACGCCGGGGATGCTGCCGTTGCGAAGGTAGCCCTCCTTCGCCGCCGCCTTCTCAGGGCTCACAGGGAAGTGAACCCACCCCTTCTGCGCGCCAACTTCGCATATCGCCGCCGCCACCCGTCGCACGCACTTGCTCACCGTCGGTTGTGCGATGCCGACGTGCGCCTCGTTACCAACGGCAGCTTGAAAGCCGCCGGTGGCAAAGAACCGAAGTGCACACAGCACCTGCCGCTGCACCGACAACACACTCGCACGCACACCTCCCAGTTCATCGGCGAGTTCGTCGCACAGCCACACCGCAGTCTGTTTCTCCAGTCGAAAAAGACGTCGGAACAGCTCATCCGGCAAGTCAAACGCGTCTTCATGCACCCTCCTTCGCCGTTGTTCGCATCGACGCAGCCGCTTCAGCCTCACAGCCACATACGCCGCCACTGGCGCCTCCGCCATTTTCTGTCAAAAACTCAACGGTCGAATTTGACCGCCTCGAAGCCGTCAAAAAAAAACGTCAAAATGCGCCTGCATAATTAGGTGTGCAACGTCACCACTTCTGTCATGTCCGTGACGTAAACGCCAGCCACCCATGACGCAAGAAAGCAACATGGCCACCGGCCACGGCCGACCAATAGGAGCGCGGCTACGGCGGGGCTTTTTGACGGGTTTTTGACAAGTTTTTGATTTGACAGTTCCGTAATACGGGCCTCGATGAGTTACTCGCCCAGCTGAGGGACAAATACATCAATCCGCAGCCCCCTACTCTGCTCCCGGACTATGCGGGTCCCGACAACCCTTCCCTCAGCGCCCCGATCACAGTGGCAGAGGTCCGGGCTAGCTAAGTTACGTCCGGGCTCGGCAGCCGACCCAGACCGCATCAATAACAAGATTCTCCGTAACCTCGACGACCGCTCTATTCATGCACTCACAGCCTACATGCAGCAATGCTGGGAGTCCGGCGTTCTTCCAAAGGAATGGAAACATGCAAAAATCATTCTTATCCCCAAGCCAGGTAAGCCCCCAAGCCTCGACAACCTCCGTCCGATCTCACTCATGTCCTGCGTGGGTAAGACCATGGAGCACGTTATATTGGCCTGGCTCTCGACATACATAGAGGATCGTGATCTCTTCCCGCCAAGCATGGTCGGCTTTCGGCCCCATCTATCCACGTGTGATGTTATGCTCCAGCTCAAGCATGAACTTCTGGACCACAAGACTCGAGACACTCAGGTCATCCTGGGCCTCGACGTCGCATTTCGACAGCGTTCAACATACTGCTATCCTGTCCAACCTCCAGAATCTGCAGGTGGGCGAAACTCTGTACAACTATATCCGTGCTTTCCTTACGGATCGCACTGCCACGCTCGTTGCCGGTCCACACTCCCTCGAGGATATCTCCCTGGGCAACAAGAGCACGCCGCAAGGCTCCGTCCTCTCCGCTGCTTTTCAACATCACTATGATGGGCCTTCCGGCTCGACTCGCCCACCACGAGGGCCTTCATCATAGCATTTACGCGGATGACATCACCCTCTGGATGACTGGCGGCAGTGACGGACACATTGAAGAGACTCTTCAGGCTGCGATCAACACAGTTGAAGACTACTTATCGGACAAAGGGGGCACGACACCGCATTCAGAATGG
Organism: Amblyomma mixtum; assembly: GCF_055824585.1. Classification (NCBI taxonomy): domain Eukaryota; kingdom Metazoa; phylum Arthropoda; class Arachnida; order Ixodida; family Ixodidae; genus Amblyomma; species Amblyomma mixtum. The sequence continues at coordinate 396,424,717 of NC_143014.1, forward strand.
TGCACTCAACTCGCCTCTTCTTCCAGGCTGGCCTTGTACTCGGAATACTTGCTGCGACGCCTGACACGGCCTCCCTGCAAGCCTGTGCCTTGACTTCGACGCAATGGCCCGGGGATTGGACGCAACTACCAGTTACGACAGATCACCACCGGCTAATCTGGCAACAACGAGCGCATTCCCCCGCTATCAGCGATGACCACCGGGAATATAAGCAGCCTCCAGCAGCCGCCCCTGCGGGGCACGACACCGCATTCAGAATGGTGCACTCAACTCGCCTCTTCTTCCAGGTCAGTTACCTAAACGCTTGCCGTTGCGTTAGAACCAGCAATCGTTGTTTCTTTGCGGTGTCGTGCCCTGAAGTGTTGTGTGATGTGTTAGGATTGCTTGACGGCAAAGCCGCTCACGGCGTTAGTAACCTGCTCTTGATGCTCTGCGGCGACGTGGAGACAAACCCTGGTCCCAACCCCGGAAACGAGGATGTACTGTCAACTGTGCTCGCTACGGTACAAAGAATAGAATTAGGTCAAAACGACATTCGGAGCGAATTGACTGCGCTTAAGCACTGGCGTGCCTGTGTTGACGTCGAGCTGAAGCAACTATCTGAAAGGATTCGCACAGTCGAAGTTGATATGGCGGAACGTAAGATTGAGCAGGTTTCGGCAGCATCCGAGTCCGGACCGAATATGTCAGGTGCTATTGGCGCACAGCTTCGAAAAATCGAATCGAGATGTGAAGACGCGGAAAACAGACTTAGGCGATCCAATCTGCTGTTTTTTGGCATTCCGGACGAGATGTCTGAAACATGGTCGACAGCAGAAAATAAAGTTATAAATCTCTGTTCGGAAAAACTAGGGGTTAATCTTCAATCTACACAAATTGAAAGATCGCATCGTCTAGGGCAGTTTCAGACTGAGAAATGCAGGCCAATTATAGTAAAACTTACATATTTTAAGGATAAACAACTTATTCTCGAAAACGGAAAGAAGTTTAAAGACACCGATTATGCAGTGCGTGAGGACTTTTCAATACAAACGCGGCTCGCCAGGAAAAAGCTCTTGGAATTTGCCAAATCTAAAAAAACGGCCTACAAGCTCAGCGTAGACAAACTGCGCATGGGTGATTCAGTATACATGTACGACTCTGACACTGACCAAGTAATAGAAGTCTCACGATAGCTAAGATGCCGAAGCAATGCACGTGTTACCAAAAACACGATCCAGTCGCCTATATATAGCATTCCAAGCCCACCTCTCCATTTGACATTCACTAACATACGCAGCCTTCTTCCTAAACGCACCGAACTCTGCTCATATCTTAATAATAGCAACTGTAATATACTACTTTTAACGGAAACGTGGTTGCGTCCAGATATCGCTGACGAGGAACTTCTGCCTGATAGCAACGGATTTCAAATTTACCGAAAAGATAGAATAAGCAAAAGGGGCGGCGGAGTATTAATTGCAGTTAATAATAACATTTTGTCTTTCCTTGTGGATATTCCATGTGAACTGGAAATCATATGGGTAGCAATAGCATCCCGCCTCGGTAACACTGTCTTAGGCATCTGCTACAGGCCCCCGGACTCCCCTACCACGTTTGTCGCTGACCTACATGACAATATCACGGCTATTCGAACCAGATTTCCTAAATGTGACATTTTCTTGTTCGGGGATTTTAATTACCCAGACATTGATTGGCTGAACCTATGTTCACATTCATCTGCCTCTATTGAGTTCATGCAGCTAACACTCGACTTTTCTTTTGTTCAACTAGTCAATGCTCCAACACGCGATGCTAATATTTTAGACCTTATTTTATCATCTGCTCCAGAGAGGGTTAGTGATATATCTTATAATGACGGGTTCAGTGACCATCAGCTTCTTGAGTTATCGATTAATGCCCCTTATTACTCACGCCGCACCCAACCAAAACAGATTCTAAATTACAGGAAGGCTGACTTTGACGCTATTAATCGTTGTCTCGAGCATTTCTCCGAAATTTTTGTGCGTGATTTTTCATCCCGGTCTGTTAACGAAAACTGCACTTTGTTCAAAGAAAAAATAGCGAAACTGGTGCGCAAACACATTCCGAGAATAACATTACGGGTCAACATATCTAAACCTTGGTACAACAATTCCTTACGAGCATTGAAAAACAAGAAAAAACGTCTTTTCAGAGCCGCGAAACGATTGCGCACTGATTCTGCGCATGCTGAGCACAGACTGTGTGAAGCATCATACTGCCATGCCATCCGGAAGGCCAAACATAAATTTTTATCACAGGACCTTCAATCGCTCATAAAAAATAACCCCGCAAAATTTTGGAAAACAATTTCCCCGTCACGCACGTCGGACACCATTTCATTGCTTGATGAAAACAAATGTCCAATACCCCAAGAGAACTGTCCAGTCACGTTTAATGACTACTTCACATCAGTATTCACTACCGAAGACTATTCCAACCTACCTCAACCCCAAGAACTCAATTACCCATTCATGACTACAATTGATATAACAGCAGAAGGCGTAGCATCTCTAATTAACAGTCTTAAGGTATCAACTTCCTCAGGGGTAGACGGAATAAATACAAAAATTCTCAAACACACCATACATCCCTCTAGTATCATTCTGTGTCATATTTTCATGCAATCTTTAGCAACCGGCGAAATTCCTTATGACTGGAAGATTGGCAAAATAATCCCTGTTTACAAATCTGGCGACAAAAACACAGTTAGTAACTACCGCCCCATATCACTAACGAGTATTCCATGTAAGTTACTTGAACATATCGTTGCATCTAACGTCGCGCGCCATCTCGAGAACAATGATTTCTTTTTCCCACGCCAGCACGGATTCAGAAAAGGGTTTTCCTGTGATACACAACTAATTGAACTTACCAGTGATTTATTCAAGAACATGGATGAAAACTACCAGACTGACTGCATATTCATTGACTTTTCCAGAGCGTTTGACCGTGTTGCCCATTGTCGCCTTATAGCTAAAATATCGTCGCTTAATTTAGACTCGCTAACTGTCTCCTGGATCCGGAACTTCATATCTTTTCGTAAGCAGTTCACGGTAACAAACAACTTTTCATCACCCCTTAGTGACGTCACTTCTGGCGTCCCTCAGGGAAGTGTTCTCGGTCCCTTATTATTTTCAATTTTCATAAATGACCTGCCATCGCATCTTACATCATCAGTCCGACTGTTCGCCGATGACTGCATAATTTATCGCCAAATCCGCTCAACCACTGACCATGCAATTCTTCAGCAGGACCTTGGATGTGTAACTAACTGGCGCACATCATGGCAAATGACACTTAATACTGACAAATGTAAAATCATGACAGTTAGCCGGAAGCATTCAAACTCGCTATTCACTTATTCCCTTAACAGTGTCACACTATCCCGCACGTCTTCCTATAAATACCTTGGCGTTTATCTGACTTCTAATCTTTCTTGGGCGGAACATATTCAATGCATAACTGCCAAAGCATCGCGCACGCTTGGCTACCTGAAAAGAAATCTTCATAGCGCACCTGTTTCTACCCGCAAGCTAGCATACTTAACATTTGTCCGTCCCCAACTAGAATATGCATCAGCCATCTGGTCACCACATCAGGCTTATTTAATTCATTCACTCGAAGCAATTCAGAACCGTGCAGCGCGTTTTATTTCTCACGACTACAACCGCCATTCAAGCATAACAAGCATCAAGTTATCTTTGTCGCTAACAAGTTTACAGACACGTAGGGATATCGCACTTCTTTGCTTACTACAGAAACTAATATACAGTCGTCACGCGTCCACACTGCCACTTACACGCCCAATGCGCACTTCACGTCGCCTACATAATAATCTTAGCTTCCAACGTCTATTCGGCCGAACACTCGCGTTTAATTCTTTTGCTTTGCCACGTGCTATCAAGTGTTGGAATGGCCTTCCGGATTGCATTGCTACCATACGTGACCCATTAATCTTCAAAAACGAATTGACCACCTTCATGCATCCATGATATTGTACATAAATTGTGTTCATATGTGTTGTCAAATCCATGCAGTGCCGCTATTTGTTTGCTGTTTTTTTCCTCTGTGTCAATATATTACGTTTTTGTTTAAGTACTGTGTAATAATTGTTTGCAGTCCAATGTATTTAATATTGTTTACTTTTGTTCTTTCCACTTTGTACCATCTTTTGTCTGCTAAATATTGTAACCCCTCCCCTCACACAATGTTCCAAGTGTAGAACCTGTGAGGTATTTGTATAAATAAATAAATAAATAAATAAATAAGTGCTCTGCAGCAAAATCTGAGCTCTTCTTTTTGCATTATCCCGGCACCCGGAAACCCCCCACATCTCCAAATATCCGCCTCACTGTTAACAACCTTCCCGTGCCTACGGTCGACACCATCCGAATTCTTGGCCTCCACCTCGAAGCCAACGGAGCCAACACCAACACAATACAACGCTTGCATCGATACACACAGCAGACAGCCTGTCTCATACGGCGCGTTTCCAACAAGCGGGCAGGCATGAAGGAGGCGAATCTCCTTCATCTCTTTCAAGCATTTGTAGTAAGTCGTATTGCTTACACTGCTCCATATTTACGTCTCACGCTCACGGAGAAGCACCGCCTGGATTGCCTTATCCGCAGCGGTGCCAAAACAGCCCTTGGTCTTCCTCTCTCTGCTCCCAACGACAAGCTCCTCGCCCTTGGTGTCTCCAACACGGTTGACGAGCTCATTGAGGCGGCGCTCCTGGCCCAGCGCCAACGCCTCTCCCTAACTTCCGCAGGCCGCTCTATCCTGGAACGACTTCGCATCGCTCCCTTCCGTCCGCCATCCTCAGTGGTCAATCTCCCACCTGCCATCAGGGCCAACATCAAGACTCTCCCTCTACCCCGCAACATGCATTCAACTCATCATCAAGATCGCAGAGAAGCTCGGGCCGCGTCACTCCAGCAGCGATATGCTGGCCGACTTGACGTGATTTACACAGACGCGGCAGACCATCCTACTCGGACTGCTGCAACAGTGGTTGCCACAGATGAGAACATGACTCTTCATGCCTCCTGCTCTGTACGCACTTCACATATCACTACAGCGGAGGAAGTAGCTATTGCTCTCGCGCTCTCCACTTCTAAAGCTAGAGTAGTCATAAGTGACTCACAGCGCGCCATTCTTAATTTTACTCATGGCCGTATTTCAGTCGAAGCGTTTCGCGTACTCGTATCAAATCCTCCTAAACACCTGACCCTACTGATATGGGCTCCAGCCCACATGGGTCTGAAGGAAAATGAGGGAGCACATGAGCTAGCTCGAGGGCTCACTTTCCGAGCAGCTTATCACCCCACCCCCAACATGCCCGCCTTGGTCAGGAAGGACACCATAATCACTTCACGCGATCTGCTCCAGCACTATCGTCTTTCTCGCCAACTCTATCCAGGTCCACACCAAGAAGTTACAAAGACAGAGGCCGTCACATGGCGCCAACTCCAGACGGACACTTTCCCCAATTCCAAAAGATTCCATAATATATTTCCTGAACGGTATATGCCGATGTGTAGACACTGCAATATCCCAGCAGACCTCCTTCATATGGTCTGGACTTGTCCACGACAACACATGCCAACACCCACACAACATACCTGGGAGGCTCGTCTACGCAGCTCTACCCTAGACGACCAACGAACGCTCATCGGTATCGCTCTAGAGGCTGCCAGATTCCAAGGAGTCTTGGCCCACTCCTAGGTCTGGGCCTTCGGCCCCTTGACTGTTTTAATAAATGTTTACCAACCAACCAAAAAAGCCATAGACGGGCCACGGCATACCACCCGCAGACTAACGGCCTGGTGGAACGGCTAAACAGAACTCTGGCCGATATGCTGCCCGTGTACGCGGATATAGAGCATAAGACCTGGAATCAAATTCTCCCATACGCCACGTTCGCATACAATACGGCACTTCAAGAGAGGACGCGGCCTACTCCCTTCGAGCTTGTCTTCGGCCACCGAGTGACCACTCCCCTGGATACGATGTTGCCCGCATACCTCGATTGCGAACGTGAACTTGATCTGCACGTCGCTAGTTTTGCTCAGCGTGCAGAAGCGTGGCAGCTGGCAAGGAAGCGCATATACCGCTACAACCAGGTACGGCACTTCGTATCGTACGAACCTGGAGACTGTCTGGATTTGGACACCTGTTCGTCATCGCGGACTGTCTGCAAAATTACTGCGCCGGTACTTCGGACCATACTGTGTCCTCCGCCGCATCAGTGACGTTACTTACGAAGTTGAATCCACCACCCAAGACCCCTCAAGCCACAGACAATGTTGTACACGTCATCCGAATGAAACCCTACCCAGGCCGCCCTGTTGACTGATCTCGTGACTGATGGTGCCCCTTTTTGTGTTGTGGCCCCCCTGTGCCAACCTAGCAGACTGTCAGCCCATAGCTCACCAGTACGCTCCTAGTCGGCTGCATCATGGCGATGCTGCAAACAAGGGGGGCAATGACACATGCCTTCCTTAGAAGATGAGCAAGGACAACACTGGCGATTGGAAAAAGACAAAGTGACACTGGTTCAATCTGACTGGCTGCTGGTGCTCCACGGTATAAGAGTGACTTCTTTGTAACGTTGCGTTACAATATGTAGTAGGATGTGCATTGCGTACCGAAGAGCCACAAGGATTCTATAAGTTGAGCTTCTTAAAATGTGCATAGTCAATTACTGTGCATGGCCCAACATGACGACTGCAAACAGGACCTAAACGCCAAGCAGATCTGCCATGTGTGCCCGCCTCTATTGTTGACTATAGGCTGTGCTCATCTATTCGCAGAAATCGATTGCATAAATGTGTTTTGTGGGGGTGTTCTTATCTGACACACGGTGACCGTCAACAAAATTATAAAGCAATTGCTTACTTTCATTATCAGTGTAGCCTAATTGCTTGTATACCATTTCCACAACTCTAGGCACGACCAGTGACAACCTGGATTTTAGTTTACATGCAAACAAAATCAGCTTTTTTTTTATTCAGCAGATGATGGCTGTAATGGAATTCATGAATACCCATGCATATTTATTTATTCTGCTAAACATGGCTGCAATGCCAATTACATTTCTTGCCCCGCATGGAATCTCACAGCTTAAGTGCATTGTGCACCTTTTGTACACACTTCCTACCTTGACTAGGTGAAAATTGCGCCTGCGGCATACATTCAGCAAGCATTAATATTCACCTCTTTGTTTACTTACCAGTCCTTGTAGTTATAGTAGTTGCTGGCGTGCTCCTTCGGCGGGGAAACCGGTAAATGACACCCGTCTAATGCGCCTATTACATGTGGGAAACCACAAACCGCTCGAAATTCCCTGGCGATTCTATGGTCGGCGATTACAGTAGCCGGCCTCAATTTCACCCACTTTTCCTCGAGAATGGCCACAACGGTCTCACAAAACTCCCTGTATATGGTGTTGACCGTAGACCTTCCCAGGTCAAACATGTGGGCAATTGTCTAATCCTCAGCTGAGGAACATAGTTTATAAAGGGCCAAGGCCACTCACTTTTCTATGGGAACAGGCTCCCGCATATTCCTTGCCTTTCGCATCATCGTTGGTCAGCAGGCATCAAAAATGTGTCGGAAAGTCGTTTCCGACACCCGGAACGATTGTCTGGAGGACTGTGATCCCAAGTTGGGCAGTACGTTCTCGAACCATCCCCCATCTCGATGGTAAGCCCACACTTGCCTTCGTGCACGGCGCGGTGATGACGACAGTGCAATGAGTGTGCTGTTGTTGATCAACAACTGCTGCTTGATCAAGTGCATCCTTTCCATTGCTGCGTCAATTTCTATGTCCACTGACGAAATCGCTGCTACAGTAAGGGCGATTTCGAACTTTTTTGACGCGTCGCTCTCGTCACTCATGGCTCAACGAACAAGCATGCAAGGAAAAAATTGGCGGGGGCTTAGCTTTGGTTAAGCCTGATAGGTTGCGAAAGCGCGCAGCGCCTCCAACTGAAGGAACGCAGTGCGCAGCGTCTACAGGTCACGCGTGGCTACCGGCTTTTTGAGGAAAGGAAATGGCGCAGTAATTCTCTGGTGGACACCCTAACCGCACCGTAAAGGAAGGGAGGAACGCCACCACCCGTTCGGCGTGATGCCTTGTTATTGCGACTGAAAGAAAGAACTTGTAGAACACCTCCGGGCTCGCCATTCTGCGGCATAGGCACGTTGCTTAGCCAACCGCTCTTACCTTTCTTCATCTGTCTCCTCGGCACGGTGCTGGCGTTTGCGCGCAGCACGTCGCACAAATTGGGGCCCCTGCTCTCCTCTGGTCGTGACATCTCGCTGTCACAGGGTCGTGCCACGTGACAGCGAAGGAACGACCTCCGCTGACGGCAGACTTGAACCCAGATACCAAGTCATAGAAAAATGGCAGGCGCCAATCAACGCTTCCATTTATTTGCCCTCCGTATCGCCACGTCATGTGTTCCAGCCAAGCGATTTATTTGCAGTGGGTGTCGGCCTCGTGCTGCAATATAAAAAATTTGCCCATCCGTATTTTTAACCATGATCCTTTTGTTTTTCCTCAAATCCGCATCTCGAGGTTCCTTATCTGTTCTGGGTGAACCCTGGAAGAAACAGCGAAAAAACCTTCGTTAAGGCCACGCCATGAAAAATAGCGTCTATCTGAAAACAGTCGTTTATCCCGGATGCAATGTCATGAATGAACTCAGTTAGCTGCGTTGCACATGACAGCCCTGATTGAAAGCCATGTTCTTGTTTCATGGTGGTACTCCTCCAGGTTTCTAGAAGCCCCCTGGCGGATCGTAGGAGAAGCTCGTTACAGGCCGTGTGACACGGAGACAACTCCTTCGAGGCGAAACTCCCTTGCACTCCTTTAGGTCAAGGAAGTTCAAGGGAGTTCAGAGTCGGCCGTGTGACAGGGGTATCATCTCATCCACCCACCTAACTTTCTGCCGCCCCCTGCTATGCTTGCCTTTTCTTGGAAGTAAATCATACTGACTGCCTAGAACTGGTGTCCAACAATGACACACGCAACATTTAAAATGCACACTGCATAGAAAAATATTTCACTGTATTTGTATCAACTGTTACCACCACAAAAATGTACAAGGATGCAAAGGGAGAACAAGGAATGACAAGGCTGTGCCTTCGGTAGTGCCCATGTGCATTTTTGCACCAACTCAGTATGAATGCTTCTTGCCACTGTCTTCACTTTCTATATTTTTTTAATTTGGTAGTTTATTTCTAGTCTATTATTGCATTTAGAGGAGGACCCCTGCTTGACTCCATGCTTGGTGGTTTCCGAGAACATGATGGTTCTCTGTGTCTACAGACAGCCACTTTTTGATGTGTGAAGTACATTGTTTGGCATGTCATGCCTTTTTGCAGCTTTGTGAGTTTTCCACACTGCCTACCCCAGAAAGGCTCATTGAATGCTTACATTTGTTGAGCATGCTTTCTTAAACCTTGCAAACACAAAACCATGTGTAAAGGAACTTGAATTTATTAATTTTTTTAAAGCTGGTGCTCCCAGTTTCTGACCCTTTTCATAATCTGTCATTCCCTCATACAAGACATGAGCAGAAACCTGCAAAGAGGCCTGTTGGCGCTGTTCTATCTTTGCTGTTTTACAAAGGCGCGGACATCGCTTTTTTGTTTCCATTCTCTTCACAATTTTGAATGTGACATCAGTGAACATGGACCAGCACGTGGATTCTGCCTGTGCCAAGTAAATACAAAACAGTGATTCCCTTCATGCAGTTTCAGTTCCAGCAAGCGAGTGGTGGTTTCGGTGTCACAGCTGGTATGAGACCATGTGACGCACACAAAAACTACAATTGCTGCTTAGTTGTTTCATTTTGCTCCAACAATTCCCAAACGCTCTAAGCTGGATTGATGGCGAGTGTATGAACAGCTGTCACACTGCACTCTTTGTATGTTTCATGTGACCTTATACATACTTGTGGCACCACAGCTACTACTCGACTGCTTGGACAAAAGCATAACATGTGGGCGATTTGATGTAGACATCTGTGTTTATTGATGCTTCAGGCACAATTCCAAAGGAAACAACATTTCGTGTCTCCAGCCTTTCATAAGCAATTTATGAAGCTTACCTGCTGCATGAACCCTTTAAGTAGTGTTCCAGGCTTTGTGAACAGAGGAGAAGCAGCTAGTAGTCGCCCAAACTTTTCCAGTTATTATTACTCACTTTTACCTGTCATATTGTAGTTCCCAGTATATTTTTCTTTCTCTATATCCTCTTCCCCTCTTAACTTACTGTGCTATGCACATGCCTAAAGGCATATTCACTTACCTGCTGATTTTATGTTTTCCACATTATTTCTGCCTACATTTTTCCCCCATTTACGTTATGTTTTAAATAACAATGCTGCTATTCCTAACGTACCCAGGTAGGCATTAATGTGTGAGTATATATATATATATATATATATCCAAAATTGAGAAACACTTCTTTTAAGTAAACATTTATTAGGAGTCGACGTTTCGGACAGAGCCTGTCCTTTCCTGTCCCGAGTCTTGAAAAGGACAGGCTCTGTACGAAACGTCGACTCCCAATAAATGTTTACTTAAAGGAAGCGTTTCTCAATTTCGGATCTTATTTCTAGCAACCAAGTACGTTTATCTTATTGTGATATAATATATATATATATATATATATATATATATTAAATGAGCACAACATCGATTCAACCTGTACATTTCGTTTTGTGTCCTCTTTACTTCTTTGAAGCAATACAGTCATTTTCACAACATTACTCATGTTGTTTCCTCTAAATGTGAAAACGGAGGCTTTGTTCCAAATGAAGCATTCAACCAGAACCCATTAACCATTACAAGCTGCTGTAAAAAGGCTCAAAACCACCGCAAAAATGCCACACGCTCCCAAACGAAACTCCATAATGGCAAAGAAATAATCCCTTCTGTACTCATAAAAACTCCAAATCAGCAAAAAATACTCCCTATGCTGTTCGCAAAACACCCAGGTGGTTATAAAAAACTACCACAAAACACCCAAAAACCACCATTTTTATGGGGGTAAAGTTACTCCCTTTCACTCCTTAAAGGGCAACTCCGGCGATTTTTCAGCCATTTTAAATTAATGGCTGTTTTGTGTTCCTAAGAACCTCCTGTAATATGTACGATACAAGGTTTTCAAAAGCAACCCCAAAATAATTTTTAAACAGCAAAAAATGCAAAACTCGAAACCGAAACCACAAAACCGAAACCGGAGAGGTGCCTTCGTGCGGTATTGACTGTGACGTAACTAGCGGGTTCGCCACGATGCGAAGTTCGAAGCCACGCTGTCGACATGGCTGAAGCGCGGAGAACAGCTTTTCCGAGACCAGCGAGTCTTTAGAAGACGACTCATTCGACGATTTCGGACTGGATGAGTCGCCTTTCAGGTATGATCCTCCGCCGCGCGAGCTAGCCGAGTCACACCACAGGCCGCGTCACCTGCAGTACGGAGACGGTCTGAACTCGGAGAAGTAAGTATTTGAGTCATTTCTCGTGCATGCATTTGTGACACAGTCGTCAGAACAAAAGTTAATGTGATGCTCCTACTGACAGCTGTTCGTGTGGCAAGTGCCGGCCGACCCAGCCTGATGAAAGAATCTGCTGCCGAAACATTGCCACGGTGCACAACGTCCTTACAGGGGAATGCATAACCAAAAGTCCTCCCTTCGCAAAGCTTCGTCTCGACGGCGAGCTTTTGGAAGTGAATTCATGCCAGCTACAGTTCTACAATCCAACATACTTTAAGCGCGCTCTCCGTGGTCCGCTTCCTCTTGACGGCCGCGCTTCATGCAGCTGGCCGCTGCGATGGGCATTTGTACTCTAATAACGTTGGCACAGAATCTGCCTTCACGAGTCCAAAGCTCCCTCTGAGGTACACGCTGTCTTCATAGCAATCTGGCGCGAAATGTTCCGAGCACAAGCGGGAATGCTTCCTCAGAGACCACTTGACACGCCGGACAGCTCTCACCCAATTGTCGCGAAGGTTCTTATCGCCAGGAAACCTATGGTAGATCACGCCCGTTGTCACAGATGAAGAATTTGTGCAGCCCACAGCACATCAGAAGTTGCCGTGACCCATCACTCTGGCGTACACATCACATCAGGCACATTGAGATGGCATGAAATTACACAGGTGGTCGAAATAATTCCGGAGACCTCCACTACAGCACCTCTTTCTTTCTTCCTTCTTTCACTCCTCCCTTACGTCCCGGTTCGGGTGTCCGTTACTGCGTCATTTACTTTCCTCAAAATCAATTTTCAGTTTTCCCCTGCACTGCCAATGCCAGCGCGCGTCCGACTAGCTTGACACGCCGCCCCGCCAGTGACGTCACAGTACAGGGTGGTCTGTAGAAGTTGCTCATCAATGTGTGCCGCTCGCGTCGAGGAGCGCTTGTCTTAAAAATTCGCTTGCGAAAAAACTATGCCGCTTTCAGGTGAGAAATTTTACATGATATCAGACTACCATAAAGAATAGTCTTAAAATTTCATCTCAATCGATGAACATCGAAAAATCGCCGGAGTTGCCCTTTAACACTCCCTTCAATAAAGGAGTAAATAAAATACACCATACATAGGAGTAAAAAACTCCTTTTGGGTGTTTTTTTGCTAACAGTGTAGCACACACTATAGCTTTCTGTTCAGACTTCTGCACTGTCTGTATGAATTTGCAACATAAAGGTTTACCTGCAACATGCTTGCAGCTGCAATATGCGCCCCACCGGGTGACAGCGCGCTGCTCACTGACTCGCTCCATGTCGCTAGGCCTAACATGCACAACACTGCAGTCACAGCGGAAAGCACTCTCAAGTTAGCCACTGGTGACAATAGAAATGTCTAATCTTGTTACCTTCTCTACAATAACTTCATGCTAGAATGAATGCCTTTCATAAAAGTGTTCATCAATGCAATCGGCAGACAGAGATCAGTAGGGCTAAGTGATGCCGGCATAAGCGCGCCTCGATTTCCTTAAGGGGAGACGCGGGTCGAAAAACGACAATTTTCAGTAAAAAAATCATTTGTGTTTTTGACTGCTTTAGTAAACTTGAACATTTCTCTTTCATGCATGCAAAAATCAGACCCATAAGTGATCTGGAAATTATCGAAAACCCCTGTTAAAGTACTCGCGGTGGCTAGAAAAGGTGTAGATCTGACCCGTTTTCAAGCATGTGAGGCGACAAATCGCGGAATCTTACTGCACTGGGCCTGCGTGAGGAGCTAGGCCTACGCTTTTTTTCTCCCAGAGGCAGGCTTTGCCACTGTGCAAACTGCCAAGAAATAATAATAAAAACAGCATTGTCTACCGTCAAAACAGAGAGGTTCCACATCACGTGGTTCGATCGTGGCCACGCCATTGGCTCCTAGCTCACGAAGTGGCAATACATCGTCTGCTCTTCTGCAATGCGCACATTCTCCTATGTACTTCACAAGCTATTGCAAATATTTCTGCTTATTGTTAGCATGGATGCCGAGAAGAAACGTGTCAAGTTCCAAGCGAAGCATGAATTCAAGGGAACCCGCAGCAAAGTAAATCGGCGTGTGACAGTGATGCCCGCGGCAGCTAAGCCTAACCTCGGTCGAGGCGATGCTTCTGACGCTTTGGGGCCAGCTGGATGTACGGACTTCATCAAAGGTGTTGACAATTTCGTTAGCACGTCGGAAAAGAAAAGGTTCTTCAAAAATGAAAGTAGGGGTGGTGAAGAGTCAGCGAGTGCTTTTATCTGCGAGACTGGCACCGTGAATGACCTTGTGAGCGGCGTAGCATGCCCGGAGTGCGGACGATGCGAACTTACGATCAAAGAGCTGGCTGGGAAGCGGAAAGGACTCGCGTCGTTTCTGGAGTTGCGTTGCAACAATGAAGCATATCCGACATCCGTTATTTCGTCAACGTATTCATTGCAGCGTGCAACTACAACGGTGAAGCGCATCCATCTGCCAGCGCTAGGGAGAGCTTCGCCGTGAACGTCAAGACCGTGGTTGTGCCGCGCGCTGTTGGAGCAGGACACAACCAACTCGTTCAATTTTGCGCATTTCTTGGATTACCAAAGCCGATGCATCAGAAATCGTTCAACGCCATCACGAAGAAGGTACACCTCGCGGCTACGAAGGCAGTGGCCGAGAACTTGGAGTTGGCTCGCAAAGTGACAGCCCAGGAAGTTGGATCTGCCGATAAAGCTGACGTGTTTGATGGCAGTTCGCAAAAAAGAGGCCATAAGAGCCATAACGGTGTAGCCACAACCATTTCTGTAGAAACAGGGCTTTGCCTAGACTTTGAAGTTTTGTCTAATTACTGTTAGAGCTGCAGTACCCACATAGAATTTGAAGATAAAAGGGAAGAGGAAATATGGCAAGCCTTCCACATGCCAGTGTGTAAAAAAAATGTTGATTGTTCAGCACACGCCATGGAGGCAAATGCTGCTCTGAGGATATGGACAAAAATTACGGTGGGCGAGTAAAAAACGAATGAAAAATAATATCACCCGGCCCGCATTGCTTAGAGCACAACGGGCTTTCCGAGGATATTGAATAGGACTGAGTCCTACAGCACTTCCCTGAAATTCACAACCTTCCAAAGCGACAGAGACAGCAAGGCCTTTCCAGCTGTTTCAGCACCAAGTGTGTACAACGGTGTGCCCATCACAAAAGAGGACTGCACTAACCATGTTTCCAAGTGGCTTGGGAGTGCACTGCGAAAGCTCAAAATGCCAAGAAGCCAGAAGCTCACAGATGCAGTCATCCAGAAGCTGCAAACCTACTTTCAAGTAGCCATCACCGCCAACACAGGAAGTGTGCATGGCGTGTATTATGCAATTTGGGCATCCTTCTTCCACTCATGCTCGAGGGATGCAGCCAAGAGCCACAAATTTTGCCCAGATGAAGAGGACTCATGGTGCAAGCTCAAGAGGGCAGAAGCGTTGGGTCAGACAGCCCCATCACACACCCCCGTTCTCACCAACAGCCAGGGCAAGGCAATGCTGCCCACATATAAGAGGCTTACAACTGCTCTCTCGTTGTGTGAAGGGGGAAACGCAAACTGCAACCGAATCACTCAATAGCAAAATTTGGCTGCTGTGCCCCAAGACAAGGTTTGCCTCATGCACAGCTGTGGAGATGGCAACATCACTTTTCTTATAGTTTAATCAAGGACACAAGGCCTTTGAGAACGTGCTGGAGGAACTGGGTGTTCTTCCCTCAAGAGAACTACTCACTCTAGGCAAGAATTGTGACAAGCGCAGAATTCCAAGAATGTCCACAAAGCAGACAGCTGAAGCAAGGGCTCATCACCGCCATCTAGCCAAGAAGGCTTGTCTTCAGGATGCTGCCAAGAAAAGCTCTGAGGAACCAACATGCGGTGCAGTCCTATACGAAAGTTGTATGCTCTAGGAGAATGGCCTGGGCAGTATTGTCTCCAATTTTCATGCAGATATACTAACTAGAACAGTATTCAACAACATTTGCAACTTTCGATTGCGTTTTTCTCAACTCCTTATTTTGGACCAAAAATGGCATTGGTCGCAACCTTTTGTGTATATGTTGTACTCGGATCAATACCAAATTTGGTAGGTAGAATGCAAGTATCTAGGTTTCAACACAATTGGTGATGTTTATAAGCATGAAAGGTCCCAAAATATTTATGCACTGGCTTCTGAAAAGGTAGCATGAGCTTCAAAATTCTTGTAAAATGGTGCATGACAGAGGTGCACCATTTCCTTGCCTATTTGCACTTCGTGGAGTATTTTACACTGTCTTCTCGTGCTCACTGGCATGTCCAGCAGGTGTATTAGCCTGCACAGTTTTTCGCTTGTGCATGGTACTTAAAAATGAAAGCATCAAGCTATCTTGGAAATAAAAACAGAATTAGAAAGAGATCGATCCCTATAACTGGTGCAATTTTCATTTATCTGGCATCAATATTAAAAGAAAACTGTTTCGGAGCGTCTCGCCTTAAGGGCCCAGTGTATTACAGGGGCTTGCCATAAACTGCAATGCAACAAACACAACAGGTATTCGCATTGTTTTTTTCTGTGCAGAATAGGCTTAGCGCTTTGTGCCGGCAGGTAAGCACAAGAATGGGTGAACACACTAGATCACTACAGTCCGGAACGGGCAGCAATTTAGCCTTTCATTGCAAGAATTGCGAATCGAGGAAATGGGCACCTTTGTTGCGCAACGCACACGCAATCAAAAAATACAAATCTCGGAAAGCAGGGGAGGTGTTCGAGGCGACGGCTATCAGGCTTAAGGGTCACAGTTCTGTCGGCAAACCATCTGTTACATTGCTTGAAAAAGAAATTGTTTATTTGCCTCCATAACAGCGCGGAAGTGGGCGTTCACTGTTGCATGTGCTTCCGGGTCTCATTTTATCTCATCTTGTACCACTTCCTTCCTTATATATTTCATGTAAAGCTAAATAAACCTAAGCTGATAGTCAGCGCTCGTCGTGTCAGTTCTTCCTTGTCTCTTGTGTGTTGTGCTGTGTAAAGCCGCTTCTAAAACCCGGACACTGATTACCGTAAAAATCGGTATATCGGTTGACCCCCCAACTAACCAGTTCTAAAAATGAAAAAAATCTGTTTCAACGGCAGTGAAACAGTAGTGATGTCGCGATGTGGCGCTACTAACACGATTAAGAATACTAACAGACTACCAGAGGGCACTACCTTTGTGTTACGTGTTGTATATATAAAGCACCCAATAAAGAGTGCAGGGGGGACTTCAGTGTGAGCCATAGAGTTTCTTACTATTACCTAGAGGGAAAGCTGGCGGCGCTGCACTTCAGCCACCATGGACGCTCAAAGCATCATGGTGCAGTGAGCTACTTGTTGCGGCACAGTCGTAATTTTTCGGGAGCACGGAGTGGCACTACTAGGACGTTTCATTCCGAAAACGTTGTTCGTGTGTGCGCAGACGACTTTCGCGGGAACGTGGTGTGCAAAAGCCATAGTAGTGACAACGCAAAGGCACACGACGCCAATAAAAGGTTTCACTTTTCCAAAATGATATCAAAAAACCTTTTGAAGTATTTAAGCAACTAAATTTTTTTTGAAAACATATTTACTTTTAAAAATGCGCCTGTTAGTTACGAAATATTAGCTTTTGTAGTGTTCATTACTTGGCCAATAGGAAAGCTAGCCATCTCACACTTTGGGCAATCTTTGCATTTACTTGCTTTTCTGCTCGTTTGTTGCAATCTACAGGCAGGATATTGAATGTTAGGACATTCGTAGTTATCTAACAGCTTTATTTTTGCATTATTTTTTGGCCAAAAGTTGTAGTTCTGCAGTCGGTAGCTCACCGCCCCATGATGCTTTGAGCGCCCATGGTGGCTGAAGTGGTCACGACGGGCCTCCATGCAAACTCCCATAGACAGGTTGTCAGCTTTCCCTCTAGGCAATAGTAAGAAACTCTATGGTGTGAGCGGACCCAGGCGCTGCCTCGTTCTTCGCGGACCACTACACTTTTTCAACGGCAAAAGTACCGAAAGACACCCTTACCTTCAAACATATGCGATTCAACCGACTGCGCAATGGTGACAGTATTTATTTTCATTTAGATGCTCCTCGTATGCCCACCCAGGCAATTCTTTAACACTATTGCACGACCATCGACCCGCATGCTTTTCAGCGCCTTATTAACGGCACTTAGTGACGAAACAAGCGAGATGCGCACATGTATACACATGCGCTTACTCTCACTTCTTTCGCCCCTCCGTGATAAGGTGCTGACAAACACGTGAGGCAATGGTCGTGCCATACTGTTAAAGAATTGGCTGGGTGTACCGTACAGAGAAGGGCACAAAGTGCGCAAGCGTTACTCCGAGTCAATAGAGTCGTCCGAACTCGAGTCGGATGACAATTGCTTCTCGCTGCCCACGTCCCATAGAGTATCATCCTCTGTGCCGTCTAGCGCATTGCTTATGCTGAATTTTCTAAACGGCTTATGCACCATCTCTGCGGGGAGAGATTGCCATGCCGACAACACCCAGCCACAAACCAAAATACCTTTGTGACAATGGAAACGCAAAACGGTGATGCCACAACATCACCATACTGCGCTGCTGCTGATGGCGACGGTGATGGAGGCTGTTGACTTCAGTTGCACATTGTTGCAAGACTTTTGTAGTTTTTCCGCCAATGACCGGTATATAAAACGGGGGTCGACTTTTTGCCATGGTTTTTTGAAAAAAAGTTCGACCTATATTCCGGTTTTTATAGTAGACAGCAAATTTAATAACATTATGAAGTTCACCGCGTTCTGTGTGCCACTCACTACACACATGCATGTGCACACAAACAGCTCGGCACAGACAACAATCAGTCAGGTGCGAGTTGTCTCAAATGTTCAGCAGTATTGAGAAAGCTAGTTACAGCCTTGCTGCTGTAAATCACAATCACCAATACAAAGCAAACATTTTTGTAAATTAAATTACAGTAAATTAAAAGCTACAGTGCAATGCATTGCACGTATGGCTGGTGAGAATTTATAGAAGCAGGGCTGCAAAAACTGTACAAGAAAGTGAGTTAAAAAAGGCACTATTTTCAAGATAAAGCATTTCTTAGAACAGGGGCTTTAATACTGGGTTCTTTGTATTGTTTTTCTTTTTGATAAGGCAGGAAGGGATAAAGTCAAAACAGAGTCCCTGAGTACCTTTTGAAAGCTGTTTGAGATTCCCAGAGGCTAGAGATTGAGAACCCAGTATAGCAAGACAGCTACTTACCTTGCACAAATGTAGCACCATTACAAAACGTTCATTACAAAGACATTCTCTGACAAGCAGTGCAGTGCAGGACCTTTGTTTAGCTTCCCATCAGTGCAATGTAAGCCAAAGACCTGGTTTCAACGAACAAGTGCATAATAATACATACTCTACAGTCCAATACAACTCAATAATGAAGCGGCAAACACTCCTCAGAAGAGCCTTTCCAGCCGATGGCAACAGCTGATTGTCATGATGTGGTTAATCCCCTGGTGTGGCCCAGCAGGTGTGTAGCAGCACCACCGGCCGCACACAGCACAAGTGGCAGTGGCTGCTGACGAAGACGACACCAAGGGACATCCTGATTGGCCCCCCCCCCCTCGCACTGGACCCTCTCGCGATGCTGTTCCAGCTGACTCAAGGCAGCACATCGAACCCTGGGACTACTGGCAAGAAAATTTGAGATCACTCCAGCAGACCGCATTAGAGGAATGCGAAAGCACTGACACCTCCTCAACACTCTTTGTCCCTTGTGCTTGTTCGTTTCCGGTGCCATTTTGACGTCTGTGGCTGTTTTTACATCTCACTATTTCGATGTCCCGGTGGGTTTTTTGGCTTTCATTAATTAATTACTTCAAATGAACCGAATTTTCCCCATAGCAAATTTTTTTCCTCTATCTGATACAATCAAACTTTTTTCCATATCTCTTTATAGAACAACAGGAACGTGCGGACAAAATTAGGGACATGTTTTACGGACATATTTTGTTGACGCGTAAATAGCCACATACTGCTTTCGCATTGATGATTTACTGCTTGCGCACCCTCATGGTACTGTACGCACGCTCTGGCCACTATGGACCATACCAAAGGTCGCGATAAGGCAGCTAGCTCATTGAAATTGTACTGTGATCTTTGAGTACTGTGCAGACGTACTCTAAGCAATCACTAACCTCGCCAAATACCCTCGAGTTCACCAGCGTGCCACACCTATGTACTGCAGTCTATAGCAAGTCCTGCAATGGTAATAGAAGTCATTTCCTTCCCCTCTTCCTCCTACAATGCCCAGTGCAAGCATGTTCAAGCCGCTTTCTCGGAACGCAACATGTCCCTTTCACAGCGTTTACACATCAGTTGCACATTCAACACCTCTCCAATGCGAACCAAGATTGTACGTGCACAACAGCGAGGCCACTGCGTGACATACCTGTGGACAAGTCAGCAGGATTGCTTGAACCATTCTCTTGGAGAAGAGGAGACATCCGTCACGCTGACCCCCGACGCCTCCCAGCAGTTGTCTTAGCTGAGAGGATTCCACCAGCGGTGCCCACTCGCCCCTGCAACGCTCGTCAATCTCCTCAGCGTGCTTGACGACGTCGTGAGGTAGGGTGAGTACCCTGGTGTTGGGGAACATGTGAATGAGCTTCCAGACTGTGTCCCTGTTGTGGATGATGCATATCTCCTAGTCCGAGGTATTGAAGGCTCCAAATCTGGAGACCATGGCACCCGAGATCCTCGCCTGGCATAGAGTGCTGCTTGCAGCAACCAGAGATTTCTGGCTGGTGAACAACAGGCGGCCACCTTCATTGCCCAACCAGCATCCAATGGGAAGGCGGCGAGTCCCGTGGCAATGGTGGCTCGAGCTCGGGTACAGCAAATCGTGTAGGTCTCGGAAATGTTGCGCTGCTTCCATGGCAATGAAGATTCGTAAACCTGGAGTTAAGGAATAGAGGGACAAGCAGATTCATCCGCGAGGATGTTCTATGCGGCAGAAAATACCCTTTCTTATGCACTGCGTGTATACCCATATACAAATCTTCTACTGCCCTTCATCACTAAAACCTTATAGATCACTGTGGCACTCGCATTGGAGGAATATCCAAGCATGACGTCTCACTTTATGATGTCACACCAAGACATCAATGCAACACTTCTACACTTTTCATGTCAACTGAGACTCGTGACCGGAAGTCGAGATCCTCAAACCGGAAGTCGATCACTTATCGATGAAGTTATCAATACCTTATCGATATCACAATTATTTGTCTTACTTAATCAAGCTCCATCAATTGCCCATCTCAGTTTTCAAACTACAAGCCACGCTGTTTTCAAATTTGGCCCATGCGTTGACTCCACGAACACTTCCGCTCACGTGGTGCCACACTTACGGAGTTTTCGAATTTGGCACCACTTTTGCACCGGCACCGCCCACTTTTTGACATTTTTGGCCCTAATTAATTAACTAACTCACCCACCTCAACCACCCGATTTCCCGTAAGAGGTTTTTGATGCTCTATCCGATAGTATTATTCTTTTTCGCATGAACCCATTTGTTTGGACGTAATCATGCAGACAAGCTCAGGCCAACATAGCCATACAATGTTTACGCATTAATAAATCAGCCGATGTTTGCCTCATCCCAGCCTCATATTTTGGTTAACACAACAGACTGGTGGCTCCGGACGTCAGCTTGAACACCTGCACGCAGGATGGCCAACGCCGACAGCCAACACTGCCCTGTCCGGTGATGGCGCCTCTGGACATATTTCTACGCTGTCTCTTCGCCTTCCCATATTCTAGGTTGCCGTGGCTCACTCAAGAACGCAGCCAGTTCTCTGTGGCGCACATCATTTCCCAGATGCAGAAGTTTCACTGCGATGCTGCATCACTCCCACCCGAGCTTGCTGCGGAGGTACATGATCTGCTCATAAGACCCCCCCGCCTCGGCGTCCTTTGAAACGTTGACTGCTGCGCTCATCAAGCAAACAACAGTGCCAGACCACTGCCGCCTCATCTCATCCTCATCTCCTCCAAAGAACTGGGTGATCGCAAATCTACACAGCTGTTATGGCGGCTCCAGCAGCTCTTAGGCGACAAGGCTGCCACTTTCGACCAAGCCTTCCTGCATGAGCTGCTCCTGCACCGCTTGCCCTCGTCAGTTCGCATGGTACTCGTCGCTGCCTCGTCGCTCCTTGGAGCAGCTCGCCAAGCGTACGGATTCCGTCATGGACATATCCTGTACCCCGGTTTCTCTCGGCGCTATGTCACAACCCCTCACCACGCCGTCATCTTTTCCCCTCCCCCGATAGAACCTTCAACGCCTTTATGACAAGTTTCACGGCCAGATTAACCGTCTGTCCGATCAGCTCACCACACTGTCCACTTCCCACACTCGCTCTCCTTCTTGCCGCCGGCTGTAACCTCACCGGCGTAGCCCACCAGCACCTACTCCAGCCGTCCAGTGCTGGTACCACTGCACCTTCGGGGACGAGGCGCATCGCTGTGCTCCACCGTCGTTTCCAGGGAAACTCCCACGGGCGCCACTAGAAGCGGCGATTGTTGGAATGGAGGCCAGCCGCTTATTCATTCGCGACCGCACTTTCGGCCTACGATTTCTTGTGGACACCGGGGCAGAAGTGAGCGTCTTACCCCGCACACTTACATCGACACCCCTTCACCGCTCTGGCGCACAACTCCAAGCTGCCAATCTCACCCCCATCGCTACGTACAGCGAGCATGCCCTCACACTAAATTTGGGCCACTGACGTCTATTTCTGTGGGTTTCCCTCGTCGTGGACGTGCGCTATCTGATCCTAGGAGCTGATTTCCTGCACCACTACAACTTGCTGGTCGATATGCGCTGCGTCTCGTGGACACCACGACGAACCTCACTGTTCAGGGCCTCTCTCTTCGAGTACCGCTTGTCTCTATACCCCGCATACCCCAGTCTGCCTTTGAGACCCTCCTGAACGAATGCCCGTCCATGCTCCACCCATCCCACTTCTTACTGTGCATCAAGCATCAGGTGACACACCATACTGTGACCACTGGCCTGCCCACATACGCTAAACCTCGGCGTCTTGCTCCAGACCAGTTCGAGATTGCTCGCAATGAGTTCAAGCACATGCTTGAGCTTGGCAATATCTGACCCTCCTCTAGCCCCTGGGCGTCACCTTTCCACATGGTACCGAAAAAATCACCAGGGGACTGGCGCCCATGTGGAGATTACCACGCTCTCAACAATGCAACAGTTCTGAACCGTAATCCCCTACCTCACATCGTAAATTTCACATCATCGCTGTACGGCGCCACCGTTTTCTCTAAAACTGACTCCGTCAAAGCCTAACACCCAATCCCCATGGAGCCATTTGACGTACCCAAAACTGCCATCATTACACCCTTCAGCCTCTTCGAATACATCCGCATGCACTTCGGGCTCCGTAACTACGGACAAACATTTTAACGGTTTGTGGACACCGTGATTCCGGGTCTACCTGTCTGTTCTGTATGGCGTCCATGGATGACCTCCTTGCCTTCAGCGGCGATGCTGAACAGCACTTGCAACACCTTTTACAACTTTTCCAGCATCTCTCTGAATATGGCATCATCAACAGAGCCAAGTGTGACTTCCGTAAGTCGGAGCTCGACTTCCTCGGCCACTGCATTGACAGTTCGGGTAGCCATCCTCTTCCATCCAAAGTCAAGGCCATTCAAGAATTTCGGCAGCCTTCTTCAATTTGCAAACACCACGAATTTCTTGGCCTCATCAATTTTTATTGTCGGTTTATCCCGCACAGTGCAGCCCTCCTCAAACCATTGACGGACCTACTTCAAGGAAAGAAAGCCAACTGCACACAACTTACATGGTCTTCCGTCGCTCTAGAGTCTTTCGAAGCTGCCAAAGAAGCTATCCGATGTCGCCCTCCTGGCCTATCCTTGTCCTAATGCACCTCTACGCCCCTTGACCGATGCTTCTAGACACCGGCGTTGGAGCCGTACTTCACCAGCTCGAGGATGGCGACTGGAGCCCTCTTTCCTTTTTCTCTCAGAAGTTTTCCCCTGTTGAAAGCCACTACAGTACATTCGGCCATGAGCTTTTAGCCATCTACATGTCCGTTCGACATTTCAAGCCCCTCCTTGAAGGTCAGCAGTTCCACATTGTCACCGATCAAAGCCATCAAGTCGAGGAGCAGTAATTTTTCGCCACGTGAAATCCATCATCTCTTGTACGTGGCGGAATTCACAACAGACATCAGACCTGTTCAAGGCCTTGACAACGCCCGGGCTTATGCACTGTCACGTGTCACTGCTTCGCTCACTTCTGCCGCCTCGTCAGCCAACCACGACTTCGCCGCCCTCACCATAGCACAGCACAAGAACGCGGAAATCAAGTACCTTCGCATGGTCCCCAGCTCATTGGTTCTCAGGGAAGTTCTCCTCCCTTCGTTCCCTGTCCCCATCATTTGCGACACAGCGATAGGTACTCCCCACCCTTTGGTTCCCTCTATGTTTCGTTGCCTTGTTTTCAATGCCCTCCCCGGTCTCTCCCGTCCTGGAATTCGCGCCCCGCAGCATCCCATTATGCAGCGTTACATATGGCCTGGCATCAACAGACTAGTGCTCCTAGGCCCGTATTTGCCTGGCATGTCAAGTCTAAAACACAGCGACACACAGCATTTCCTTTCGGGTTGGTCCCTCTGCCATCAACATGTATCAATAATGTCCACATCGATATCTTGGGCCCTTGCCCACCTTCTGCTGAATATTCCTATAAATTTACGTGCATCGACCGCTTCACTCGCTGGTCTGTGACACCATCGCCAGAACGTTCATCGCTGGCTCGGTGTCTCGATACGGGGTTACCTACACTGTCACCACCGACTGTGGTCCCCAGTTTGAATCTTCCCTCTTCAAGAATCTTATGGATCTGCTTGGAACATCCCGAATTTGCACTACCGCTTACCATCCTATTGCCAACGGCATGACTGAAAGGTTCCACTGTTCGCTAAAGACAGCCCTCAAAGCACAACTGGATACTACTCACTGGACTACATTCCTACTACTCGTTCTGCTCAGCCTCCGGACTACTTTGAATCAAGATCTGCACTGCATTCCGGCAGAGCTTGTCTTTGGCACACCCCTCCGTGCCAAAGCATGGAGGACAGCGCCCGTCCTGTGTACTTCTTTCTGTGTCCTCGTTTTTGTAGTGCTGAAAAAACTTCTTCAAGAAACCCCTCCATCTTCCTGGTGTATTTTTCGACATCAGTGTTTCCTCTACAGGCCCCAATTCCACAGATAATGACGCAGCTTTGCAGATTTTGAAGTCATCTTCGAGCTCCTGCACCTCGACACCAACCAGACTCGTCCATCTTCGCACATTCCTCCTGAGCTTTCAACTTGCACTCACGTTTTCATTTGGTGAAACTGCGTCCGCAAACTGCTTCAGCAACCATACGATGGCCCGTTCCTAGTCGTCGAACGACAGCCTAAGTTTTTTTATCATGGACAGTCATGGACGCCCTGATTCCACTTCTATTGACTGCCTGAAGCCAGCATTTATAGAGGGCGCTCCCCAGTACACCTTCCTGTGCGGTTTCTCTGCCGCAAGCGGCTGGCTGCCCATCTGCGCCATCTTCCCCATGCTACTCCACAGGAGCGACATGTCTCGTTCTGGCTCCCAACTCTGCTGGGCGGTTCCTGCTTGTTGTATCGTAAGTAATGATAATTAGAATGAAACAGTACACATAGCATACGGTCGAGCCGATCTGTATTATCCTACTTCGTCTTCTCTACTCCCGTGCGCGCGAGTGCGTGCAGCGCACCTGCTACACTTCATCTTTATCACATTTCCGCCGCACTTAAAAAAAACAAAATGTCTAGCGGATGTCAGTCTTTGAACCATACGGGCCGCTTCTTTTTGCGAGTACTTCGGCGAGGCGGCGCAGGAAGTGAAGCCGCAGTTGCCGCTGTGGATGTACTACACGAGGGTTGAGGAGCGGCTGCCGATTCCGGAGCGGGCGAAATCAGGTGCGATGAAGGGCCCGGGCAGCTAACTTGAGCGGCTGGCAACAGATGGATTGAAGGCGCGTCCGAAGAAGAACCCTGGACCACGGTTCCGGACTGTGAACTGGGCGGCAGCATTCTGTTGCCGTCGATAGGCGGCGAAATATCAGCGAAAAGGGCCGCTGGAGCTGGGGAGGACAGTTGCTGCTGAACTACTACACTTCTGGGCGAACCGCAGAAAACTTGGATGAGTGCCACACTCGCCCATCATCCAGCAGATAAGATGCAGGTCCACGCTGCTCCACAATCTTCCGAGGCTCCGAAAACCGAGCTGACAGTGTGCCTCACACATTTGGTTTGCGGACCCGCACGTACTGGCCAATCTGAAAGTCACGACACTTGGCGCCACTCCGCTGGTCCGCATAAAGCTTGTACTGCGCTTGCTTCTCCTCAAGCCTCTGCCGCAAAAGCTTAAGTGCTTTTGTCGGATCCATTGAGAAGCACTGATCCGGCAGTCCTATGACGTTGAGCCTTGTGCGGGGCAACCGGCCATGAAGTAGGACAGCTGGTGCAATTCCTGTCGTGGCATGGGGCATACAGCGGTAGACACCGAGGTAGTCCACAATAGCTCTACGTAGGTCGCGTCGCTCGCACATAGCCAACTGAATATAGGACTTAAGCACTCGATTGAATCGTTCCACGAGTCCATTAGCTTGGGGATGGTACACTGAAGAGTAGCAATGGCATATCCCCCGTTCGCGGAGGAAAGTTTGCATGGCCATCGATGAAAATTGAGGTCCGTGGTCAGAGACAATCTCGTGAGGGTAACCCTCACGAGCAAAAAGGCCAAGCAGGAATTCTTGAACGGTTTGAGTTGTGATGGCATCAGCGAAGAAAACCTCTGGCCACTTACTATAATAATCCATTAGAGTAATCGCGAAGCGGCAGCCACTGGGAGCTTGATCGAAAGGCCCCACGATATCAATGGCAACCTTATCCCAAGGTTTTTCTGGGAAGGCGACAGGTTGCAGAGGAGCAACTCCGAGTTCCTTGGAGAAGAGATGTTCGAAGTGTGGACGTAGCTCAGGAGGTAACAGAGGCGTATCAGGTGTCATAGAAAGACATTCCAACGATGCACCTTTGATCTTCATTTGTAGGGCTGCAATGGAATCCAGACCCAGCAGCGTTGTGCCTCCCGAGACAATGTACAACAGGATGCAGGCGGTACGGTCGTGAAACTTGGCTTTGGCAACAAAACAGCCTTGGACTATAATCCGAGACTTAGAATAGTCCAATAGTTGAACTGCAGTTGGTTTAAGCGGGAAAATTGCAGCGAAGAATCGGTGGTATAGGTCTTCAGAAATAATTGACACAGATGAGCCGGTGTCAATCAGGAAGCGGATGGACTTGCCTTCAATCAGGACCGAGGCGAAAATTCCGTTTTTTTTACTTTCAACATTGAGAATAGATGCACTGCTGAAGCCATCCGGCATCGACGATGTGTCAGCAGTATCTGCAACTTGCTGAACTTGAACAGGACGGTCGGACGACTTGCAGAGAGAGTCGAAATGGCCCATCTTGCCGCACCGACGACACTTGCGGTTGCGGGCTCGGCATGCAGGGTTGTTCGCCAGGTGGGCCGTAGAACCGCAACGGTAGCACATGCGCTCTGGTATTGCAGCAGCAGGTTGCGATGGTTTACTTTGGCACTTGCAGCAATGGGCCGGAGGTGGTGTTTGTCTCGATCCGCGCTCGCATCCCACACGATGTACTGGAGCGTCCTCCTCAGCCAATTCCCTGGCTTCACGGGAAGCTTGCTCGCACTGTCGAGCAAGGAGCACGGCGCGCGACAGAGTCAAGGAGGAGCCTTCCATGAGTAGGCGCTCACGCAGATGGCAACTCAAGGTCTTCTCCACCAGCTGGTCCCTGATCATATCGTCCGCCATAGTCCCAAAGCCACAGTCGCCGACAAAGCTGCGAAGGACAGCGACGTACTCATCGGTTGTCTCTCCTGGAGCCTGAACTCGACGGCGAAAGCGATGACGTGCGGCGATTACATTCACGGACGATTTGTAATGCACCGACAGGATGGATATCGCCGCATCAAATTCGTCAAGGCGGGGCGCCTCGTCACCGGAGTGCGATGCAGCAGCTGTAGGCGCTGGAGTGGACGACGGCGGCGCCAAGGTATAAAAAATGCGCTGACCTTCCAGTCCGATGCAGTTCAGCAGGATGGCCTTCCGCCTGTCCGCGCCGAGAGTAGAGGCACCAGAGGCCAGCATATAATTCCGGAACGCCAGCTCCCATTGCTCCCATGGAAGGGCAGGACGACCAGGAGTCGGCAGGAAAGGCGGTGGTGGCTGAAGCCCAGAAAAGCTCATGACGGAAGGTGAGCAGGCCACGTGAAGGTCCCGAATCAAAACAGCATCCTCGTCGCCAAAATATGTTGTATCGTAAGTAATGATAATTAGAATGAAACAGTACACGTAGCATACGGTCGAGCCGGTCTGTATTATCCTACTTCGTCGTCTTCTCCACTCCCGTGCGCGCGAGTGCGTGCAGCGCACCTGCCACACTTCATCTTTATCACACTGCTGTAGCAGCACCACCGGCCTCACACAGCACAGAAGTGGCAGCGGCCGCCGACAGACAACACCCAGGAGCATCCTGGTTGGCCCCCCTCCTCGCGCAGGAGCCTCTTGCTTTCTACACCGGCTGGCTAAAGGCAGCGCATCAAGCCCTGGCACTACTGCCAATAAATCACCCAATGTTTGCTTCATCCCGGCCTCATATTGGTTGACGCGACAGGTGAAATGCAAGTGCCTCCGTGAAATGGGATTAACTGCATATTGCACCCTTAGTGCACTAATTATTTCTTACCAATAGTATACATAACAACCCACCAATGTTAAGTGCAAGAAAATGCTGTGCACAATACAGTATGACATGACCTATAGCCCAGTTTTGGACTGGGTATGCGAAAATCTACTCAAAACTAATTTCTCCTTACAGCTTCCATACCCAAAATTTTTATTAGCACAGCTCAATGCATGCACAAATCTGCAATACACAACACAACTCTACAATGGCTTTCCTTGAAGCTCTATGTGGACATCACAAACTGAAAGCTTAGGCTTTAAGATGCAAACATAGTAACTACTTTACATTTAATCTCGTATTTCTCAATCTTTATTACACAGCCAGCACCTCCAACATGCGTGACATTGTTACCACACAACTAAGAATTTCAGACAACTAACAGCTGTTCACAATGGCAGAGAAATTACACAAAGCTTTTGAAACTTCTGTAACAGAATAGTGCAATTGTATGGGTTGCTAACAAACCAAAGCTAAATGTTTATTTGAATAGCACACTCATTTCCAAGCATTATTTCGCAATAAGACTTACCGTATACACCCCTGTAAGCCACACTTTTGTTTTGCAACATTTAGACAGGGTGTGGCCATTACAAGAGAGCGGCAGTTTTCTGCTCGTATTCTGTTATCACTGTCAAACCTTGATTATGTGCCCCATTTGTGCAAAGAGCGTGAAGACTCTTCATTGAGCAAACACACACAAGTCTGGACGGCTGGCGAGAACTGCCTGCACGAAAACAGACTGGTAGGAGAGCGAAGTTACTCGAAGTAAGAATTAAGGCAGAGTCCCGTGCGAAAAGCAAAGTGATTTCTGTGAACCATAATACAATGAAACCTCATTATACAAACAGTTAAAAATCGTTGAATAGTTCAATACAACTGAAATAGAAAATTTCACTAAAAACTCGTGCAGGAGAAGTGCAATGCGTCAGTGGATGAATGGCAACTGGGAGAGACCTTTCCCGAAGCTCTAGCACTATCTCAAACCGTGCCAAATACCAGTTAGGCACCCGCACAGAGCACTACCAGCACACAGTAGTGGCAGGTGAAACGCCAGTTAGGGTGGCGTCCCTACATTACAGCAGTGTCGTGTGAAAAATGAAGCGACAGAATGAAAGCTATTGCAGTTTTCGCCACTGCCATGACAGCTGACGTGAAGATGGAATAGCTACTGGAAGGCTACAAACTGCCATGCCGCTAGTTCCGGGACAATACTGATGGGTACGAGAGCTGCAAAAGCATGCTGACCGCCAGGCTACCAACAGTTCTCGCCACTAAGCTTCTGTGGTGCTGTTAAAAAGTGCAAGATAAAGTGTGAACTGTGCCGCTTGCCGCACCGGCACCACCAGTCACTCGTTTAACAAGGCAAAACCTGCCACCAGTCAACAAAGCGGGCACAGCTTGGTGCTTGACAGTTCAATACATCAGTTTTATGGCAAACTGAATTCAATATGTCAAGCAAGAATTGCTTGTGTTTTTTCAAAATATCTAGGAACAGTTCAATATAGCCAACAATTGGTAACATCCATGTTAGCTTTACCAAAGTTTGACTGCAGTGGTTTGGGTGATGGTTTGAAGCTACACTTAGCGCATGTAACCCACAGCCACCAGTGCAAGGTGGCTCTCGCCTGGAACAGATATCCACTAGCTTCGCTGCCAAAGGAGCAACTAGCTTCAAAGCAGCTTCCACAGTGGCACTGATGGGAAGCATGACAGGAAAAGCGACACCGGGCGAGCTAACAGACCACCGTTGCCTAACGCACTGATAGCAAGCATGCCGCTACAGGAAATACTTCTGCTAGAATAGGCTTCACTTAGTATCGGATGTAGAAGTTATGCTCGCATTTCTATCTTTCTTGGGGCAAACGCATATTAGTAGGCAAGACAAGTTCAAAAGCACAGAGATATTGCTGCATGGTTGCAAAGCCACCACCCAATAGCAATTCTGGGTGGAGCCTAAATGAAATATACTCTTGGCATGGGTCCGGTATCGCCCCATGGAACATGCCGTGCAAGGCAAACCATACACAAGTGGAAAGTAATTGCTCTTTCCTGAGTTTGTTTTTAATTATCGGCTGTTCAGGAAAGCAGCCCTTACACATGTGTGTATGGTAAAACCCTGTTCCCATCCAGATGTCAAAACCTGTATGGGAAAGGCTTTACCCGGTGGCACGGCCGCACTGTGCAACTTATGTTAATCCCTTTCAGTCTTCAACAATTTTTTTTGTTTCTTCAGAACCTAGTGAGACTCTGAAAGAGCAGATTACGAAAATCTAAAGAACTGCAGTGACAGTATAACTACACATTTTGCCAGCTGTTTTCTATACTGTAACAATTATGTCCACCTATTATGGTGCCCTGCTGGAAAATGGCATGAATCAGACACAGGAATATAGCTTTTGAAAGCGGGTTCACAGGTTTAAATCGATTTGTTACGCTCCCTCTGCGCTTTAAAATCGCTTTGGAAATCGTAACTAATTGACCGAAATCCGTCGTGCGAGGTTTGAGACTTGCCAGTGCGAACTTGCCTTCGTCGGTTTTCGAGCCAAGCACTCCTTGTAAATTGATCTCGGCAGACCCGTAGCAATCACTGCCTTCAAACAGATTTTTCCACGCACTTAAGGCGTCTGCGCAGTACCTTGATTCCACATAATGTGTAAAAAAAAAAAGGCAGCCGTCGAATTGGATGATTTTCTGGCTACTATGTTTACGATGGCTGAACATGTGGGTGGATGGATAAGGCTACAGATAAGGCTGAATCCTTTGAATCGGGCGGCAGCTCACGCCACCTACCCGATGCTTTTCCAGCGTCAGTGTACCCTCGCGGCAGCAAAAGTGAGTGAAGAGCAAACTTAATTGCAAAACTGAGGACGCTTCTTGTTTTGCTTCATGTTGTTGAGTTTGAAACATGGTTTGTTAACAAAATAAACGATTGTTCATTTCATTAACGGCGTGTTTACAGCAAAACACTAGCATACGGTCCCTTATTGTGCAAATAAATGCTTCTGGGGCGGAGCCCTGCTACTAGCCACCGCAACCTCGCTGCTAATTGGTTGATTCCGCGGTCAGCGCCTCACAGCGTCGTCATTTTGACGCCACAGTCTCAAAAATTGAGATGAAAATTGAAAGCGACTCGTAATCGCACCCCTGGGATCAACCCTGTCCACAGCGGCCGCATTTGGAGGTAAAACGCAAGGCGCCCGTGTACTGTGCGATATCACTGCACGTTAAAGAGCCCCACAAAGTCAAAATTAAGCCGGAGCCCTCCACTACGGTGTTCCTCAATGCCCATGCTGGTCTGGAAAGATTAAACTCCACATACCATACAGTAACCATTCATACCACGACCGTCCCATGCACTGCCTGCAAATGCGCACGCATGGGCACTTGTCAATGAAATCACGTGCGCTGTCGGTATGCATCGCGTGCACATCCGAGACAAATAACACTGGCATCGTAAGTGCCAGTTTTTACAGCCTTCGCAAAACAGCGCCATAAAAACCATGCAGCGCGATCAAGTGCGCCATAAATCTCCAATAACCGAGACTTTTTCAACGCTCTGCTTGATAGGATGACAGCCATCGACACAATTCATTAACTAAATACTAGGCAGAGCGCCACGCCACTAACCTCTTCATTAGCGCTGCACTCTGGCGACTCGCTCACAACGTCGTCTTCGTCATTCAAGCCAGCTGAGGCCAGGCGCGCTTGCTTATTGCTCTCGAGTACGCGCGATTTGCCTGTAACAAATAGAACTGTAAATACCGACGACAAGCAAACTGATTCAAGAGCCGTTGGCATGAGGAAATTCATCACCACTTACCGATATCGAGGACCTCTGCGGTAGCAGCTGGTTCGCCGTCTTTCCATTTGAAAATTTCTACAGCGCCCCGCACATCATTGATGGCGCCGGGCTCCGTTAGCAGACGGAACCCGACGACCGCATTGTGCATTGCGCCAGGATACACATCCCATTTTTCTGTCTCTGTCGATTTGATAAGGACATGGACCATTCCCAACGACAGCCAAAAGCGTGGTTGAAAGATATAGAGACGCTCACGCCCATTATTACATGACAAGCGCCACAGTACCACAGCCGCGTTCCTTGACAAATTTTCTAGCTTGTATTGGCTAGCAGCTACACAAGGCGACAAATTGACAAGGCGATGGTACGTGCGTGTAAAGATATTTTAATTTCACCAATAATTCATAAGTTCTTCTTTACTATTAAATTTATAAACTAAGTTTTAAAAGCAACTAACGATTGATATTTATTTGCTTCTTTCCTCAATATATTTGGTTGAACTTTCTGCTCGCGTTTCAGTTTCGATTATCGATTTTTGCCATGACCGGCGCCACCGGCACCTTCAGGGCCGGCGTTAATGGCGAATATCGAGAATCGGGCCCCCGGGGCCCGATTCTCGATATTCGTCAATCCGCCATGAGCGGGGCATACCCGTGACGTGTGAATCGAGGCGGTGCGAAAGTGCGTAACAGCAGAAGAATAAAAAAAAAGTATGACAAAAAAATAAACGTATCGTCTGCTACTTGGCGCCAAGTACAAAAAACACCGCCGAGTTGCGGCGCGAAGGTGAGTTAGCACAGTAGCGCCGTAGAGATGGACGGTGAAATGCGTTGCGGCGGCGGTCTCGGCGTACTCGCCGCACACATTAGCTGAGTGATGGTGCTGAATGCGACGCTAAAGACCCTGTGGCCGGTCGTCGCGGAAATAAGAGTTTAGCGGTAATTGTACTGCATGAAGCGACCGCTTATTGCCCGAAGCCATCGCGCAGCGTGTCGCGTCTCCGTACTTGTGAGATGAGATCAGCGTCACGGGGAGAGGAATTGGCGGAGAAACGGCTGGCTCTCGATCGTAACCTCAACGCATCAGTGGCGTTTTAAAGCTTTACCTCACCGTGTCACTTCTTCAGGTGCATATAGAACTTAACGCTACCCTTGGTTACGTTTGCAAGCGGCTGCGCACGAAACGCGACTGTGAATCGCGTCAAGTGCAACGCTATGAGCGCGTACGTCTTATTATCAAAAGCGTCAAATGCGATAGCAAAATAGGGAGATATTGTTTCCCGCCAGTACTTAAAGAAAAACAGACACAGCTAAAAGTCCACTTTCAACAGAAGCATGTATTTCACAGTGTTGGCGTTTCACTTAATCTGAATAGGACATGGAACTCATCTTTTGCTTTGTGAACATTAACTAAGTCTGCCTGCAAGCAGACTTAACGGACTTTATATAAAAGCACCTCACGAATGCATGGTGTAGAGTGGCAGGTACATTATTTCATTCAAATAAAAAAAAGTTCTCAATAATGCTATTTAATTTCAATGTTTGAAAAGGCCCTCAATCTCGTTAATTCTGTCTAACAATGAGCACACATCACTTACCAAGGGCATATCGGCAGCTACACCACTCGTGTGATGCAAGTACACACCAAATGTGAGAGGTGAAACATAATGTGTCATGCCCATCCCTATAATTCCTTCAGCTATGGGGCAGAAACATGGAGGCTAACAAAGAGGGTTCAGCTTAAGTTACGAACAACGCAGCGAGCTAAGGAAAGGAAAATGATAGGTGTAACGTTAAGAGATCGGAAGAGGGCGGAGTGAGTGAGGGAACAAACGCGGGTTAATGACATCTTAGTTGAAATCAAGAGGAAGAAATGGGCTTGGGCAGGGCATGTAATGCGAAGGCAAGATAACCGCTGGTCCTTAAGGGTAACGGAGTGGATTCCAAGAGAAAGCAAACGTAGCAGGGCACGGCAGAAAGTTAGGTGGGCGGATGAGATTAAGAAGTTTGCGGGGATTCAGTGGCGGCAACTGACAAAGGACAGGGTCAGTTGGAGAGACATGGGAGAGGCCCTGCAGTGGGCGTAGTCAGGCTGATGATGATGATGATGATGATAATTCCTTTGCTGTAGGACAACAGTAATGCATCTACAGCAGCACCAGGCAGCTCCTTTAATTCAATGCAGCAACATTCCTTGTAAGAGGGCAACGTGTGATGTCAAGAGAGGTAAGTCGGCTGGAAAAAGATATCTTCACATATGCTACTCAACATTCGGGAACGGGACAAATATAGAGGGGGATAGTGAAGGTGGAGGGTGATGCCACATCACAAACAGCTAATGCAGTGTGCAAGACACTTGCTTTATTTGCTTCATGCAAGTTATTGGTTTGGTTTATTGGGGTTTAACATCCCAAAGCGACTCAGGCTATGAGGGACGCCGTAGTGAAGGGCTCCAGAAATTTCGACCACCTGGGGTTCTTTAACGGGCATGCAAGTTATTATCATAGCATGCACATACACGTGTAATATCTAGTGCACATGTCATATCAAGCCTGAACATGTCTCAGGGTGAGGTCAAGGAGCTGAAGGAGAATAAAAACAACGGTGAGTTAAGGAAGAACACCAACACAACAAGAAAAGCACAAGCATGCACAGCAGCAAGATAACACACAAAGGGGGCAAGAAATGCAAGGCTAACATGGCCCATAGTATTTGAGGGAGGCAGCATCACATACAAGCAGTGGTATTCTGGCAAAAGGTTCATTAATGCAGCTTGATAACACTGGATGATGTGGATTGGTTTTGGCAAGCCCTGTGTACTCCACGAGCAATCTACAAGAGGCCTCAGTCATGTTTCTAGCCTGATGTGCAAGTGCATGACTTTCCCTCTGTGCACACTCCTGACCACATACATATCAGGGCCATTGTTGGTTCTCTTTGAGCAGAGGATCACAATGCCGTTAGGCAACATTTACACCATACGCTGATGCAATAAAGACCCTGTGATGCCACTATTGTGCACTGAAGGAGAGTAATGCTCAATGAAATGCGTTCACTCTCAAAGTACTTTCCTTTACTGTGAACTAAAATAGACAACCCTCTATGTACACTCAAAATATGACATCTACAGTTCAGTGCAGATGTAGCTGCTGAAATGTCGGCAAATGTCTGAAAGAACACTGAGGACTAATCAAAGTTGCTGTGCACCAGTAGATTGCCACATTCCAATAACAAAGGGCCTACCTGTACTGAGAACAAAGCTTGTGTACAGCTCAGAGATTATTTGTTCAAAGAAGCAGTTCAAAATTAACGTGGTGAAGCGCGTTGGCAGGAAGGCTATTACAGCCCTTGGTTGGCAATAGCTTTATTAGTCCCACTTCAGTGGATCAGGTGAGGGTGGGTGAAGGGGTGCTGAACAGGGTGGTGACGGTCCTCAGGCCACTCTAGATGACCAGGCACTGTTTGGCTGCGGCGACCTCCAAGGCCCAGCCCATGATGCAAAGCTGTAGCTCTGCCTGTGAGCTGCGCAGAGCAGCCTCCCATCGCTCCTGTGATTCCATCCCTTGGAAAGGAGGTTTCGGTTTATTTGGGCAAGCCTGATAGGTGCGTTTAAAATCTGCTTTGGTGCTCAAGCATAAGTGACAGGTTGGAGATTTCTCCCCTCTGTGTATGTATTACACTCCTTCACTGCATGGAAAAAAAATAGAACACTTAAAATGCCTAGTGGTGTGTGCACATGGAGGGTAAATTGGTTTTTTAAGCATGATTAAGGCAGCTTGAAAAATGGTAAGCAAGTCTGATTCAGAGTTTCCACGAGGAGAGTGTTAAATAAATGAACCGGAACAATTCATAACCAATATAATGATAGAACAGGTTGCAAAATGTTGATGAAATTACAGTCATTACAAGTGCCGGTGCAAAAAATTTAAGCCTCCTGAAAAATTACTATCTTGTACAGCTTTGCTAGCTATTTTCTCTTGAAGTTCAAGCAGAAGTATGAAACCAAACCAAGTCAGGTGGAAACAGGCTGCTATTCTTTTTCAACACTATAAGAATAATTTTTTTTTTCTGATTACCACCAAGTAATATCATTAGTGCTGTATTGTATATGATGGCATCGCAATTAGTGCTAAGAAGTTATTGGGTGCCATGTGCAACCAGAAAATAAAGGTACGGAAAGCCTGCACACACCACTGTCAAGGAGAAAGGCTGCCATTCAGCAGGAAACCCAGTGTTATCCAGCCGGCATATTGTGTCAAAAAACATGCTTCACGCGTGTATGTCCGCAGTGAAAGTCACTGAAAAGAGGATTTGTAATCTGAATCAAACGTCAGCACATGTCTGAAACTACTTCACTTTATAAAGTAATACATTTTACGTACAACAAATTTTAATGAATTTCTGTCTGCCTTGAAACCCATGACCCCTGCATCGCCATCCAGGCACGCTACCAACAAGGCCGTGTAGGCACATTGACTTTCCCGATGTACAAAGGGGAGGGGGGGAGGGAGTGATGTGTGGGTGCTGTCGGCTTAATTTGAAGCTGAGTAGTGTAATTACTGCAGTGAATTAGAGATATGCCAATTAGTGACAAAGTAATTACAGTAACATTACGTAGGTGAACTGCAGTGTGGAAGAGTTCAAAGACAAGAATGTGGAACCTGTGTTGAGGCAATTGTGATAAATGTGTGACCACGAATGAAGAACAATGACTGTGTGCGTGAAGAGAAACCGCTGCAGGGAGCCATAAACACTGTCGTGTCATACCCGTGAATGCTGAGCTTAAGTGTCCCCCTGCATTTTTGGGGAGTTGCCATGCCTCTTAGGTGTTGCAAATTGCCTAAAAGGAGTGAGGTGTCTTTTACATGCACAGTGAAAAGTTTGTGGAAGCCATTATTGGCAAAATAATTTATTTTTATCACTGAACTTTATGCATCCTAGAATTCATTATGCAGCCTAACTGCGAATCATTACCTATAGTGCAACAATACATACTGACGAATATGTCTCGTCTACAAAGATAAGAATTTTTTCAGGACAGACCCATCCTTCATAAACGTTTGACAGTGGTGTACATGCACATTAGTGTTGCCTAGTTTGCAAACTGAAGTAGCCAGCAGTCAACTTTGCTAAACAGAAAAATGGCACCACGGACACTGATGGTCCAGTCACACTAAGGGTGCAGAAGGTAAACAGGTTGTCTAGGATTTGTCTTAAAATGACCAAACAGCAACCCCAACTTATATGAAGCAAAGTGCAAGGTGACGAGTCGATGAAAATGGGATCTAACACAGTTTCACAGGGAGGACAGGTGGGCAGTGACCTTCCATTCAATGTTGATAGAACAGCACAGAAAAAGATCCCGGACCTGGGAAGACTGCCTGCATAACCTAGAAAGATCAATAGCATTTACTACTACTACTATTATGATCCATTTCCAGCTGACTTATTGAATCGGATCATGCCCTTCCAGCTACGAAATGCCATTTGGAGCTTTATAATTGAAACACAAATTATGTCCAGCTGCATAATTTATACTTCCAGTTACCTTCAACTGAATTAATGTACAATTTGTAGGTTTTCGTTAGGGGTACAAATTTCAGTTAGAAGATGGGAATGGGTACACGTGTCAGAACGCTGGCCAGGCCTTGCATTTTCATCTGGGAAATTGACCATGAAACAATTACGTGACTTTTCCTTCAGGAAAAATAGTTCACTGCTGTATAGCTATGTGCAGCATGTGAAAGAAGCAGTTGAAAGCAAGCACACAGAGGCAACCAAATGCCATGAGGCAAAGCATGTTGTGATCTTATCACACAAACAGTGCCACACAAGACGTGTTTTACCCTGAAGAAGAGATGTTGTAAATAACTAGAGACACAGCGACCATGCTGTATGTTGAGCATGTTCTAGAGTACTAGCTCTCAACAAACACCAAAGCAAACAGAAAAGCACTGGTGAAAGCATGTCCAGTCAACACCCTGGTGCTAGAAGGAAAACATTTTGGTGGCTTCCTGTCCTTCACTGAACTTAAAGCACCAAATAAAATGTGCGTTGTGTACAAGCAGAACACATAGGGAGGCACCACACGAAGGGACGGCACTTCTTCACCATCACCAAAGCATGTATTGAAGCACACACTCAGCAAGTTGGCAGACGGTAGACTGTAAACACTTGTGACACTTCCTGACTCACACAAAACTGCAGCACCCGTCAAAAATGATTTCTACTGTCATGGATACCACCAATATGGTCCTATTTAAAGAACAGCACCAAAATGATGAAGACTTTACCAGCTTCCTAGCAGTATGCTATGAAACTTGAAGCAGAGCAAATGTGCGCTGATTACTTGTGGCATAGCTACACGAGAAAACTTCCTGTCTGTCAGGTAGAATCCAAATGGTGCTGTGTCCTCCTCCTTGTCGTAGATGTTGGTGCTCCTGCTATTATCCCCACTTGCCAGTGGTGTCATGGTCCTGCAGCTGAGTGTGGATGAATATGTTGTGTTGCACAGTGCAAGCTCCGCTGGCCTTCGCAGAGAACTCTTGTCCATGCTGTACGATGACCATGACACCTTTGCAGACACCTCATGTAATCGTTCAGGCACCCGGTATGACCACCCAGCGAGGCAGCCAGTCCAGCCGAGGGGTGAGCGAAGATGAATCTGGCATCATGGCTCCCGAGCACACGAGACCCCACGGTGAGAGTGGTCCGCCACATCTGCATAAGATGCACACCATCACCTGCACGTTAATCATTAACGCTGTGCACTGAAATCTCCCAACGAGCTAGACATTGCGTTTCCAAATATGTGAAATTGTTGAAGCCGCAAGTTCAACTATATTCTAGTTTTACGTA
The DNA here is from genome assembly GCF_055824585.1 of Amblyomma mixtum. Taxonomy (NCBI): domain Eukaryota; kingdom Metazoa; phylum Arthropoda; class Arachnida; order Ixodida; family Ixodidae; genus Amblyomma; species Amblyomma mixtum. The sequence goes on from NC_143014.1 coordinate 396,463,802, forward strand.
CAAATTTAAAATACGCTGACTGCAAAATCAATCATTAGTATCAAAACGAAGTGTTGCCATATAGCTAGAGGTACTTGATGGCACATTTCCCAAACTGATGGACACAAATAATTAATAGAGTCTTTTTATACTCAAGAAAACCGCTACAGAATGCACTGCAAGGAAGGGCACAAGTTTAACTGTTTATGACTGCCTTGAGTTTTTTAGTATAAGCATGCTTTTGCATTTTGCACCAATCGAAATGAGGCGACCTTGACATTGTCACTAAGAGAAATCCAAAGCCACAGAACAACATTGCGTGTCACCCACACCTATCTCCACTGTCACCTGAAAAGTACAGACATGATTAATTTACATTATTTTCATATGTGGTTCTATTTACACTGTTCTTCATTGCTCAATAAACTATATATAAATGCAGACAGATATCATTAGCCGCATGCAATCTTACTGCAGGCAAACATGCTATCCCTTCATGCCTGCCACAACACACTAAGCACGTGCTCACCAGTTTGACGATTTCCATGCGGGTAGCACATGGAAAGAGACTGCACATAAATGGGTCATGGATGGATCCCGCACAGACTTCTTGTGGGCTGGAACCTTCACCGGCAGGATTACCACACCTGTAAATAAAATGTACACGACTCATATATATTTGTTTTCCGTGTGCCCTTAGAGAAATAACGTTTTCCACCCTCCTACAGTAATTTCCACGTGACTGCTGTGTAACTGATGATGTAACACTGTTATGAATATTTCAGCTTGAATAGCGAAATCACTTTTGTGTACTTCATTAATAATGCTTAAGCCAGGTTACAGTATTCTTTTAGGGTTTCACGCAATTTTTTTCCACACTTAAGGAAACGACGCCTTCCAGCTGATTTCACTGATGCTGCCTTTCACATTCATCAACACCAAAAACAAAGAAACCGACCAACGTACTAGCATGCTAGGCTTTGTTTTCTCAACTTGGCGCTGTGTGCAAAAACTGAAAGACAGTATGATGAAAAAAGCAACGTGAAATGCCGAATACAAATTTCGGATTCGCAGCATGCATCCTGCATATAGCACGATGGCCGCGTGCAGCACGCTGCATTGCCATGCTTCATCATCGGTCAGGGCAGGTAAACTGTACAGCCGTTGAATAAGCCTGTACTACCGGCAGTTTTGTCGCACTAAAATACAAGATTTTGATGGGACCAAAGTACTTTTTTGTAAATACCGCAGATTTGAATGAAGCGATTTCCGTGTGTGTACAGTACACACCCTACACACCTCTCGGGCAATAATGGCCCTTAGCAGCTGAGAAAGGTCAGAGCAAGAAAAAAATTAAATCTGATATTAACAAGTGATGCGAATTCAATCAGCCACTGTTCTGCTTGAGGAAAGATAGGTCAGAAATGGTAAGAGAACTAAAGTGGCTGTTTGGGCTTGTTGGTCAGTGATCATGGTTAAAGAATGCAGCGTGAAACGACAAGGACAAACGAAGAAGTGGACAGGACTGGCGGTCGACGCCAGTCCTGTCCACTTTTTCATTTTTCCTTGTATTTTCACGCTGCATTCTTTAACAGTAAGAGAAAACTGTAAATCTAATTTACCAAATATTATTTTAATCATTTAGGGCCCTTTGCTAACAGGTAAAGACCAACATTACCCAGTTTGTGCACCCAAAGCATCATCATGAAAACTGGGTGAAACCCAATTCCTGCTCATGAACTAGCCACGTGATGTTTTCCGTGTCATGTTGCATGGCATGAATTACCGTGGAAGAGTTTTCTTTATGCTCTTTCAGAGTGCAGTTTAGGGAGATACCAATTTCACTAACTGCCAGCGAGAACCAAGCGCTACAGAATCCACCTCGTTTGCAGTGGGCTGGAACCCCAGCAGTGCTGGGATGGTTGCCTAGCCTTTTTGAAATACCTACAAAGATCATTCAGTTAAAAGCACCCAGATTACAATATTCAGCAAGAGCTTTCCTAGCACTGTCAGCGCTGGAGATGGTGCAATCAAAAAAGGTGCCACCTACCTGTAAAAAAGGTTGAAATTGGCCCCTCGTATGCAATAAAAGTAAACACATGCAGTGCTCACAAACATCTTGTTCATTACCTGATTTACATCTTCAGTGAGCTTCAGTATCCTTTCAGCAGTAGTCTCAGAGGAGCTTGTCAGTGAAATTTCTTTTCCTCATTAACTTTGTGCAGCATTTTCTGCTGGAGGGGCATAAACAGAAAGGCAATATGCAGCTCTGCAGAGGAAACAATGTGGCAGCTGGGTATGGTCTCAACCGACTGTGCTGTAACATGGTTTTTCTTATAGGGCCAACCAAGTTGTTAGTAATCTAGTCATAGGCTTCATTAATCACCGACAAGGCATGTTGGTAGGAATACTTTATTTGGCACAGCAGTTCTGGCAGCAATGGGTATATTGTCATTCTGCTTGTAGGCCAAGGTGCAGACTTGTGAGCACGTTCTTGAGCCAGTAGCCTGGAATGATGGATAGGTGCCTTGGACCAGAGAATGCTGCGTCATGCATGGTCGGTTGCTGCAGTCCCTCCACTATTGGCAGCCATATGCAGGGTTGGATGCCATGAAAAGAGAAAACAAAAGTGGGCAAGCTCAGAAAATTAAAATGCAACTAATAAACCACTAACAGAAACCCACAAACAAATGCACACCCAAAAAAATGGAATGCATGCAAGAGAGAAAAAGATAAGGACATCTCCCAATTGTGTTCAGGAAAGTAAAAACAGCGCTAAATTCTACACAAACCCCACAGAAAGACTGACAGGACGGGCGCTGCCATCTTTCTGTGTGGTTTGTGTAGAATTTAGCGCTGTTTTTACTTTCCTGAACACAATGTCACACCAACTAGCCCAGCAAAAGGTACTGTTAAACATCTCTCAACAGACTATCGCAGCAGCCTATGCACTCCTGTAGTGGCCTTGTGCATGGACATTTGAAAGATCTTAAAAAAAGGATAAAAGCTGCATTGTTCAAGAAGTGCTGGAAGAACCACTTACAAAAAGAAGTGTGCACAGAGCTCAAGAGAGAATGAAAATAGTCAAGACAAACAATGAAAGGGTTTCACTGGGTCAGACCAGTACTAATTAAGAGAATCAAATTATCAGGTTTCAAGTCTTGGCAGTTAAGCTTTGCCAGCCCACAACACTGCCGCATTTCCTTTTGCGGCTTCCGACGCTGGCACACAGGAGGTCAAAAGCTTCATATACTAAACCCAAAACTTTAAATGGGGGGTGGGGGGGAGACACCTAATTTTTGGTTGGCGTCTTTGTTTCAAACAATGCGTATTGCCCCAGGGCACATATACATGCTGCACGATTCATATATGCACTATAAATAATTTATTACCGTGTCACTTATACTGAGCGGTTTCGCTTTCTGAGCGCCGGGGTGTGTTATGACATCACTCCCAAGGAAGAGCAGCAGCCCTGGTCACGCGGGCTCCAAAAGTTGAGACAAAGGGACTGCTGCATCGTCTGCTCTCGTACACATGCTGTGCACAGCAGGGCTTTTCGAATTGCCGACCGGTACTACGATATGCTTAGCAAAGCCAAGTGGGTGAGGGGCAACGGCGAGTTCTGAAACCAAGCAGCTCACATGGGACGATCTCAGTCGGAATACGCAATTTCAGCGTTGTATTTAGCTTTGGAACACTCTGCCCATTCTAAAAGGATAAAAGGGTGCAACATTTTCTGGGAGTCTTTTTGGTGATCTCGCGAGTATATTGTGCATTCATAAGCAGATAAAATTTATCTTGTACAATGCATTTTTAAAATAAATATATGCTTTCCTTGTGCTTTGCTGTGTATGAAATTAAAGCTAGTTCTCAGCAATGCTGCTGTTCCCGTTGCAGCTTGGATAAGCCCTTGTGGTCTAGATGCCAACTGAAAGCAGCGTCTGCTTTCATTGGATGAAATGCTCCCAGTGCAGTGCATTGCTGCTATCCATATTGCACATAAAATACGAATCCAATCTTATTCAAACCAATATCTTTCTGCGCGCTTTACATAGTAGAGTTTCCTTGCGGTGTGGATGGAATAACAAAAATCTGCGGAGAAAAAGACGAAAATGTAGCCGTTAAATGCATTCCTGTGTTAAATATGCTATCTAGGCGAGGTGAAGCATTCAACAAAGAAAACTAAAAGTGGGCGTCCAGCAAGCTACTCATCTTGAATTCCCGACGGCCGAAGCGAGAAACATAGTGGTGATAATAATGGATAGTATACATGACCAATTCACAGAAAACAATTAATGAAGCTGCATTGAAAAGAGATTTGCTTTCCCTGTTGAGAAAGCTCCTTTTACAAAGTCAATCTCTTTATTATAGGTGGCGACCCTTTTCTTTATTCTTCCCAGAATTTGATGTTCTCTGCCAAGTGCGTGTCAACATCAAAATTTTAATTTTGAAGCAGATAATAGCAATAAACTTCAGAGCAAATACAACTGAATATTCTAGAGTAGTTCAGATATCAATACAGATAGTTAAAATTACAATACAAACATGTTTGCTCAAAATTCAGCAATGAAACGAAATATTCCACACCAGTATTTTACTCCTCACAATTTATCACATCCTAATGCTTATTCAGCATCTCAATGAATGAGGGGAAATCATGTAGAATGGTACAATTTGCCTGAAGCATAACTGTGTGTAGGGAAAAACGTGACAGCTTGAATTTGCTAGCTGGCAAGTGGAGATGCTCTTGTCACAGTTCGCACTGCAAAGGCGTATGACGTGATGTCGCACACTGCTGAGAAACAAAAGATTACACAAAAAAATCAATGAACAGCAGCTTACGTTACAACGCGAGTGAGAGCTTTAACAAGACTACGTCTTCCATGCTGCCTCGTGACAACTAGAGACAGCTCCAACCGTGGAATGCTGTCCCAGATGCATCATTCTTGACGGCACATATGGCTCGCTTAACTCTTGTGTATAGGTTTCACCACACTGCAATCCCTAGCCATAACGGGCCCACAGATGCTGGCACATTTCAATTAAGAATCTGTGCAGCAATTTCGGCAGCTGTTTTCGTTCTCGCCAGACGAAAAGTGCCTCAGTGATCTGGGCTCTTAGATTTGCAAGTTTCTTAAAATTATGCTCACAAGTTTCTGCTCTCTTTTAATGGTTCATAAGAGTGGTGGCCATATGTGCTTTTACAGAAGAAACAAGGAGTATCACTTTGAGAAAATGCTGGAAAATTATCTAAACGAAACACTGTGCATGCTTTCAGGGGATTCATAAACTGCTCATTGTACTGCCAGAGATTATTTCAGGCTTTCAAAGGTTGGTTTTTCCATCAGTGAAAAGTACTGCCGTTTCCTGCCTTTCCAATGAAGGCACCCTGTGCTCACTCTGGCATCCCTTTCGACAGCAGCAATGCCATGGGACAAGCACCAAGAGATTTCCATAAAAAATATCAGCTTTCTACGACCTCATCAGCACAGCACGAACGGCAGAGAAACTAGCCTCTATTTGTTTGTTTCTGCAATGGCCTACAGGATTGACGAGGCCCGAGAGCAAGATTTCGAGATTGATTTTGATGCCACGCTAGGGTGGCGTGGCACCTCGCATGAGTACACTGAAAGTGCATGAATTCTGTACATTACTATTACTACTGCTTATTCCACAGAAAATACTTTTGAATGTAGCTATGTCTATTCATACGCACCAGCCCAAATTTACTTTGGAGTCCGGCAACCTGTACAGAATGAACCAGTATATACAATGCTCATCATGGATGACAAGAAAAAGACACCCAAAACAGACAGGCTGCCATGCCTGATACATGTTAGAAGCAATATGCCACGCCAATGTGAGCAGGCCGTGTGCTGGGCACTCACAGACCGTTGAAACTTGCAGTAGACCACTACGTTAATTTCAGTCAGTCCTTTTCCCCAACTTGGCCACTTTCTTCATCGTATATCCCTCACAATCCCAGATTTCCCAGGTAAACAAAATTCCCCCGATGATCCAAGGTTGCTACACACCCTGTAAAACCATCACAGCCCTTCAGAGAAATACAGTAGAACCTTGCTGTTCTGTTCTTCGTTCGTGGAATCTGTCGTTTAACAAACCCCAAAATTATACGTGTTACACTATTTTTCTTGACAATACAAATCCTGGATAACGTTTTGAAATGATTCCTTGGTGTACATGTCCATAATTTTGTCAAATTCTGATGGTATGGTGCATTCAGAGACCAAGAGAAAATGCCAGCCATGCTAGTCATCAGTTTTCGATGCTTTGCCCAAATGTACCTGAGCACTGCAGAGAAGGCTCCGCAGCTGCTCTGCACAAAAGCAAGGAGACAAAGCATCTTCAGAGCGGCGGTGGCTCCTTCACAATGCACAAGTGCAACGGGACAAGGTACCTGAAAACGCCAAGGAATAGATGATGGATTGGATGTGCCATGAAGCTCCAGCCTTATGGAAAACGAAAATATGGAAAGAACTTTTCAAAACTTGTGCCAGCACACTCACGAAAGTTTTAATGAAGTGAAAATGCCAATAAATGCCAGGGATTAGGAAATGGCGCAAAACATGGACATGGAGACAATCACGTGCAGACCAGCAATCAAATTTTTCGAAGCTCCTAATTCAAGCTTCTTGCATAAAACACTGCACTCGGAACATCCAAGAAAAAAAAAATGATAAAGGAGACAGGAAAAGGGGGGGGGGCACAACCTTTGCAGACGCTATTGTGTCAGGATTTTGCACTCATTGAAAAGCAGAGTGCAATCACCTTGAAATCAGTGTGCAGCCGAGCGGCTGCCTAGGGAACTTCTCAGTGTCCTTAAGTTTTAGCGCAAACGATGATACCCCACCCAGTTGGCCACATGTAACAATGCCCATGAGAACAATGAATATTACACACCGCAGAGCATGTGCAGAGGAGGGAATGGCCAAGAGCATTTTGGAGCAGTCTTTGTTGCAAGCCAAAATTCCACTAGGAGCAGTTTTCAAGTTTTGTAGCAGGTGACCAATACTGAGAGAAGGTAAAAATACGGATGTGCAGCATTTTTTTAAAATGCATATTATTTGAAAGGAAAGTTCACGACTGCTCTTAATGCATACACCACACTGACATAATGAGACATGTTGGCGACATGATGTAGTGCCTAGCCTGCTTGCAGCTGCTTGACGTGTCTGGAAAGAGAGCACTCTTTCCTCCCATTGTCGAGGAAAAGGGGGTGCCAGCCTGTCCCCGCCACAACAGAGGCCCATCACCAGCCTGTTTGCAGGTGCTGCTGTACGAGCAGTCATAGCTCTAGCCATGCGGGCGTGCCCATTGCTGTAGCTACTGCTTATCACTGTCACATGACTGCATCTCTGCAGGAGATTTCAGTTTTCCTCCTTGTGCTGCACCTACCACTGCTGTGTTGCTGGCTGATCTGCGCCACTGTGCAGCTGTGGCCCAGCCCCATCTCATGTGTTGTCATATTACCAACATTGATTGTCATGGTCAGTGTGCTTCCCACATGAAATAAGCTGCAGTGTGTCTCACATCAGGACGAAGCTCTCAGTATTGACAGCCACAATGCCTGTGAAGGGGTCTTTGCAGATGTCCTGCAGCAGGATCGCATCATCATTATCATCAGCCTGACTACACCCATTGCAAGGCAAAGGCCTCTCCCATATCTCTCCAATTAGCCCTGTCCTTTGCCAGCTGTGGCCGCCATATCCCGGAAAACTGCTTAATCTCACCCGCCCACCTAACTTTCTGCCACCCCCTGCTATGCTAGCCTTCTCTTAAAGGCAGTTAAGGACCAGCAGTTATTTTGCCTTCGCATTACATAACCTGCCCAAGCCACGTTCGAGGCTGCACTGTAGCTATGCAATTAAAAGGTTTCGTGTGCACATTTTTTGAAATGCATCAGGTTGAAGGTTGAAGGTTTATTTCCGCAACTGGGTGTTGCGAGGACAACCAGGGAAAAAGCTGTATAGACAGCTTGAGAGGCCCTGGCTTCCTCTTACAGTGCAGCATTGACGGTGGCGGAGTACGACATCAAACAAAATGTAAGTAAAGTATGTTCGGTACAGAGAATGAGACATGTACGTTCAATACGCAGTACATTGTGCTTATAAAAGAAAGAACTACATTAGATCAAAGAGCCTATAAAGGCAAACACAGGGAGGAGAAAAAAATGACAGCAAAATTGACAGGTGCACTCAAAGTGGTAATAGGAAGAGAAAAAACTACATGAACATTTGGGGCAATTCTTTCAGAGAAATATTGGATACATCAAGATTCTTGTGGCAGTACAACTGGTTCAGAAGTGTCGGTAAGGTATGCTGCAACATTTGTTTGCCATAGTTTGTGCGGCATTTCTTAACATTCCAAGGCTCTGCTGCGCGGGTATCATACACAGTTCTGCTTTGCTCTAACCCAGCAAGTGTAAGTAAGAAGTCATCATTTTTCATTATGGCGAGTTTATATTTATAGCACAGCCTATAGTTATACATGGACTTCATTGGTATGACGTTGTGTCGATGGAAAAGGCTCGCAGTGTGGAAGAAATATGGCACTTTACATGCAATGCGTATAATTCGTTTTTGTAACACTGTGAGTTTGTTAATATCTTCAGCTGTTGTTGTTGCCCACACCATACATCCGTAGTTGCCTATAGAAGAGAACAAAGAGTGGTAAAGTAACATGTTGACTGACATAGCAAAATTAAAGCAATTACGGCGCATGATACCAACTGTTCTGGAAAGTTTCTGAACTACGTAATTAATATGGTCATTCCATGACATATCTGCTGCAAAGTAAACGCCCAGAGTTTTCACAGACTGCACAAACTCTATTCTGGTATTGTTTAATTCAATTAGAGGTAGTTCAAAGTGTTTGTGACGTGGGTGAAACATGACTGCTGCCGTTTTACTAACGTTAATTCTTAAGTGATTATCAAACGTCCAAGTATTTATTGCTTTTAAGGTTTTATTAGCTCGATTTGCAAGATCAGCAGTTGAAGTATCCGAAAAAAACAGACTAGTGTCATCTGCGTAAATTATGTACTTGGCAGGTATAATGTTTTACCAGGTAGGTGGATATATTTAGGCTGCTTTCAGTTTGGGCATATTGCTACTTTGCACATAATTTTTCTGCAGTGCCACGAGGTATGCCTTAACGAGGTTTTACTGTACTTATGAGTAGTAAGGTTGCTGAATTTGATGCGTCTCAATGCGAAATCTGAACAGATTCATACACCTCCTGTAGTGAGGCCCATGACCCAACTATAAAAGTGGAGTTTTAATCTACTGCTACGCGATGCATTCAGAACAGGTGCTGCCCTTGATGGCCTCACAGCCGCCGCGGTGGCTCAGTGGTTATGGTGCTCGGCTGCTGACCCGAAAGACGCGGCTTCGATCCCGGCCACGCCGGTTGAATTTCTTTGGAGGAGAAATTCTAGAAGCCCGTGTACTGTGCGATGTCAGTGCATGTTAAAGAACCCCAGGTGGTCGAAATTTCCGGAGCCCTCCACTACGGCGTCTCTCATAGCAAATTGAGTCACTTTGGGACGTTAAACCTCATAAACCAACCAAACCAGATAACTTTGACAACAATGGCAACACAGACATCAAAGTTTGCCTTCAAACTATAGCTCTCTACCATTGGTGCCATGTTTGCCGCAGCTCTACTGTCATTTTCCACAGTGGCCAACTCACAACTCACCTCAATTCTGACCGCGGTGCCAAACCGGTAAACAGCTTTTACGTGGTACTGTGCGGATGGATCTTATGGCCATGCCACTGCTCAAATTACATCACACCACCTTCTCTCAGCCCCATGGCGACATTCCTAGCAAAGGTGGGGGAAGGAGGAAGTAGGAGCACCACGAAAGCCAAATGTACAACAAGGACATAGTGCAGTGGCCTCGCTCAAAGCTCTTGCCTAGAGCTCAAACAGCACAGGCATTTCTAGCTGAGCTTACAACTTTGTCGCACCCAAGTTGACAGCTCACCATGCCACACACATCACAACAATCACACACGCCAACAATGCTACATCTCTTTTAAGATCTGGAAAGATGATGTTAAGCCATCTATGCTTTAACCAACCCGAAATTCTTACCACTCAGTCCAGTAGATGAACTCGGTTCTCTTTGGCAATACATCCAGCCCATTACTGTTCACACCTATGGTAAATTATCATTTTGACCTCTCAGATTCCCTCATCAAGAGGCATCACGGAAATTAGTTAGCTGTTTGGTTCTTGGGACCAAGAGCCATTAAGCAATAACTACAATTTCTGGGTAAACACTCCCTGAAGGGGCCACGGAAAATCCTCCACCAAGGCTGCAAATTCTACTGCTTGAAGAGGCATCACTTTTTGTTGTTTATTTATCAGTTTATCTGTACCTCAAAGGCCCAAAGGGGGCATTACATGAAGGGTGGGCTGACATATGACCTCCTGCCACAGAATTTTTCAGAAAAGGCAAACTGAAGAGCTAAACTGCCCATCCACATCCTTGAGGCTTTTTTCCTCTCATAATTCTTACTCCACTGGAAGCCCTGTGTCGGTGCTTGAATCTGAATGCCACACACCCATATGTGTGCAGTACACATCTTTTATCAACACAGCACCACGTAAGATCATGTCAATGCCTCATTTGGGGTCAAGAGCTGCAAGTGCACAGAACAGTAGGAATGAAACGAAACGCACACATGCTGTGTGAGCAATCCATGCGCTCCATCTTCTCTAAAAGTGAAACTACAACAAATATCTACTTTTAACTTGTGAAAAAAAAGACAAACATAGAAGGAACAACACAAAACGCCTCGTCCTTGCCCTTCCATGTGCTCTTCAATTATGGGAGTGAGTAGAAACTTTATTGATTTATAAGATTTAGCCTGCGGTGGAGGTCTTCTTCAAGTCTTCTCTTCAAGTCTTGAGGTTGCCTCCTAGCCTTGGGTGGTCCCCTAGTCCAGGGCTCCACTGAGTCTGGCCACCTCGCTTGCGTGTGCTATGAGTGCCCTTTGGGCCTCTAGCTCGCAGCTGGTGAGCCGGCTCTCCCATTGCTCCGCACTTGGTGTGTCGTGTTTGTGGAACGATATGTTTCTGTCGCATTCCCATGTTATGTGGTATAGTGTTGGCCTCGCTTCGCACCAAGGGCATGTGGCGCGGTATTGTGTCGGGAACATCTTGCTTAGTATATATAAGTTGGGGAAGGAGCCTGTCTGTAGCTTCCGCCATTTTGCGGCTTCTTCCTTGCTTAGCTCTTTGTGTGGTGGGGGGTATTTGTATCTTAGCCCCCTGTATAAACTTAGTGTTTCAGAGTACCCAGCCCCTAGGCTAGTCCAGAGCTCCTCCGGGGCTTGTGACCCCCCAGCTCGGATAGTAAGCCCTCGAGCTAGTTCGTCCGCCCTTTCGTTGCCCCAGACCCCCGCGTGGCCTGGTATCCAAATTATGTTATGTTTCTCTCTCCTCCCCGAGGGTGTCCCCTCGCTGAGGATCCTGAGTGTCGTTTTGCCTACCCTTCCTTTTGTGTAGTTTCGACACGCTTCTTGTGAGTCTGTTAAAATATTCAAGGGTCTCCCCTTTCTATCCCCCTCCCTCATTGCTAGGGCTATCGCTATCTCCTCCGCCTCTGCTACATTTGATGCCCTGGCCGTGAGGCTCGTTATGTGTTCTCCCTGGTGGTTGACGACTACCGCCACCATTTTATTTCCTCGTTCACCATAGTACGGGGAAGCGTCGGTGTATACCGTGCTGTCCCTGTGCCCTATTGTTTTTTCATAGTATTCTGCTCTGGCTCTCCTCCTGCTGGCATGGAGGTTTGGGTCCATGTTGCGGGGGATGGGTTGTACGCTTATGTTTCTTCTTAGTGCGTCTGGTATGTTTGCCCTGTTGTTGTGATGGTTCTCCATCTCCCAACCCAACCTAGTCAGAAGTGCTCGTCCGGTTCTTGTGTCGCTGAGTCTTTGAAGTTGTGCCTTTATTTGGCATTCACTCAGCTCTTCAAAAGTGTTGTTTAGCCCTAGTTGCATTAGCTTCTCGTTGGACGTGTTCCTTGGTAGATGTAAGGCTATCTTGTACGCTTTGCGAAGGATAGCTTCTGCTTGCTCTCTTTCAGCTTTGATGGTTACGTGGTATGGTAGTGAGTATGTTATTCGACTGACTATCAGGCTGTTCACCAGTCTGATTGTGTCTTCTTCCTTCATGCCATGCCTTTTGCTGGCTACTCTATTTATCATTCGGCCTACTTGCTCCGCCGCTTTGCGTAGCAGGCTGAGTGTGTGGCTGCATTTCCTGCTACCTTGCAGCCACATACCGAGTATTCTTATCATTCTTTGTTCCGGTATGTTCTGCCCTTCTAGTTTCACCTCGAGGTTAGCCTCTGTAGGGTGCCTTCCTACTCTGAGAAGTTCGGACTTTTCGGTGGAACACCTTAGTCCCCTCTTCTTCATGTATCCTTCAATGCAGGTGGCTGCCGCTTGTAGACTTTCTTCTTTGCTTCCTAGCGAGCCTTCGCTGGTCCATATGGTGATGTCATCCGCATACATTGCGTGTCTGATTCCTTGTATCTGGCTGAGCTCTTTGGCTAGGATGATCATTGATATGTTGAAGAGCACTGGTGATATCACTGAGCCCTGTGGAGTTCCCCTGCATGGTGTTTGAAAAACCTCGCTTCGTAGGTCTCCCAAACCCACCGTTGCAGTTCTGTTTGTGAGGAAGCTTCTCACGTAGTCGTGTGTTTTCTTTCCGCAGTTGGTGGCGTTGATGCCTTCCATGATTGCTGCGTGGGATACGTTGTCGAAGGCCCCTTTGATGTCCACGGCCATGACTACGTTTTCTCCTTTGCTTGGCATTGTTTCTAGTACTTCTTCTTTGAGCTGAAGCAGCACGTCTTGGGTCGATAGATGTTCCCTGAAGCCGAACATGGTGTTGGGGTACCATCCTCCGTCTTCTAGGTGTCTTTGTATTCTTTTAGTGATGATTCTTTCGAAAAGCTTGCCCAGACACGATGTTAGCGAGATAGGTCTGAGATTTTCTATCTGCAGTTTTTTGCCTGGTTTGGGTATCATAACGACTTCCGCGTGTTTCCACTCTTTCGGAACCGTTCCCTCTTCCCAGAGTTTGTTTAAGTATTTTGTGAGCTGTTCTACCGCTTCATCGCTGAGATTTCTTATCAACGAGTTCTGGATCTTGTCCGCCCCTGCTGCCGTGTTCTTTGTCGTTGCCCTTATGGCTTGAATAACTTCTTCTCTTGTTATCGGTTTGTCCATGTCCTGGTTTTCTTTCCCTTGGTATTCTCCTTGGTAGGCTTTCACCTGTTCTTTTCCGTAGCATTTCTCTTTTACTGCTTGGATTAGCTGCTCCTCCGTCCCTTCGTATTGGTGGATCAGTCTTTGTATCGATTTGTTACTTTCTTCTTTGTTCTTCGATGGGTCCATGAGCTTCCTTAGTATTTGCCACGTTCTGGCCGTGCCTAGGGTGCCATTCAGTGTTGTGCTGAATTGTTGCCATCCCTGTCTAGCCAGTTGTGTTGCGTATTCTTCCGCTCGCTGGGTGATTTCTGCTATCTTCTTTTTTAGTTTCCTGTTAAGCTTCTGTTTCTTCCAGCGTTTGGTTAGGCTTTTCCTTGCCTCCCATAGGCCGAGGAGTCGTTTGTCTACCTCTGGTGCCTGTTCTGTGCGGTTAACTTCTTTGGTATATGTATCTCTTATTTGTTTAAGTTGTTGGCTCCATTCTTCTAAAGACGTGATGTCGCCTTTGATGTTTTTGCAGTGGGTGCGGAAAGCGTCCCAGTCTGTCAGTCTTGCCTTGCCTATTTTCCTTCTGATGCTTTCGGCTTCAATGGCCACTCTGATTATAAAGTGGTCGCTGCCTAGGTTCTCCTGTGTGTTTTCCCACTCTGCTTGTTTAGCTCCTCTGACAAAGGTTAGGTCGGGACACGTGTCTACGCTTACGCTGTTGCCTTGCCTTGTGGGTTGGCTCTCATCCGTAAGTAGCTCGCAGCCTGTGTTTTCTGCTGCTGTACATATGCTCCGCCCTTTTATGTCCTCTTTTTTGCTGCCCCATTGCAGGCTTTTCGCGTTGAAGTCTCCTGCTATAACTAGGGTGTTCTGCCCTGCAAGTTTCTTTGCCTCCGCGAAAAGCTTGATGAAGTCTCCCCTGTTTTTAGGTGGGCTATATATGTTTATAACAAAGGTGCTTTTTGCTTTCCTTTTCCTTTTGGGAATTATTTCAGTTATCACGTGTTCTAGCTGTGTGTCTGCTATTTCCCCATGATTTATTGCTGTTATTTTGTCGCTAATGAGTGTTGCTGTTTTCCCTTTTTCCTGGCATGAGTAGCCTCTTAGGGTTGGGGTACAGTTTGTTTCTTGTAATAAGATTAGGTCTGGTGGGGTTCCCCTAGTGCTAATGAATTGCTGCAGGAGCCCCTGCTTGCGCCTGTAGCCCCTGCAGTTCCATTGCCAAATCTCTAGTTGTTGTCCTCCTGCCATGTTGCTGTGTTGCAGCTACTATTGTTCCCTTGGGTTTCTGTACCGAACCTCCGCTCATTAAAGAGGCGGTCTCTGGCGTCGTTTAGTGTTCTCTGTGTTGTTTGATTTTTAACGTAATTACGGAAGCTCTGGTCTTGCAAAGCTATCTTCTGGCTTAGTTGTTGCATTTGTTGCTGCATTTGCAGCATGAGTGTTTTTAGGTCTTCCCCTGCCGTGTTGGTCTCCCCCATGTTTTGTGGGTTCTCTATAGTTTGTGGTGGTGGTGTTGCCGTTCTCACTGGTGAGAAACCTGTTCTTCGTATCTCCTGTAGTTCTGCGATTAATTCGCTGATCTGCTTTCTTAGCTGCCTATTCTCCTTTCTTATGTTGTTGATTTCTGCTCTTAGGCTTTCGTTTTCTGCCTTGGTGTCTGTTGTGTTGTTTTCCTCGTGCGGAGCAAAAAGTATTTTGGGAGAGCCGCCTCCCCAGCTTACCTTAACTCCGCCGCTTTTCTTCTGCTGCGTTTGCTGCTGGCTGGCCGTGGTCTGGCTCGCCTCGCCTCGTCCCCGGCTCTGGCTCCGGTCCCGGCTGCGGCTGTTGCTGCGTCCCCTGGACTCGCTTCCGTAGTCAGGTTGTTTCTCCTGGTCCTCGTTCCGGAACCAGCGTGGTCGTCGTCCTCCATTTCTGCCTTGGCTGCGGCCGCGTTGCTGCTGACCCCAGGCTCGTAGCTCTCCGAATGATTTTAGTCGCTGTGTGCATTCCCTTGCTCCTGTGACGTGGGAGCCCTTGCACACGAGGCACTTCGGTACGCATTGGTGTTGCGTCTCCGGATTTGCTTGGCCGCATTGCCTGCACGCCTTGCTTTCCGGGTTTGGGCATACATCTGCTCGATGCCCTTGCTGGTAGCAGTTGTAGCATATCTGCCTCGTTGGTCTATATGGGTGGCACCACATCTCTCCCCCGTAGAGCAGGACTTGCTTGGGAAGGATTGGGCCGCTGAAGGTAATGACTGCTGTGCTGGATCTCCCTAGCATTCGTGCCGCCAAAATCTTCACTCCGTGCGTTCTTGTCCTTAGGTTGGCCTTTAATTCTTCGTCTGGGGTTCCCGGGTCTACCCCGTGGATGACTCCCCGTAGCGTTCCCTCCGGCGCCGCCACGTGTGCCGTGACTTGGTAGCTTCTTCCACCGAAGTTGAGCTGCGCTATGTTTCTGACTTGTTTGGCTGTCTCTTCCTTATTCGTGCTGACGATTATGATGTTTGAGCCGTTGCGCAGCCGGATTATAAGGTCTTCTGCCTTGCATCCATGCCCGGTGGCTGCAACCACCGCTCGCGCCACTTGGTGTGTTTGCAGCTCTCGCACTGCTAGTCCCTTTGGCCTCAGGATCACCTTTAAATCTTCTTTCGGTAGGGGAGGGAGTCTCCTCTTCGGCGCTCCTTCCCTCTCGCCTTGCTTGGTTGTGCTTTGTTTGTCGCCTGTGCTTTTCCCTCCGCTTGAGGGGCTCGGATCCCCCGTCACGTGGCCTGCCGTCGCTTCCTGGCTCTTCCGTATTTTCTTGTGCCGCCGTTGCGACATGGCTACTGTCCAGTCTGAGTCCGAATCGTATTTGCGACTCGCCTGCGCTGTTTTTGTTAGGGTGCTGCCTCCCGGGATTTGGGTGTTCACCGTCGGGCCCTGTACGTGGGATCCCCCGGCGGTGGCGTCTCGTTGGTCTTCCTCCATTCTTTCTTGGGTCTCCATAATTCGGTTTGCCAAAAATTCATGTCTGGCATGGATGTCTTGCGTCTGGGCCATCTTTCCGCTGCCTCCGTCGCCTGCCGAGGTCGAGGAGTCCGCGGAAGTCGCCGCCCGTGAAGCCTAGTCGCTAGGCCTAGCGTTGGCTTAGCTCATTCGTCCACGTGGTTGATCTTCAAGACCGGATAAATCCAAAAATATTGGGCCCACCGGTTTGAACTATCCCTCGTTCAGCTACCTGTCCTACCTAAATTCGTCTATGGCTTCTCTCCTTTCGCCATTGCTCGTCTCTATGGGCACAAACGTTCCTGGTTTCACAGCAGGAGGCCCACTTTCAAATTTATAATTTGCTAGATCCGTGACAGCCTAGTTGCTTTGTATGCACTGGCACGCAGCCGCGCCGCCGCCGGCCGCCATGATTGAGGTGCATGTAGCAGACGAACTCCTGCTCCGCAAGCACGTTTCCTTCGGGTGTCACATTCAGACTGCCGTTTGAAATGCGCGTGCATTGGAGATTCGGCCGCTAAGTCGCCGAGCGCAACAGCCGCACGAAGCTACGTCGTAAACGAATGCCAGTTTGCTTGTTAGCGCTGCTCGAGCCGGCCGAGAAAACAGGCACAGCGACGAAAGTTGGTCACATGTTTAGTTCCCCTCGATTCTGGGATATAAGCTCGGATAGCAGTCAATGACAGCAGCGCTTCCGTGAAACCGGAGAGCTGCACGTAGTTCAGCCACATTCGCGGGGAAGTACGTGATCGATGACTCGGCGGCACTCGATATGTCTGGCGCGTCTGCGGTGCTCCTTGCATAACTGTGGACTGTGTATCTGCGCAGAGCCGTCGATTTCCGAGCTGTACCACATATCTGACCGTGATATAACGTTTCATACTTTAATCTTAGGTTGACCTGCAAAATTCTTGGACGAAGTGCATCCTGAAAAAACGCAGGATGATCGCGGATGATGTGAAATTTGCACTTGCGTCAGGCAAACCCGATCCTGACCAAAACAGCTCACAAATTTTTGCACCATGCGCTGTGTTGTCAGATGCTGACATGAAAAAGAGACACGATACTGACAAAGCACGGGCTATCAAGTGTAAGCTAGCAGGTGCTCTCGTGTCGAATTTTGTCAACATGGCGTGCACAGTTCAAAAGTGAACAACTAGCCCAGTCTGCTCCCTTAAAAATTTAAGCAGCCGTTGTGACAATCTATACGACCACCTTTGTGCAGAAGAACTGGTTGGTTGGTTTATTGGGGTTTAACGTCCCAAAGCAACTGAGGCTATGAGGGACGCCGTAGTGAAGGGCTCCGGAAGTTTCGACCACCTGGGGTTCTTTAACGTGCACTGACATCGCACAGCACATGGGCCTCTAGAATTTCGCCTTCATTGAAATTCAGCCGCCGCGGCCGGGATCGAACCCGCGTCTTTCGGGCCAGCAGCCGAGTGCCGTAGCCACTGAGCCACCGCGGCGGGTGCAGAAGAACTGCTCCAGAGCGGTAAGAAGGCTTCCGATGTCCGGCCATCTGCGTGCGTTGTGTTCAGAGGACTCCTACACAAGACATAATACCAGCCCCTTTTGTCAGACATTTACTCGGTGTGCTCATGAACCGCGGAAGTCGTACTGAGTGACGCCGAGTCACCGATCACTTCCCCGCGAATGTGCCTGAACTACGTGCGGCTCTCCGGTTTCACGGAAGCGCTGCTGTCATTGACTGCTATCCGAGCTTCTATCCCAGAATCGAGAGGAACTAAACATGCGACCAATAAATTTCGTCGCTGCGACTGTTTACTCACAAGCTTCCAAAATACCAAAGGACATCAAGCACCTTGTCCACAACATTCACCTCCTTCAGGCGTCTCTGCAGCATCACCTGTAAAAATGTTTTAAGCTTAGAGGCTTTAAAAGAAAGCTTGCTTTTGCAGTTGCCTCATGCGCTCCATGCTAGTTAGCTACCTGGGTCCAAGCACCTTCCCCATGTAATGCCGATGCTCAGTGCAGGTGGCACAGCACTCGTTTTAAAATTCACGGAAGGTGGAGAGCTCACCCTGTGGCGCCTTACAGCCTTTGCTGCTTCTGCATTTTATCGTCTCATTTGTTCAGCCTCTGCATCAGCAAGAGAACGCCGGACTCGAAGCAGGAATCGGGAAGGTCCGTGCATACGAATAAACTGCATTCCGGTTTTTCAAGTGCTGTTTTCTGAAATCAAGATATGCAATTTCCTTTCCTCAAATACAATTTTCATTTTCTTCACTACTGCACCTCTTTGTCTTTTTTTTTATTGTTTCACGGATTCTCTCTGTGTAGGGAGCAGAGGTAAAGGCAAAATGCCTGACAGAGCCTCTGCGCCCCCACAGTTCAAGGCAGCATGACGTGTCATTTACACACATATTTGCTAAACATATTTTTAGCACACAACAGAAAGCAAAAAAAATTCAATTATTCAGATCACATGTCTTCAAAGCGTTAGTTTTTCTTGAACATGGTATATTTTAAGGAGGCAGAAAAGACATATGCAATAGGTATTATGTAATAACAAAATTGGCTTACATCAGAAGCCAATCAAAGAAAAGAAAAACCACAATTCATTGGTCCGAAAAATAAATCGCATATGCAGTAGATCAGTACATAGAAGCATTTCAGAAAAAAAAACAAGGTTTAGACTGATGTGTAGGGTACATGCTGAAACAATGGCAAATATATTTTACAACCGAAGAGAGAAATAACATAACATAATATAACATAAATAATAGAAATAACATAACATAATGCAACGTAGCTAAAGTTACATGTGTTATCAGGGATGAGCGCAAGTTAACAAAAAGAGAATGCAATGTCACTGCCCACTAATAGCTTTTTACAGTTCTTTTTGAAGTTGTGGAAGGATTGTGGGTATTGTACATTAAAGTGATCACTGTTTAATATGTTAATTGTTTGATAATTCAATGTTTCCCTTTCGTAATTAGTTCTTGTGGCGGGCTTGAGATGGTGTGGTCTACATATTGGGTATGAAGTGCAACAGTCTACAGGTATTGTGTGCAGCCTATTTTTATAAATCCACTGAAGTAGTTTGAAATAATAAACTTGATCTGCTTTAAGCATGCTGTGTTTAATGAAGAGCGGTTTTGTTCGGAGTCCTCGTTTGTCACCAATATAGTTTTCACACATTCTCAATATTTTGTTTTGTATCATGATTAGTTTGTTGTAGTTTGAAGCTGTCGTAGAATGCCGTACTAGAATGCCGTAACTGAGTTTTGAATAAAAAAGTGAATTGTATAATGCTTGCTTCAACCAGGTGGGTAGTATATTTTGTATTTTATACATGCAGCCAGTAACTCGAGATAGCTCACTTTTCAATTTGTTAACGTGAGTATTCCATGTAAGGTCCTCTGTAAACCATACGCCCAAGAACTTTTGCTCTGTGACTTCTTCCAGTAGCGTGTCCTCAAATTTCAGATGAACACAGTAGGGGTCTCTTTTATTTGCTGGCTTAAAAATTATGTATTTGGTTTTGCATGTGTTTAAACTCAGCCGGTTGCTTTTAAGCCATCTGGAAAGATGCAGGAGGTAACTGTTAGCTGATGATTCTATGCCCTCTTTTGTGGTGCCAGTGAAGAAGATATTTGTGTCGTCAGCATACATTATTATTTCAGGGGAGTTTGGTATTGATGTTATATCATTTATGTATACAAGAAATAAGAGGGGTCCTAAGATTGATCCTTGAGGGACACCATATTCGACTTTTAATTTCTGTGATACCACTGTCTACGCATACATACTGATACCAATTTGAGAGATATGATGTAATTAAATTCTTCGCTACACCTCGGACACCGTACACAGCAAGCTTCTTAAAAAGGATATCATGTTGCACAGTATCGAATGCCTTTTTCAAGTCCAAGAAGATTCCCAGAGTAAGCAGTAAGCCATCTGGTAGCCTGGTAAGCCAATTTCCTCTTTCACTCCCACTTTTCCTTTCCTCTACAAACAGATGATGACTGGTGTCCACTGGGAGACAGTTACTGCATAATTTCCTTCCCTCAAATACAATTTTCATTTTCTTCACTACTGCACCTCTTTGTCTTTCTTCTTTCACTCCCACTTCCTCCCCCCCTTTACAAACGGATGCGGGGCTGTCCACCAAGATATGCCAGACAGTGTGTAATTTCCTTTCCTCAAATACAATTTTCATTTTCTTCACTACTGCACCTCTTTCCCACTTTCCCTTTCTCTACAAATGGATGATGGGTAGATATGGAGACAGTTACTGTGTAATTTCATTTCGTTAAATTTCATTCCACCAAGATATGCAAGACAGTTAGTGTGTAATTTCCTTTCCTCAAATACAATTTTCATTTTCTTCACTACTGCACCTCTTTCCCTTTCTCTACAAATGGATGATGGGTAGATATGGAGACAGTTACTGTGTAATTTCATTTCGTTAAATTTCATTCCACCAAGATATGCCAGACAGTTAGTGTGTAATTTCCTTTCCTCAAATACAGTTTTCATTTTCTTCACTACTGCACCTCTTTCCCTTTCTCTACAAATGGATGATGGGTAAATATGGAGACAGTTACTGTGTAATTTCATCCCGTTAAATACAATTTCCATTTTCTTCACTATATAAGAAAGAGGGTTGGGGTTTGATGACCCAGCAGCTAGCGCCGATGAAGGCGAGAAAGAAGAAGGAAGGCGAAGCTGACGAAGTTCGGGTTTGCACTTCTGAACGCCGGCCTGCTGCGCAGCACCGCTGGAACAAGGACTGTGGCCGTCCATACTAACTGTGCTAGTCCCCACATTACACTTGGTGGAGGTGCTGCTTGTTCTCCCCCTGGATCTATGCCGCGATGCGCAGGCTACCAGGCTCTACCACGACGTCCGACACCCCAGCCCAACCTGCCCAGCCTGTCATATCTGTTCCAGTGCCGTCCGTCAGCGCGACCCTACGATCTTCAGCGACATTGACGACACCGTGTGTAATCCTTTTAAAGTGATGCATTTGTTTTTCATTTAGTACATCTTGCCATCGTTAACCGCCTGTCCATCCACACACAGCGCTTCATCAGTATCATCGGTCTCTCAGAAAGGTGCTTGACTGACTTTGACATGTGCCCAAAGACTCAGTAGCTTTGCACAACAAAGGGGAGCCCATTTAAGCTGCTGGGCAACGAACAGAATACCATCGGTAAGCTTTAAAGTCTTTTAGCAACACTCTTAATGCGACAGCATTTAGATTCTCATCTTGCAAAGAAGTTCTGGCTTCTTTGTCGCGAAATTCTCTGATTGGTGGGTCAGTGTACATGCTGCAATTTTTCTGTTTAGAAAAGGTGACTGCTGGCTACTTCTATTTGCAAACTCGGCAACACTAATATATGCATGTACGCCACTGTCAAATGTTTATGAAAGGCGGGTCTGTCCCAAAAAAATTCTTATCTTCGTACACGAGACATAATCGTCAATATAAAATGTTGCACGAGGTAATGATTCACAGTTAGGCTGCATAATGAATTCTACGATGCATGAAGGACAGTGATGAAAATAAATTATTTTGCCAATGCTGGCTTCCACATACTTTTCGCTGTGCATGTAAAAGACATCTCACTCCTTTTAGACAATTTGCAACGCCTAAGAGGCATGGCAACTTATCTTGCTCCCCAAAAATGTAGGGGGGCACTTAAGCTCAGCATTCATGGGTACGACGCGACAGTGTTTATGGCTTCCTGCAGCCGTTTCTCTTCGCACACACAGTCACTGTTCTTCATTCATGCATGTTCACACATTTATCACAATTATCTCAACACAGGTTCCACATTCTTGTTTTTGAACTCTTACACACCACAGTTCACCTTCATAACGTTACTGTAATTGGCTTCTGTCATATTTATAACGAGCCCCTTATTCCCCTTCCCTTGTTTGCTTAGTTACTGTAATTAGTTTTTCACTAATTGGCACATCTCTAGTTCACTGCAGTAATTACATTACTAAGCTTCAAATTAAGCCAACAGCACCCACCCATCACTCCCTCCCCCTTTGTACCTCAGCAAAGTCAATGTGCCTACATGGCCTAGTTAGTAGCGTACCTGGCTGGCGACCCAGGGGTCATGGGTTTCAAGGCATACAGAAATTTATTAAAAATTTTTGTATGTAAAATCTATTAAAGTAGTTTCAGACATGTGCTGACATTTGATTCAAATTACAAATCCTCGTTTCAATGACTTTCACTGCAGACGTACACATGTGAAGCGGGTTTTTTGACACAATGCCGGCTCGATAACACTGGGTTTTCTGCTTAATGGCAGCCTTAATGCTCTCATGTTAGAAACCTTTCTCCTTGACAGTGGTGTGTGCAGGCTTTCCATCCCTTTCTTTTCTGGTTGCACATGTCACCCAATAACTTCTTAGCACTAATTACGATGCCACCACATGCCATACAGCAGTAATGATATTACTTGGTAGTAATCAGAAAAAAAAATATTATAGAGGGAAAAAAATAGCAGCCTATTTCCATCTGACTTGGTTTGGTTTCAGACTTCTGCTTCAGCTTGAAGAGATAATAGCCAGCAAAGCTGTACAAGGCTAATTTTTCAGGGGGCCTAAATTTGTGTGATTATGCAGTTGTGCGGAATATTTTTCTCGTGTTTTTACTCGTACCATTTCATTTATATGCTGCTTCACTTGTAGCAATAAACCATTTGGTTGTTAGTCAGCGCTGGTCCTTCTCTTGTCTCTTCTTTCGTTGCGCTGTTATTTCCAATTCTTCAAACATGTTCCAATTCCAAATTTTATGTACAGGCAGTTCCATTGAGTCCAATTTCATCAACATTTTGCGACCTGTTCTACCAATATATTGGTGATGAATAGTTTCTACTCTCTTCGTGGAAACTCGGAGTCAGACTTGCTTACCATTTTTGAAACTGCCTCAATCATGCTCAAAAAAAAACAATTTACCCTCCATGTGCACACAATACATACATAGAGGGGAGAAATCTCCAACCTCTCACTTATACCCCAGCAATAGAGCGGATTTTAAACGCACATATCAAACTTGCCCACACAAACTGAAACTTTCATTCCAAGGTGTTGAATCACCGGAGTGATGGGAGGCTGCTCTGTGCAGCTCACAGGCAGACCTACAGCTTCACATCATGGGCTGGTCCTTAAAGGTCACCGCAGCCGAACAATGCCCGGTCATCTAGAGCGGCCTAAGGGCCCGTCGCCATCCTGTTCAACACCCCTCCCCCTTCACACACCCTCACCTGATCCACTGAAGTGAGACCAATAAACTTATTGCCAACCAACCAAGGGCTGTAATAGCCTTCCTACTGACGCAGTTCACCTGGTAATCTTGCGTGCTTGAACCTCTTCTTTGAACAAATAATCTCTGAGATGTACATAAGCTTTGTTCTCATTTTAGGAAGGCCCTTTGTTATTGGAATGTGGTACTCTACTGTTACAGAGCTTCGATTTCTCCTCAGTGTCCTTTCAGGCATTTGCCGACATTTCAGCACCTAGATATGGTATGGTGCCCTCCACTGAACTGTAGACGTCATATTTTGAGTGTACATATAGTGTTCGGGTTTTGTATTTCATTGCACACTAAAGGAAACTACTTTTAAAGTGAATGCATCACATTGAGCATTACTCTCCTGCAGTGCACAATAGTGGCATCACAAGGTCTTTATTGTATCAGTGTATGGAGTAAATTTTGGCTAACAGCATTGCGATCCACCCGTCAGAGAGAACCAACAATGGCCCTGATATGTATGTGGTCAGGAGTGTTCAGAGGGACGGTCATACACTTGTTCATCAGGCAAGAAACATTACTGAGGCCTTTTGCAGATTGCTCGTGGAGTGCACAGGGCTTGCCAAAACCAATCCACATCATCCCGTGTTATGCTGCATTAATGGACTTTTTGCCAGAATACCACTGCCTGTCTGTGATGCCGCCTCCCACAAATATTGTTCTAAGGTTCATGTCAGCCTTGCATTTCTTGCCTCAATTTTTGTGTTGTCTTGCTGCTGTGCATGCTTGTGCTTTTCTTGTTGTGTTGCTGTTCTTCCTTCTTACTTGTGGTGCCTGTAACTTATTCACCATTGTTTTTATTCTCCTTTAGCTCCTTGTCCTCATCCTAGACATGTTCAGGCTTAATATGACATGTGCACTAGACAATATGAGTGTGTATGAGCATGCTTTGATAATAACTTGCATGAAGCGAATAAAGTAAATGTCTTGCACACTTCATTAAGCTGTTTGTAATGTGGCATCACCCTCCACCTTCACTATCCACCTCCATGTTTGTCCCGTTCCCCAATGTTGAGTACCATATGTGAAGACATTTTTTTCCAGCCGACTTCACCTCTCCTCACATCAAACCTTCTCGTCTTACGAGGAATTTTGCTGCATTGAAAGGAGCTGCCCGGTGCTGCTGCAGATGCATTACTGTTGTCCTACAGCAAAGGAATTGTGGGGATGAGCATGAAAAATTTTGTTTCGTCACTCACATTTTGGTGCATACTTGCATCACACGAGTGGTGTAGCTGCCTGTATGCTTTTGGTAAGTGCTATGTGCTCATTGTCAGACAAAACTAACGAGATTGAGGGCCTTTTCAAACATTGAAATTAAATAGCATTAAATAATGTACCTGCCACTCTACACCCTGATTGGTGAGATGCTTTTATATAAAGTTCGTGAAGTCTGCATGTAGGCACCCTTCATAGTTAATGTTCACAAAGCAAAAAATTCAGAGGGCACTTTGGCTGTCTAAAGTGCAGAGTCAAAAGCGTTTTCTGCACCACTTTGACTGCCTCTGTGGCACTGGTGACATCACCGCTGGATGACGTCACACATAATTGATGACAAATTACTAAGTAATAATAAAATATTAATCACTGGCTAATTACTAATTAATGACTAAATACTAATTAAATGCTAATTAATGACACTTAACCTTCGCCTTTAGGAGTGGAGCGCGACAGCATGTTCTAGTGCTGCCAGGGAGTCCGGGGAACATGTTCAGCGCCATGCCCTTTGAACGCAAGACTTTTTGAGGAAAGTAAATAGCGCAGTAATCCTCTGTCATTCGGTGGACACCTGTACCCCACCATACAGGAAGAGAGGAAGTGGGCGTGAGAGAAGAAAAAGAAAGTGGGGCCATAATGAAGAAAATGAAGATGGTATTTGAGGAAAGGAAATTACGCTGTAACTGCCTCACATATCTCAGTGGACACCCGGACACCTGTCATCCAGTTGTAGAGGAAGGGAGGAAGTGGGAGTGAAAGAAGAAAGAGGGGCCGTAATGAAGAAAATTAAAAGTGTGATACCTCTGCTGATAACCTTCTTTCGTTAACGATGAGGTATTAATTTCCCCTTAAAAGATGACCTCAGGGCATGGTAATGGGGTATATGACCGGCTCACAGGGTCTTTTGTGTCGCATTCAGCACCATCACAGCTAATGTGTGTGGCGTGCTCGCCGAGACCACTGCCACAATGCATTTCACCGTCCATCTCTACGGCGCTGCTGTGCGACGCATACACACCCAGCGCTGAAGCTCGGCTTCAGGCACGACTTTAGGGCATCGGTAGTTTTTGTATTTAAATTTGTGCGAAGTAGCAGACAACAATGTATAATTTTTTCGTATTTTTTCTTTATTTTTTAATTTCGTCATCCTAATATTTTGCATTTACTTACTTTCGCACCGCCCCGATTTACACGTCACGGTACGACCTGCTCTGCGTGGGTTGGCAAATGTCGAGAACCGTACCGGGCCTCGACCTCAAGACAATGCAACTGGCCTTTTATAATAATTAAAAACCTCCTATGACTCCGAAAAAGTGTTTTCCAACATTCGGACGCGAGAGTATACCCTTTTAGTACTTGACGCGAAGTAGCACAGGGCCACATCGATTTCTTTTGATAGTTGTTCCTTAATTTCATTTCACGCCGCCCAAACATACACGTCACGGCAATGCCCTGCTGTGGGTGAGCACGGCTGGAGATATAACATTCATCGCGGTCATGGAGGAAGGAAAGAACTTCCTCCATGATCGCGGTCATTCAAACTTCGCGATATAGATATGCAAGCAGTCCGAAACCGCTGCAGCTGACGGATGAACACTAAAGCTGCCGACACGGCACATTCTTCAACAGCGAATGGTATACAAAGTACAGTTGATAATTTGTGCAAGATTGTGATTTAACTGCGCTAGAAAAACTACGCTGAAGCAAAGTGCATATCAAGTGGCTGCGTGTGAGCAGACCTTTTAGTTAAATCTAAATTTAAACTCTGTATTTCGCCTCTAAAGCCATTGCTCAAGTTTCAGAACCAGAAACGCAGCGCTGAAGCCATAGACCGTCGGCGTTCATTGACATTGGCAACGTTTTGCACTCCGATCATTTTAAGGAAAGGAAGTATGCATAACTGGCTCCCTGGGTCAGTGGAGGGGTGATGAGTGAGAGGTGTCGCGATATCTTTTGTACTCCACCCGAAGTAGCAGAGGGCACTACTTATTTCGTTTCCCACCGCGCTCCGCTGTGTGAGAAGTGTTTAAAAAAAAAAAAAACTTTATTTACACATGCCGAGGTTGTCAGATACATTGACATTTACAGGAACACACAGTAAGCACGTAAGGCGAGCCAACTAAAGAGGTACTTAAAAAACTTCATTCTGTAGCTGAAACGGCTGCAGTTGCTGGCCGAGCGTTATCAAGCTGCCAGCAGGGCACGTTCAACAGCCAATGGTACACAAGGTACAGTTGATAATTTGTGCAAGATTGTGATTTACTTCCGCTAGAAGAATTACGCGAAAGCAACGTTATCTAGAAACGTTGCGCGAAAGCAAGGTGCGCATTAAATGGCTGCGTGTGTGCAGACCTTTTAGTAACACCAAAAAAAAAAAAACTCTATATTTTGCCGCTAAAGCTGTTGCACAGGTTTTATAACTTTCGTAGTAGTTTTTGAGCAATGAAATGATGCAAAAACAGTGGCGGTGCCCGGGAGTGGCAGAAAACCCAAACCACAGCTTGCTCAAACTCCTAAGCCAGCCTGAGACAAGCTGAAACAAGCGAATCCAAAAATCCAAGATGGCAGTGCGCTTTTCTGCGGCTGGTTGCGGTTAGTTGCTCTTGCTCCCGAGTTTCCGGTCTGGCTGCCGCTGGTTCGGTTCAAGCTTCGTACATACTGGTAACTACCTGCTCCCGCGCTGCTTTCCCACATGATTTCCTAAATACCTACGGAAGGTGCTTATTCACTCCTGTATTTCGACGAGTCTGTGTAGATAGCATGGTGGTGAGCTGTGCGTTTGCTTATCGGCTGCCTAGGGCGCTGGCTCGAGAAGCAGAAGCGTAAATAATTCAGTGTTAATGACAGGTGATTAAAGAAAACGGCTCTTAAAGAAAACGGCACAACCCTCCTCGCAGCGGCGCCCCTCCTCCTCCCTTCTAAGAGTGTGGCCATCATATTTTCCCGTTTTCGTTTGTTTACCGGATGTTTCTATTGCATTGATCTGTGCACCTTGTTTGAATTATTCGTAGCGGCGACTTGGGTTTTCCCGCGTTGAACTTAACTTACACTGATACCGCGAAAACGTTACCGCGTTCAGGAACTGCCGGATTAGTGTTGTATTTGGCATTCGAGGGAAAAGGCAAGAAATTAAATTATGCTTTGAGCAAAGGCAGCGGGAATGAAACTAACTAGATGCAGCGTCAGTATTCTCTCTGTAGACTTTTTGAGAGCTCGATTCATTCCTTCTAGGACAGTGGCAAGCAGTTGGTCAACTGCACACAAATTTATTTTCCTCTGGTGCAAACTAAGGAATGCAAACATAAGAAAACCCAAGTCGCCACTACGAATAAGAGCTGACTTGGTGCCCCATCTCTAGCTCTGGTATGACATCCGTAGTCACATGACTGACCACCGACAGTGAAGGGTAGGCTGCGGTACCGCGAAGAGGCGACACCTGGCGTAGTATAGCTTTCGCAATAAAAGCCTTTGAGTAGTCTGTCGGTGCGCTACTGAAACGATGTCCATGGCACTGTGGCCAGTGGGCTCCTGCTGCGGGAGTAGACTAATGAATGTCCGCTATGCGGCTTCTTCAAAACTAAGAAAAAATTAGGCAATGGCTTAGCTGTGGTTAAGCCTGGATATACAAGCGAGAAGGTTCAGTTACGCTTGGTTTGACGTCATGGCTGTCGTCGCAGTTAGCGCACAATGCACTGGGAGCACCGCGATAATGATGGAGGCATTTGGCCATCCACGCACTGCCTGTACGGAGGCGGAGGAGGAGACGAGGGTGTAGTGAATACGCTGCTGTCTTAGAAGGTTGCTTTAGAGACTTACTGTGGTGTCCATGCCTTTCGGGTGTACACCAAGATATGAGACGGGCATTTCCTTTTCTTAAAACCAATTTTCATTTTATTTCATTTTGCGTAAAGCCCTTATGGCGTGGTTCTTATGGCGTGGTTCGGGTATCTACTGAGATATGAGAGAGACAGGCTTCGTTTCCTTTCCTTAAAACCAACCAATTTTCTTTTCATTTTCCTTCCCTTAAGGCGTGGTTATGAGAGTTTCCTGGCAAACTGTTTTTTTTTCTAATATTTTATTTCTTTCGTTTATTCTTGTTTCTGTGCTTATTTTTATTCTTTTTTTATTATGAAGTCGGCAGCCACCTGAGCTCCGCGTGATGTCGCTCGGTTTCGCGCATGCATATAAGTGGGAAATCTGGCCTCCGGCTCACGCGAAGCGCGGTGTTGATGAGCCTAGTGAAGATTTTCGCTTCAAAATGATGAATCTAAGCGTCAGTGGTATGGCAGTTTTGGTGACAGCCGCTGTAAAAAAATCAAAATGCATAAAGGTGCAGTACTGTCAAGGGAAGGGTGGTGTACATAAGAAAATGCTACATCAATAAATGTGTGTGTATACACAATAACTTTGTGCAGATTCAGATAGCAATAAAGTAAAGCATTTCACTTGTAATTGAAATATATCGATGTGTGGCTATGAGTATACACATACATAAATTAGTTTGGACAGATGAAAAAGAAATAAAAATAATGTTGCTCCATAAACACGTACAGAGGAAGCCATTGAGAAGTTTAAGGCTATGACTCATGCAGAAGAGTCCGCAGTGCACAAGTATAACAAGCAGGACATAGCATGCTATAGCTTATTGTACAGACACCAATACAAGTTCACCGCCTGGCTCGGCTAACCTTGAGCATGTTTGCCTCTTGCCAGATGAGTTACAGGCTTTCATGCTTGAGGGCATGGAATGTGCGCCATGCCCTTTTTTAGTTACTTGATTTTTTTGGATAACAAGGGGAGAGAAATATGACTAAGGTAGGTTGAGTGTCAGGTGGAGTGACAAAAAAATTCGCTGGAGAATTGATGCCGTGGCTGGTGCAAAATAGCAATAATCGGAGGTCATTAATTCAGTTTTTTGAGATGACACACTAAGGGGTAACCCAAAATATGCATGTGTATAAATAGCTCCTAAGACAAATAACCACGATAGTGCACAGTGTATACAAGGAACCACAAGTGCTTTTCTATGTGGTATTGTACCTACCACAGCGTCAGTGTTGTGATCGGAGGGCCCGCCAGCGGAAACAGGTGAGCCAGGCAGGCGCCATCGAGCTAACTCTCCTGAAGGCTTCCCTCTGCAGTCTGCCCACTTCGTCCTTATGCGGTGAAGACCCTGGTCCCGATCACCGAGCACATCAACTGGATGGCAGCGGTGTGATGGTCTGTGCTGTGTCCTGGCTCTGGTATGGGTAAGTGTACCGCCTTGTCTCTGAATTTTGCCAGGTTGTACATCTTCAGGATTTGTAAACCTAGGTAATGTAAGGTGGCTCTAGAGATTGCCTGGGAATCTTTCTCTGACCACATAGAGTAGAGACTAGCCGTCGCTTGAGAGCAGACATGGACTGGAAAAAGCTGCACAAACCGCACCTGGTTCTGATATGCGGGGAATTTGGCATCGGTTTTTGGTTGACCCGTAGGAAACCGCTCTTACTTGAGGCCATTGAGGCAAGCGGTGCAGACGCGGAGGAGATAGTCGAATGTTAGGAGGATATTCAGGAGCTACTAAACAGAGAACGGGAAGAAATGCGACAGGCGTGAGAAAGAATGCGGGAGTGGGAAGAAGCAGCTCGGGAAGAGCGGGGAAAAAACTGCGAAAGAGAGTTGCAGGAACTCACGCGTGAACATAGCTTGATAAGAATGCAAACAATTCGATCTAGGTTAAGTGTTTTCAGGACAGGCGAAAATTTCAGCAGTTTTCTTCAAAATTTTGAGAGAATTTGTATGGAGGAGCAGCTAGGTCGGGGTTATTGTCTATTATGCTGCTGGGTATCCTCCCGTGTGAAGCTGCCAACGTATTAGCGCACCTGTCGGATGAGGATGCGAAAAACTACGCGAATGCTAAAAGTGCTCTCCTCCGATACTTCCGAAGTTCCGCAGAGGCTGATTTCGAAAGCCATATTGACTTTGGTCAGGCATACCATGAGAGTGTCAGAAACCAACTTAGGAGCTCCGCTCAGTCGCCAGAAGGCACGACTGCTGCTCAGAAGTGCCAGGATAGGGCAGGTTTGGTCCTAGAAAAAAAGGCCACTTTGGCAATGAGGACCGATAATTTTGGTCGAAAAGCTAGCGAAAAGTGCAAATCCACAAGCCATAAGGGCTCGGGGGTTAGTGTATGCACTAATGCTAGGAATGAGGAAAAGTGCAAATCCGCAAACCATGACTCGGGGGATAGTGTATGCACTAATGCTAGGAATGAGGAAAAGTGTAAATCCACAAGCCATAAGAGCTCGGGGGATAGTGTGGGCACTAACACTAGGAATAAGGAAAGCTGCAATGGGGGAGTTTTGAGCCCAGAGGAGCATGCACTTTCCGGGAAGGAGGCGGATTCCTGCAGTCGAGAGGGTAATACCCAGGACAAAAACGCTACCTTAGGCAAAGAGCATGGCTCAGATCAAGTTGCGGGCCAGAGCATTAGGGTTGTAGGGTCGAATAGCAAGCCTCAGGAGAGCAAGTTGTTGTGCTCAGCAGAGAGTTAGCGCCGTCGGGACAGTTAGATACTGCGACATGCAGTGACTCACGGAAAGCACGAACTATCGCGAACCGATAGTTCGAACTCAAGCGGGAAATGCGGCTTGGTGCTGCTTCAAAGAGCAGAGGTGAAGGGTGAGGTCACCGCAAGAAAGGGAGGCACGCAGGACTGAACAGCTAGGGCAGTCTCCGGGAGGCAGCCGCGCGCAGGGAGAGCCAAGCCAAGGGGTGCTCTCGAGAGAACGGACAAAGTACAGGCCGGGGGCCCTGTAAGGTTAAAGGTTGGTCAACAGCGTAATCGTCCAAGACTGCCACCGCGGCACTCTGGATGCGATAGGCACTGAATGAAGGCCAGACTGACTAGACGGGTTTGGACAAAGCGAAAGCCACAGGCCCCATTGTGGCGACACTGCAGAAGTTCTTGGAGGACGGGTGAAACTTGCAGTGGGCCATAGAGAAGCACGGGCAGCTACCACACGATAGAATGCAGCAGAACACGCTCCATTCGAAGAACATTCCTGAATCGAGAAAGGAATACTCGTAGGCATTTCTTTCGTACTCGATCGCCCACCCTATCGCATTGTTGGAGATGGGCGACCGGGGTACGAAACGAATCATTGTCGCGGGGCGTCTCGAGCTCGCACGTGCCAAAGCATTTTTAAGACTTTCTTTTTCCGTCGTGCCGCGGCAGCTGAAGCTACTCTCCATCTGCGACCGCGCAGGGCGCGGCTGAAGAATAGGCAACCTCTTCGAGTCTCGACGTGGGTTGTTAGCAGGAGATTCCGAGAATGAAAGTCTCTTCTGTTTGCTTTTTCGTTTTTTTTCGCTTTCCTGCAGAAAAAGATTTGACAGTGTATAGTCCTCGTATGCTTTTTGTAAACTTCCGCAGCAGTGGTCTAGAGTTTGTTTTGCTGCAAATTGTTTTGCACCATTCAGTGGTGGTGCCTATGTCTGGCAGCGTCTGCTGACACGCGAAAGAGCTAGCAAGATGGCCCATTGTAGGTCACTAGCCTAAGCGCCTAGAGTCACTTTGTTTAAGGCATTAGGGAGATTAATGCAACCTTGGCTCCGATGTTGAGCACAGCTTTGCAAGGTTATGCAAAGGTGACGGCAGGATCCTGTCATGCAAAATGAAGGGAAACCAGCATGTTCGTAACTGTCATGATGATTACAAATTGAACTCCGTTACAAAAGAGGGCGAGAAAACGGAAACGCCGACGGCCTCAAAACACGTTTTTCTCAGTGGTCCTGTAGGAAGTTCTTAAAGGGAAACTGCATAGGTTTTAGAAATCAACGAGTTTAAGAGGGTCGAATGTGTGAAACCTGCAGGTAAAGCATGCGAAGTCTTTTTGGGCTAGCAATTAAAATAGTGAAGTAATCGCTGATTAAAATCTGGACGCCCTTCAAGCTTCTCTGCATCGCACAACGCCAAGTGGGGGGCACATGATGACGTCATCGAAGGTATCGGTACATTTCCAACACACAAACGCCTGCTTTGAAGGAAAAAAACCAACGCCACAGAAGGCGAACCCTGCCGAGAGCTGTTTGGCAGCGTCTAACGAGTCAAGGCAGGGTGTGGCTGACGACAGCGGTAATTTGAAATCATACCTTCCGTGACGTCACGCTGAGTTTCTCTGCACTACTCTGGTGCATTCAGGAGAAGTGCAAAATTCAATCGTTGATTACGTCACTATTTTAAATGCTAGTGCGAAAACACTTGGCATGCTTTACCTACAACCTATATAGATTTGAATCCTTGAATATCGCGAAATTCTAAAAAAAGTGCTTCAGTTGCCCTTTAAGGTAGGAAAACAATTTGGATTTGTTTTCTTTACATTTGCATCTCTGAAGTGCCACCATTTTGTTCCCTTTGTCGTCGAGTTTGAGTGGTTTTGTTTGGCCAAAATGCGGAAGCGAGTGGCTTCCAGTACAAGAAAACAAAAATTGGCGCAACTAGGTCCGATAGGCCAGCTTTCCAGGCATGCGCTTTCGACGCGAAGGCTGTATTGTGTATCAAAATTTACAGCCTTTGTTTAACCTTATCCTATAACCTGGCAGTTCCTCGGAGGTTGGCTGTGTGCTGTTCTGCTGGGGGTATGGGCTTAGCGCAGGCTTGATCGCTAATGCTCCATTTCGAGGACCATTGCAAGCTGTGCAGGGCTTCCTGGCCAACCTGTCGACCAGATGGGCTCGGACACTGACGCACATTCGTGGTGCACCGATCAGCTGGAACCACTTTGTGGCGTCTTCTTGGCGGCGGATGGACTGTTGTGATCGGATGCCCTGCCAGCGGAAACAGGCGAGCCAGGTAGGCGCCATCGAGCTACCGTGACCGAAAGCGCTGCTGTTCGGAGAAGGCTTCCCTCCGCAGTCTGCCCACTTCATCCTCATGCGGTAAAGACCCTGGTCCTGATCACCGAGCACATCATTGGACAATTTACTGAATGATAAATTGCAACCAGTCCGTGTACTGTGCAGTGCCAGCAGACGTTAAGGAACCCCACATAGTGCAATATAATCTGCTGGCGACTACTAATGTGTGTTTCATAGCTGATCTGTTGTTTTGAGGCATCAAACCCCATACTTTAGAACTTCCAGAGGAAAAATTGTTAACACAGCCATTACAAGTAGCAGCCACCACGGTGGCTCAGTGGTTGTGGTGTTTGGCTGCTGACCTGAAAGACGCGGGTTCGATCCCGGCCGCGGTGGTCGAATTTCGATGGAGGTGAAATTCTAGAGGCTCGTGTACTGTGCAATGTCAGTGCACGTTAAAGAACCCCAGGTGGTCAAAATTGGTGGTCAAAAGGTGGTCAACTCATATCCTGAGTTGCTTTGGGACGTTAAACCTCATGATTGGACAGACAAACATTATAAGTAGCACATTATCATAGTTTTAGCATGCTTGTATTCCACACTAGCATACATATCAACCAAGTCGCATCTTATGTGAACTTTCTTCTTGTTACAGAGCCAAACATCTGAGCCAGTCTGTTTTCGCTGCCTGTGGATTCCAGACATTACTAATTTTCCGACCACAGCAGTGGGCAACAGTTATGACCAAAGGTTAGTAACCTAAAGCCATGCATGCCTCAACATCTTCTTGCATTTCACAACTTTTTGCACGGGATTTCTTGAGTGGCTGTGTGGCTGTGATATGTTTTGCTGGGCTAGTAGCATGTTCCACCGGGCATCGGGTCCAGGAGCACCACCTCTGTGCTGACAGAGGAAGGAACGTGGGCCGGAGACAGGGAGCAGGGGAAGTAAAGGAAAAACTATATTCACATATTTACAAAATTCTTTACAAACAGAGACAAACAGGGTAAAGGCTGAGAAGTGTCTCAGGTAATCGCTGAGGGAATTGCTGCTCGATGAATGTGTCGAGCGCTTTAAATAGTCCCTCTCGTGGTCTTCCCGCCTTTTTCTACCAATCATAGGGATTTCGTCTTGAGCGCCACCTTTGGGTGGAGCTAACGACGCTCATTGGCTAGCTTTGTGTCGCGATTGGGTACTCCTTAACGGCGCTCCCCGCTCCATCGTTTTCCTCGGCTGAGTCACTTGGATAAAGTCTCCTGGAAGTGTCTCTTCCGGCCAGGGGGATCCCATAACTTGTTTCAAGGAAACGCCCAAAGGCGAACACTTGCAGCGGCGTCACCCGCGCAGTTGACGAAAGAGCGAGGCGCGGTTGAATGGCATACGCTCGTCTCCGCGTGTGGCAGCAGGCATTGAGTGAGGTCACCCTGGCAGATGTACACACATGGTCGCAGGGTCAATACTGCTGCGTTGGGTGCTGTTTAAGGGGAACTCCTTAAGTCTGGAAAAGCACATGGTGGCAGTCATGCCGCAGTTGAGGTACGTGGAATCAAGGAGTCGTATCCGTCCCTCGTGTCCGGTTCCACCTTTCTTTTCAGGAGGTCGCATGGGAGCGCGTGCTAGTAGAAACACCACTTTAGCAGAACCCCGCACTGGCTCTGGGAAAGGCGTTTGTGGCGACGGATGTGGCGTGAACACACAAAGAGGGGGGGGGGGGAATCACAACAGCCGTGTGCTTGTCAGAAGGGAAGAAAACGAGCCAAACTACAGGGTTCCTTGTCTCCTTTTGTAAGCTGTTTTGGGTTCATGAGTGCCAAGCAAACTGAGAACATCTGGTCATAACAATGCTCAGACTAACAAGGGTCACGATACTTCCAGAAAGCAAACTTGCATTTTGTAAAAGGAGAAATGCAGCAGGAGCAAAAGCAATCAGTACAGTACATGTGCAATCAGAGCATAATTATAAATAAGCAATATATAAATACTTATATCTACAAAAATAAATAGTGCAACAAAACTTCGAGAGGGCACATAAGCTGTACGCAGCAATGAAAAACCAAATATTTAAATCGTATACTAATACGACCTATCATGAATATAAACACTTAGTAATTTATGCTTATTTTTTACAGGAGCACTGTGTTTTGACTTTGTTTCTGTGCTTCTGTTGACGAATGAGATGTACTATTGAGATGGAAAGAAACGCAAACAACGCGGTGCCTATGCGCTCTGCTGATCAAATTTCTTTTCTTTGCACTTTGACGTGAATGGTAAAAAAAGTTGTTAGAGTTGTCCTAGAATGCTTCACGGACAACTCTAGCATCTTCTTGCTTCTACCGAAGTTAAAGTGAACAGCCCCTAGGCTACGCTTAGTTCGTGTTTCTTTCCAGCAGCCCTGTACCATTGTAGCTTTTTGTGGCAGATTAATTTAAGAAATTCCAGACTGCAGCCTAATGAACAGAAAGATAGCCTGCTGGTTTGGCATCCTTTCAACCAGATTCTTACATTTGAAAAGTGGGCATAGTACATGATTTCTTGTCTGAAGGTGGAATAGAATTCTTTTATATAATTTAGACATTCTTCAGAGGTTGCAGGAGTTGACTTGAAGAGGTGCTGAGGAACACCATTCTCCCTGAGTAGTGTGAAAAATTGGTGTTGTACACAGAGAGAGCTACCATATGCTTTAAGGAGTGTTTTCGCACATGTGCACTCTGTAGTCCTCAGATAGAGAAAGCTCTTAACAAGAGTGCTAGCAACATGGCACTCAACATTTCCATATACTATGCAAGCGGAATCTCTTGAAGACACTTGCACGTTGCATGAATTAAAGCCTTCCTGCCTGCTGTGGCTTGTGGTTGGTGTGTTGCTTGGTGACAACAATGCGGAAACACTCTCCAAGGTGGTAACGAATGCATTGGTTGTGATTTCACTGTTTCCTTGATACAGTGTGAAAAGTTTGTCAACCCAGATATGTTTTTTACACTGGCCATGAATTGGTACACATTGGATGTCTCATCACAGCCATGTATTTTACGATATATTACAAAAAAGTTCTGCAAGGGGTCTTGCTGCAATCAGTGAGTGAATCAATGAGGAGTGAATTAAAAGTCTTGGTTTTGATCACTCCACAGCAGGAGCAAGGCTTCGATTGCAATCTGCCAACATTTGATGGAGCGCAGTTGCTTGTACTGAGGGCTGTCAAAACACTATTAGGTAACCGTATTTATACACGACTTAAAGATGACATGGTCTCCTGAGCCCTCAGTCATTGTGTACCGCAACTTGTCCTGCTTTTTCAGAGCTCAGGTGTCCAGACTGTTAAAAAGCTTATCTACCTCTACGCGAACTCTGCTGCAAATTAGGCTTCAACAGGAAGCTCCTGGACGGCGATCAGAGTGAGCAGTGCCACACACATGGATTTGCTGAACACTTCGTGTAAGCGAAGGGCATCCTGAAGGTGTGTTGTTCTTTTAGTTTCTTTGCCAATCTGCTTTTGAGATGTTCAGGTGGTGTGTTCTAATCTGGCTCATGGATAGAATGGATGAGCACTCTTCACAGGCTGACAGTGTTCGCCTCTTGATCACAGATGCCTGCTTTCACCAAATGACCTTTTGTTTCAAGCTGCTGAATTAAATCTAACAACAGCTTGCTTATTGCAAGAGCTGATGATGCTTTGCAGGAACTCCTGAACTTTTTTGAGTGAGGGGGAAGGTTGCAAGTTCTTTTTGTTATTTAATTACTCCATGTTTTACTTGCATATACAGTTTTAACTTTTTAATTATATGTTTAAATTATGTGCTTGTCAAATGCTGTTAATGCATACAAAACTTTAATTGAAATGGTCAGCATTTGCAAAGAAATATTTTACCTGTGTACTTTCAGCTGCAGTATACAACAGCCTCATTCATGTTTCTGGGCACATGTCAGTCTACCTAAGTGTATATTCGTAAACTAGTTGTTAAGGAATCATCATCATCACCACCGTGACTGTGCGCAATGCAGGGCAAAGGCCTCTCCCTTGTCTCGTTTCCTTTGCCGGCTGTGGTCTCGATGCTTTGTGGGCCGCTACAAAAGCTACTGGATGAATCCAACATCTTGATACGCCATACACTGCCATAGCAAGATTTCCTTTCATTCCCATCATCCATGAAGCCAGTTACAATATCTTTTGATTGATCAATTTGCAATTTCTTTTCAAGGCAATTTCAATGAATAAAAGACAGCATGCTTTGTTTTGCAGGGCCAATCTTTTGTTATTGGTTCTGTTGCATCCATGGCACCTGGACTGATACCTGGTGTAACTACCAGCCAGTGCCTCAGTGCCTTTACATGCAGCAAATGAAGCATTTCTCTGAGGAAGCGGTAAATTTTTGGGGAGTGAAAGAACAAAATGAGAGCGAATTTATTCATTTGTTTTGACCATTGCTTTTTATTTTTTGGAAAAGGGCAGAGCCTGATATAAGTTTTAACCAATTCGGAAAGGTCTTCTAGCAAATGCAGTTCAAGCTTGTTTGGAGCCTCCTGCTGTGTAGCACACCTTGTCTCAAGCCTAACCTGGCCCAATGCTTTGCTGTGTGTGTCGCTTCGAGAGTGCATTTTCTGAGTCCGCTTTTTGGTGCAAGGGGTGTGCGCAGGTGTGCATTTCCTCCCTCTGCTTTTTGGTGTTTCCATCATGTGCCACCGTTGTCCGTTCCATGCTGGCCTCTCTGGCAGCACTGGGGCATGCTTGAGATCAAAAATATATGAAAGAAGACAGAGAGATGTCTTCTTGTCAGCCTCGTAAAAAAACCTAGATGCCACGAAAATTACTATTAGGGTGCAACCAGAGGGCTAATAACTGGCCACCATGTAGTGCCATGACATTTTTTGTTTAAAGTGGTTACTCAGACAGAAATGTCCATTCATAGGTGAATTTTATCGTGTAGTGGTCTGAGGATTTTCATATCGGGGGACCACAAATTCACTACCGCAGAAATTCAACGTGGTAAGAAAGCATTCCAATAAAGAACATGCAAAATTTCATGAAACATTGAAAGAAAGCAACAACTCTTGCAAAGTAACGGTTTCTGTATTAGTTCAGAGCTTTCTGAGGGGTTCCGCTAGGCTACATAAGCCACATTTGCACGAATTTGACTGGGCCCAACTGCATTTCCTCGTTTGTCCTGTTCAGCTGTTGCACCATCGTTTACATGCACCACATCAAGCCTGGTGGTGCCATGCCCAGTGCAGGCCGTGGAGGGGCAAGCTGCACCCCCCTTCTGCTTGGGCTTCTTTTGTGATCTGCAGCTGGGAGGTGGTGCATTCAGAGCAGGTGGCAGGGAGGGGTGCCTTCCCACAATTCAACTTGGCACACTTCACCAGTTTCCATTCACTGCTGAACTCTGCTTGCCTTTCTCGACCTACACCCCATCTGGCAGATTTATGCGATACATATTCTCTCCTGGTGCATTTCTCTCGTGCGACAGGCCAGAAAATTGAGATGAGTCGCATTTATGTAAATACAGCTGCCATGCAACTGGCATCACCAGTGCTCTATATATGTGGTAGTATCAGCAAATTAAAAAATTGGCAGTGGTTTAGCTCTGGCTAAACCTGGAGGATTGCGAATGCAACGAGGAGAGAGAGAGAGGTGATGGAGAGCGTGCGGCAGCAGCGGCGGCCCCGGGACACTAGCTATGTGCAGCTATGCCGCGCCCAGCGCAGAATAGGCATTTCTTCCAGTTCGACGCAAGCACCGTCAGAGGGCGCCGAAGCCGCCGAAAACGTCTGTGGCTTTGGAGTATAGAGGGTCTCGCTTTGGCCATTGTGACATGGCAGTGCCGCACGCGTTATGCCAGCCCTGAGTCACCCGCGCAGCGACAGCGGCGTGCGCGCCAGCTGTGTGCTGTCCTCGCGCATGCGCAGTATGGCCTTGCGTCAGCTCCGCTAAATGGCTTGATCACTCGCGTAGTGTTCCTTTCACAACAAAACTTTGTGAACAAGATGGCTAAAGATAAGCCTATAGCTGTAAGTTTTGTTCTTACAACAATGAACAGCTCAGGTATTTACACACCTGTGTCTGAACAATGCGAGCATTTTCACGAAAAAAAATTTGGCAGCAGTGGCAGTTTTTTAATGGGGAAGCCGGGTTCTGATGGGTGAAAAATGCCGAAAAAAAGATTTTTTTGAAAATGTAATATTGGAAATCTACACCTATTTTTCTATCATTTCACCAATTTTCGTGCACTGGAATGCAATATTTAATTTAAGAAATGCCTGCGCAAGTTGGATTCATGCAGAATCAGATGCCAAAATGGTATTTTTCCAGCGATGCGGAGCGGTCATTTCGCAGCTCCGGTCGGAGCCATCGCGGTTTCATTCAAAACAGTGATCTTTGGTCTTGAATTTCCCGCTGCAGCGAACCCTGTGTGGTGATTGGTCGCAGAGACAAAAGGTTTAAAATAAAACCAAAATACACAGTCCTATTGGTTGCCACATGTACGTGATCTCAGGATGCCAGCTGATTGGCGCATCTGAATGGGGTCGTCTGCAAGGCCATGGCCGCCGCATTGGCGACGTGCACAGGACACCATTTTGCTGAGCCATCTCTGACGGCAAAGTTGTACGTTACGATGTCCACATCTGTCGGAAAGTTCCATATGCGTCATAAATACGGAAAAAAGAGGAAGTCACTAGCGGATAACTTCAAGAGGGCATCCGTGCTGGAATGCACCGATGACAACGGACCGAACGACCAAGCCAGCAACGCTGTGGAGAACAAAGGCCCAGTGGTTCCACTAGCTTCCGAGGATTGCACCGACAGCGGCTGCATTCGGTGCAACACTGTGACGCTGCAGCCATCAGATATTCAGCAAAACAAGGCCAAAGCAAAAAAGAGGCTGCACGAGCTCGCGACAACTTTGGTGACAAAGCGAAAATCTGGCTTTTTCAGTGGTGGCAAATGACGTGTTGGACTGCGCCTTTGACGAGACGTGCTTCTCTATCGTCACCTTGGATTCTGTAAATGAACTGCTGGAGCTTGCGGCAAAATGCAAAACCTGTGGCGGCGACATTAGTTTAACGAAGGGTGAGCGAAATTTTGGCCTTGCCCTGAAGCTCGTTTTGACACGGGCTGTTTGCGGTGAGAAATCGGCACGATGGAGCTCACCGTGCGTTAGCGGCGGTGGAAAAAAAGGAACTCTTTTTGAAATGGTCTGGTTTCGTGCGCTGTGTGAGTACGGGTAACCGGCAGATCGCACTTAGTGACATTTTTTGCGGCGATGAACATTGCACCACGGGCTGCACAAGAGTACGTGGCAGTGCTACGTCAAAGAAAAGCTGATGCCTGCGGCAACCCGTGCCACCAAGGAACTAACAGCAGAAAGCGCACAGTCGGTCAAGAATCTATACGATGGACTGCACTTCGGAAATGCAGGAAACATAGCACTATCCTTTGACAGGTCGTGGATGACGCGTGGGCATACATCTCATATTGGCGTAGGCACGGTGATCGAACTTTTTTCTGTGTTGGTGCTTGATTTTGTTGTTTTGAGCAACTTCTGCGCTGGGTGAGAGCAAGTGCCAAAGGATGGTGACTCGTCCTACCAAGCTTGGAGGATCAGCCATTTATGCCAGAAAAATACTGACAGAAAACCAGGAGAGATGGAAGTGCAGTCAGGGATGATACTGTTTGAAAGGTCACTGGAGAAATATGGCTTGCGCTACACCACAGTTCTCTGTGACTGCGATAGCCGTACCTTCCTCGCTCTGCAAGAGGCAGATGTGTATGGCTACGTAAAAATTGAGAAAGAGGACTGTGTCAGTCATCTCCAAAGTGAATGGGATCAGCTTTCCGCACCTTGCCTTTCACGCACAGAGGAAGTGAAGAAAGCCTTGTTGGCAAGGGGAAGTTGACTGCGGACCTCGTCTCTAAACTGACGTCATACTATGGCTGTGCTCTAAAATCCCATAAAGGAAATGTGGGGGCAACTCTGAAGGCAGTAATGGCTGCCTACCACCATGTCACGTCTAATGACACAGCCTCAAATCATTGTGCCTGTCCAACAGGCGCAAACTTGTGGTGCCACCAGAATGCCACCACAGCAAGACGAGACCCCATGCCGCAGCATCGCTACAACCTACCGCCTCGTGTGTGCAAAGCCCTGCTCCCTGTGCATGAATGGCTCTCAGGCAGGAAGCTTATTGAGCGTTGCCAAAGGAGCAAAACACAGAACAGTAATGAGAGTTTGCATGCTCTCATATGGTCCCTGGCTCCAAAATATTGTCATGCTTCACTTTTCACCATTCAGGCTGCTGTGGCTGAGGCAGTCATGCATTTTAATGCAGGATATTTGAGGACATCTGAAAATATTTTGAGGCAACTCTTAATGAATCCTGGCTCAAAGAGTGCCAAACGACTAGCAGAAAAGGACAAGCTGCGGCAGACTCAGTCTGCTTACAAGTGCACAGCAGCCAAAAATGTGCAAAATGCACTGAAGCGCCGCCACTGCGGTGATCAACAAGAACGTGATTACATTCCTGGCGCTTTTTAATCATGTCTTAATGTGAGCATGTACAGAACACTCATTTTTATAATAAATTGTGGGTGACGTGTTTTTTGCAATTTTCTCCAAATGAAATTTTCTTGTGTCAGCTGACATTGCAATTGCGATATCTCAGCACACAGAGCAGATACATCAAAAATTTTTTTTGCAATAGGAAGCTGCATGTGCATTGTATGAAATGTTGGAAGCAAATTTTTAAATTTCCGCACAGAAATTTAATTATGTTGAAATGTTTTTGACATTTTATTTCAACCCTTCAGAACTAAAATTTGATGCAGCATGAATTAAGTAATTTTAGTCAAATAAAAAACTACTTCCAACATTGGATTCATCTTTTGGGCTATCTATGTGTTAAAATGAAATTTCGATTCATCCAGTTTTTCGTAATAAGGCAATGGTAATTCCTGACTATCTCAAAAACTAATTGGTCTATGCAAGAACTGAATGCACATTTGATATCAGTGCAAAAAGCTGTACAAGTGTGT
Source organism: Amblyomma mixtum (assembly GCF_055824585.1). NCBI lineage: Eukaryota > Metazoa > Arthropoda > Arachnida > Ixodida > Ixodidae > Amblyomma > Amblyomma mixtum. The sequence continues at coordinate 396,506,378 of NC_143014.1, forward strand.
TTAATATCGTAAAAATAGGTAAAAAAGCAAAGAAGTTTGTTTCAGAACCAGGCTCCCTTCTTAACTGCCACTGCTGCCACCCACTGAAGCTCCAGGGGACCCCCTTGCAATATTCTTGAAATAGTCTTGTCGAGTGCAGTTTTTTTTTTGCATGAGTTTCCTCTGACCATTGTGCCCAACTGGTGGCTTAATAGCATATTTTGAGAAGCACACAGCGAGCCAGTAACTAAACTTCCATGAGGCATGATGCTCACGCGAGGGTTGCTCACAGTGGCGGGATTTGAAGACGCAGTCTACCTTCCAAAGCTGTGCACCAAGGAAAACCTAGTACCAGTCCGGGGTACCCTTTTGGAGAACAGGATGGATACTGGGGCCACAGGAGTGTTGAAGTGATGGCCTAGTAGTCACGGCATCTGCCTCGCATTCGGGAGTTACTGGCTTTGAGTGCTAGTGCCTCCATGTACCCACCGGTTTTAAGGCGAAAGCCTTTAATGCCTCATACTGTCGTTAGCAGACGCTGTTGGCAGCGGTGTCGACAGACGCGTCGGCAGATTTGTCCGCCTTTCGGCGTCACTGCTTAAAAAGAAACTGCGCCGAGGGTGGGAATCGCACCAGAGCCGTTGGCATTTGAAGCGGCTACGCTACCACTCCGCCACGAAGGCTCAGGGTTTGAGCATGAATAAAGGCGCATCTAGTGAATGCATGGGTTTCATAAATAAAATAAAAGGAATAAAGTGAAGGAAAGGAAAAATAAAAATAAGAAAACAAACAAAAATAAAAACAAGACAAAAATAAGATGGAAAAATAAATAAAAAACAATAAAAATAATAAAAATAAAAAAAAACAAAACATGAAAAATAAAAAAAAATTAATAAAATCAAAAAAACAAACAAAGCACCAGGAAACGCTTTCGCCTTGCAGCACTTTAGAGAGCCAAAGTGCCCCTGAATTTTTTTTAATGCTTACTGGGTTGCGTCGTCATAGTGCTTGTCTCTTCTAACGTGAAATGCTTGGGAAAATTGTCTTGGGCCAAACTACACCAGGTGGCAAAATTTTATAATTTTATCTCTCTCCATGTAATGGAGGCACGAGCATGACTACTTTGGGCCAAATTAGTTCTGAAAGGTGAGAAGAGTCTTTTGATGGGGTGGTTGTTATTCCGTTGTGTAGGTTCAAACACTGCACACAGACAAGGAAGGACAGTGAGCAAACTGCACTGTGTTCATGTTCCTCACTGTCCGTCTCGTCTGTGTGCGCTGTTTGAACCCGAACTTTTCTAAAAGATATTCTGGAATTGCCACTACTCATGTTCTTTTCGCATATCTATTAGTACTAAAGACAAGAAGATTGAATGCACTGTGAAAGCAGGTATAAGTTTTTCATCATCACAGGGCAAGTTCACTCTGCATTTAAACATACTCTTTTTTTGGTGGACGGCTCTTTCCCTGCTCCTGATTTCTCGGCTGCATCGTTATGTGCTTATACAATAGAACCTTAAAGCCACCGCGCATCAAACTTCAATCAACTTTATACGTATTGGGAAAAGTGCAAGAAAAGCAAGGACGAGTAGTTGCTTCTGAATGGCTGCACAAAAAAAGCGTCGCCAGATGTAACGCTTAAGCAGGGCCTGCAGTGCCTGCGGCGAATTTGCATTGTCTGCAAATGGTGATGGCACCACTGCAAGAGGGCGTGGACACTGCATGGCTTTGTATGCAGGGAGCTGTGTCCCTCAGCTTGTGAGGCTGGGCTTCCTTGTTTATTTATTTGTCTATTCAAGGTGCCTACAACACCCCCGAAGGGTATAGTGGGCTCAGCAACACGCGCGATGGCATGTGCTCATTTCCATCCTCTTCTCTTTCTGCAGGCTATCATGCTGTTTGCTTCGCAAACAGCATAGCTATCCTCGTCGCTCTGATGCTGCTTCCTGCCTGCTGATACCACTGTAAGCAGACAACTGCACTTCTATGCCTAACGACCGCCTGTGTGCTCACCCAGAACCAACAACCGTAGACCGACCACCACCCCTCAAAGCTTTCTGCACTACAGTGCCCCCAGCCGAAAAACTCTACTGCTTGGCACCGTCCTCCTCGCAGCTTCCATCAGCCAAATTGACAGAAAGATCAACACACCAGAATATAAGGACGAACTGGCTCATGCCTTCCTTCAGTACGCTCGGCAACGCGAGCGGGATGGCGCAAGCTCATATACGTCCTCTGCTCCTTCTGCAGGTAAATCATCAACTTTCCTTACTTGCCCCGTGTACTCACTATTGTGGTTAATTAGCGTTGACATTACTGTGCTACTGTTGCTAAGGAAAGGTGTCCGGCAGCAAGACACGATCTCACCTATGCTGTTCACTGCCTGTTTACAGGAGGTATTCCGGGTCTGAAATGGGAACAGTTGGGGATAAGAGTTAATGGAGAGTACCTAAGTAATCTGCGATTCGCTGATGACACTGCCTTGACATTGACATTGCTTTGAACTGCAAAGCATGATCAATGAATTAGACAGGCAGAGTAGAACGGTGGGGCTAAGAATTAACATGCAGAAAACCAAAGTAGTATTCAACAGCCTAGCAAGAGGACAGCAGTTTGCAATTGATGGCGCGGTGCTGGAAGTAGTAAGAGAATATGTCTATTTAGGGCAGGCAGTGACTGCTGATCTGGATCATGAGAGGGTAATAACTGGAAAAATAAGAATGGGGTGGAGCACATATGGCAGGTTCTCTCAGATCATGAATGACAGTTTACCAATATCCCTCAAGAGAAAAGTATACAACAGCTGTATCTTACTGGTACTCACCTATGGGGCAGAAACATGGAAGCTAACAAAGAATGTTCAGCTTAAGTTAAGTGCAATGTAGCGAGCTATGGAAAGAAAAATGATAGGTGTAACGTTAAGAGATCGGAAGCGGCAGAGTGGGTGAGGGAACAAACGTGGGTTAATGACATCCTAGTTGAAATCAAGAGGAAGAAGTGGGCTTGGGTAGGGCATGCAATGCAAAGGCAAGATAACCGTTGGTCCTTAAGGGTAACAGAGAGGATTCCAAGAGACGGCAAGTGTAGCAGGGGGCGGCAGGAAGTTAGATGGGAGGATGAGATTAAGAAATTTGCGGGAATATGGTGGCCACAGCTGGCAAAGGACAGGGTTAATTGGAGAGACAGGGGAGAGGCCTTTGTCAGGCTGATGATGATGATGATGTTGCTTACAATTGTGCTCACATTCTTTTTACTCTTCTTACCATATCCGGCGATATCCAAGTTAACCCCGGGCCTAACACTCGTTCCATGTCTACACAAGCATCTTCTGATGTACTGTATGCCTGAGATGAAATTAGATCTTGGCAAAATACACTCCTGAATGAAATAAAAACTATTCACAGTGGCCTGGTGGAAACTGACAAGGCTATTGAAGAGATAACAAAAGGCTTGCTAAAATTGAAGAAGATTCCTCCTCTTTAATCGCTTTAAAGGCTGAAGTAGCATGCATGAAGACGCTGAAGAGAACGCTAAACAAATCACTATAATGACGGCCAGGATGGATGATGCTGAGGACTGGGCCCATTGCTCTAGTCTTCTTCAGTCTCAAAGATGCAGCACACGAAACATTGGACGAGTCTGAAAAACACCTAATTAAACTCTGCAAAGAAAACCTTGATGTCACCATCCAACTTACCGACATCAAACATGCACACAGGCTTGGACACTACTAAAGTAAGAAAAATCTACCTATACAGTGAAATCTCGTTAATTCGAACCTCGATAATTCGAATTTTCGGATAATTCGAACTACACCACTTGGTCCGGCCAAGCTTCATAGAGATCTGTGTATAAAAAAGCCTGTTAATTTGAAAGCAAATCGGTTCCGCTACAGATAATTCGAACTATGCGCCGCTGCGTTCGGGCAGCTTGGCACACAGCACGTGGCCAAAAAAAAAGCACCTCCGCATAGTTAGAGGCTGCACACGTCCTAAACGGGGACAGAAGATGAACCATATAAAACCGTGGAAGAGGTGGTAAAGCCTAAATGGCGCCATCACCGGCGCGGCGGCTGTGGTGGCGGCTGCCTACCCTCTTTTCCACGCAACCTCCGAAACTTGTAACTAAATACTCGTTAATTCGGAAATGTGGTTAAGTACTGTCGGTGCAGCACCAGTCAACGCCCATAAAGGCTATGACTTCGGACGGGTGCTACAAATTACGTGTGAAAAACTTTTTTTTTTTCTTTGCAAGGGTCGTCCATCCTTCCACCCATCAGTCGTCAACGGAAGATGACGCCGGCTTTCGTTCGCTGCATGCCAATGATTGAGTGGCACTAGACGGCGTCCACCGCAATCGCCCATGGCACGATAATGAGAACATACCGAAAACAAGGCTTGCACAACCAGACAAGTGCTGGCACTCTGCCAAGTTCGCTGCCCCCTTTTGCTAACGTCAAAAGTTAAACACACTGTGATGTTATCGCTGCGCAGCTTCTTGGTGCACTCCAAAGAAATGCGTTATGGGCTGCAAAGGTGCAAAACGGAGGGAAGCATCAACAACGGAAGCATTTTTTTTTTTAAATTCTTAGGAAAAATCGAGGTGGGTGAGCTCATCATGCGAGTGAACTTGCTAAGCGAGTGAATACGGCACATATACCGTAATGCAAATGGTTCTTGTCAGTTTTTTTCGAGGCCATTCGATAATTCTAACTTTTTTCCCTATCCTGTGAAGTTCAAATTAACGAGCTTTTACTGTAATTGTAGCGTATGCTCACTTGAAAACTAAGGAATCTTTCATGTCACATGCCAAGAACCTTAAAGGCTCTTCATATACAATATCTGAAGATTACTCATCTGGAACCTGGCTGTGAAGTTCGAATTAACGAGCTTTTACTGTTATTGTAGCGTATGCTCACTTGAAAACTAAGGAATCTGTCATGTCACATGCCAAGAACCTTAAAGGCTCTTCATATACAATATCTGAAGATTACTCATCTGGAACCTGGCTGTGAAGTTCGAATTAACGAGCTTTTACTGTAATTGTAGCGTATGCCCGCTTGAAAACTAAGGAATCTGTCATGTCACATGCCAAGAACCTTTAAGGCTCTTCGTATGCAATATCTGAAGATTACTCATCTGGAACCCGGCTAGTCCGCAAACATCTGTTTGAAGTCGTCAGATCGGAAAAGAAAACTTCCAAATTAAGATATAATAAACTTATTATAGATAACACCACATACTTTTTTCACCACTCTCCCCAGACTGTCGTTCTCTGTCAGGCTGTTGCTCCTTATCAGCCATAGCTAGAGGTTGCCTCGCTCTCCAGATCCCATGCTAAGTAGGTACCTTTGATTTACACAAATATCAGAAGCATTTTACCAAAATCAGATTCAGTGCGCTGCCTTACTGACACCACCGAAAGTAAAATGGTGGTACTGACGGAAACTTGGCTGTAACCTTCCGTTTCTAACTCTGAATTACCTGCCTCTTTCCCTAACCACGATATCTTCTGCCACAATCGCGAGGACAGGCTTGGCGGTGGCGTACTAATTGCCACCCATCAAAGCTTACTCTGCTACCCCATAAACATCACCTCATGTTTGTAAATCACGTTCATTGGCTCCAAAGAATTTAACCCGCCCATTATCATTTGCTCCTGCTACAGGCCTCCTCACGCTGATGTCTCTTTTGTCATGCTCTTTCACAATGAGCTCCAATCCATAACCACCTCATATCCGCGCACACGTTTGCTTATATTTGGCGACTTTAATTTCCCTCATATCGTAAAATGACCTTGCAACAACATTAAACAAGCATACTATCAAGAGCGATTTTTTGAACTCGTGCCTCACATTTGGTCTATCTCAGCTCGTCACCAACCCGACAAGGCAGGATAATCATTCTTCTAGCGTTCTCAGTCTCGTGCTCGCTACTTATCCTGACAGCATTTCAGTGCTTACGCACCTATCAGGCTTGAGTGATCACTTGGTAATCTACGGCACCTATCACAGTCCCTTATTACTCCCTGAAAAGTTAACAAAAACATTAATGCTCTACTACAAAGGTGACTGCAATACCATGAATAACAACCTCATGGAATTCTGTAACTCTTTCCTTTCAAACTTTTCAAATCGCTCTGTCGAAACTAGCTGGTCTTTGTTCACTGATAAAATGCGCGAGCTCATCCGCACCTACATCTCCACTAAAACATTCACCGCCATCATCGGCATGGTTCAACGGAACATTAAAAAGGCTGCTTAGCAGAAGAAGAGGCTCTTCTAATCTGCAGAGCATTTTAATTACGCTCATGCATGGGACAAGTATGCTGCCGCAAAAAAATTTTTCTCACGCAACGCAAGCCAAAGAAACCTTTTTCTTATCTACATTACCTGATATGCTTCGCAACAACCCCAGGCAATTTTGGAAGGCCATGAACGAAAAGCAACCCCGCCAGTATCGCCGTGCGACAAACACAGTTCACCTCTTCCATGACGCGGCTGAAGCATTAAATTGTACATTTTCTTCCAATTTTACCCATGAACCTGTAGGCGACATGTCTGACTATCCTTATTTTGATTACCGTTCTGTGTCGGACATACGCTTCGATCCTAACAGAATAATTGTGTTAATTTCATGTAACTAACTTCATCAGCTGCTATGATTGAACTTAGTGCAAAAGTTCTCAAGCATACTAAAAACGTTGTAGCCATTCTTCTTTCTCATATCTTCCAGCAATCACTCGAGTCCGTTTTGTACCCCACGACTGGAAAGTGGGGAAAATCATCCCAGTGCACAAAAAAAGGCTTTCCATAACTACCTTCCCATCTCCCTCACTAGTGTTCTCTCTAAACTAAAGGAACATGTAATTTACTCACACATCATCACCTTATTCTATGCTGTCAACTTTTTTCACCCTTCTCAACTCAGATTCCTGAAAAACCTAACCTGCTGTACCCAGCTTCCTCTCTTTACTGGCGACATCAGTTCTAGTATGGACACAAACAGACCTGTGGATGCTGTTTTCGTAGATTTTGAAAAAGCTTTTGACAAAGTTTCCCCTCAACAGATCTTATTTAAACTTTCACGCCTAAACCTGAACCCACTAGTACCTACATGATTGGCTCTGCAAATTTTTACTAACCTCTTTTTTTACTAATTTTTACTACTAACCTTTTTACTAACAGTTTTTATGGGCTAAAAATCACACATCTTCCATTTCCCCTTTTACCTCAGGCGTGCCAGAAGGCACGGTTTTAAGGCCTCTGTTATTCTTAATTTGCATTAATGACCTCCCAAGGGAGGTCATTAATGCAAATCTATCTTCCAGCGTTCATTTGTTTGCCGACGATTGCGTCATTTACCGGAGCATCACTATTAGCAGAGACAATGTGACATAAAACTTGTGGAAGAGTGGTGCACCAACTGCCTAATGCCTTTAAACTTAAAACAACTCTAATATCATTTCATCATCGTCAATCGTATCCTACTCCTGATTACACCCTTCGCAGTTCCATGATATCTCACGCATCTTCATGTAAATATTTAGGAATCAGCCAGACACAGGATTTCTCTTCTATCACCCACATAATGAACATAACCAACGAAGCTAACCATGTTCTTGGTTATCTAAACCGTAACTTGCGTTTGGCACCTGCTTCCGTAAAACTGTCCACCTCTTTAACTCTTGTCTCTCCTAAACTTGAATATTCATGCTCAATCTGGGACCCCCAACATATTAACCTAGCCAAAGCCCTTGAGTCCGTCCAGAGCCATGCGATAAGATTCGTACATTCCAATTATTCATATCATACGAGCGTAACAGTATTGAAAACAAAAGCTAACCTCCCCAGCCTTGAATCCCGTCGGAAAATAACCAGACTGCCTTTTCCACAGGTTTTATCATCGCTATCCCGGAGCAGCGCCGAAATTCAAGAAGCAGCGACATTTTCCCACCAGGGAAAAAAAACTGCAGTGCACATAGATTTAAAATTTTATTTAGCTCTAGCAACATTTACTTTATTGAGTGAAAGATTGCTATGTCAGTTACTCTCGAAACCATCAAAAGACTCCTCCAAGTCAGTCGCAAAAAAAGTTCACAACATTCCGCTTGAAGCCCACCCCGGTCTTCTGGTGTCACGGCTCCAACATCTGCCAGTCCGCCATGCAGGTCGCCGTCCTCCAAGCCATCGAGTGCGTTAGTAATTCCGCATCCCTTGAAGGAGTGTGCCACTGTCGCCTCAGGTACAGGAGCCCATGCCTCGGCAACAAAATCAAAAACATGCTGGCACGACAGCTTCTTCAGGTTTCCTTTGGGCGTCCTCTCTTTTTCGCGCATATATTCTTCCCACAAACGCCATAGGGTGGACTTGAAAGGCTTGTTCCAAAGAAGTCATCTGGCTGCAGGATGCTCATGCACCCCGCAGGCACATTGAGCACGTCGGTATCGCACTCCTCGAAAGCATTCTTGGCAGCTTCTGTTTTATGGATGGGTGCCTGGTCCAGTACCAGTAAGCGGCACATGTCATCAACGTTTGGGCCCCAGATTCTTGACAGCTACTCCTGCATCTTTTCTGATGTCATCCAGCCATTTTTTATGACGGTGAAACGAACATTTGCTACGAATAAAAGAAAAAAAATTGAGAATCTTGATAGAACGAACTGAGCGACATCGCGATTCCTCGCCCCATTGAAAAAAAGAATCATTCTCACCTGGTATGCGAAGGCTCGCGAAGACCCTGGCTGGAATTTTCCCGGTGTGTTCCTTGAAAATAACGAAGGCCAGGCGCTTGTGGCCGGTGGCGCGTGCGGCTAGGCAAACCGTGAAGCCTTGTCGGGCACATCCAGTGTTTGCGATCCGTATGGTGCCTTTGCCGACCACGCTGTTTGTCCTGTTGGCTGGGTTGTCTATATGGACCATCGTCTGGTCCATATTGCCGATGTTGTACAACGTGTAGCCGTTGCGCCATCGCAGAGAGTTTGCGGCAGCCCGAAAGGCACTTGCTGCCTCCGAATACTCTTGGGGCGTCTTCTGGGTCTTGTTCGTAGAACGGCGCATTGACATGCCAAACCGCTGCTTCCATCGACTTATGTAATGGCTGGAAGCTGCGAAGTTTCCCTACTGCATGTTGTTGGCTATTCTGACAGCCTCTTCAGAGAGAAGCCAGTTACTAACGGCACGTCCTGCCGTTCTTTCCCGCTCGAACTTGAAGAGCGCATCGTCCATGCATTAACTGAAAACTGGGGCGCCATTACTCTGCTTTCTTTGAAGTTTTGCTCTCCTGTAGTTATGCTGAAGCAACTTCTCGAAATTATTGTCCCATTCCCGTATTTGTTTGCGGTTGAGCTTGGAATGTTGAGATGTTTGGTGCACGTTTTTTCCGTTTTCCCGATGCCATTGTACGACCTCAACTTTCTTTGCCACTGAGTACGAATGCATCGGGAACTTCACAATGGCAAAACAAGATGACAAATGACGCGTGCGAACGACACATGGGAACGAGCATGTGAATGGCTTGAAAAGCAGGATTGGATTGGATTGAATTCTTGGACTGGATGGGGCAGACCAGTGTTGCTTGGGCGCGTTGCGTGATAAGGGCCAGGGGACAAGGTGCTTTCCCGGAACGGCGCGGAAATGTGAAATTGACAGTGATGTTAGGGGGGGGGGGGGCCCTTGCATGGTTGGGGGCGCTTGTTCAGAATTTTACAGTAGTTTAAGTGTAGCAATCAAAATGAGAACATAAAGGTGATAAAAAAATGTCAACAAACTTTCAGTATATACTATGCATTTATATATACAACTGAAATGCATAATCAGCATGAACCACAGTAAATATCAGATTATAAGAGATTGTTTAAAGCAGCCTGGAAGTTCCCACTGTCACATATTTCATTAGGCAACAGATTCTAATCGTTTATCATGTGGGCTTTCCCCACACGATACTTTGTATTTTTTATGGCATTTTCTCTTCTGCTTGCAAGATAGTGAGCCTTCTTTATTATTGTAGATATTGTGCCAGAATTTTAATCTCAATGCTTTTCTTCTGTGGGGTAACAGTTTCCACCCAAGTGCTTCTTGAAGTTGTCGAGTTGCTGTGAGTTGGTCATAGCAGGTTCAGTTCATCTTCCGGGGTGTCCTCCAAATGCACATGCTGGCTTTCGCAATGTGAGGTGCAGTTAAATTGTTTTTAAAGCAGTGCACATCACTCAGTGCATGATCGTTCCTCTCATTCAGCATCCTTCAATTTACTGGAAAAGCGTGTATTCATCCTATGACTGGATGGCCACCAAAAGCCTCGTGCCAATGGTGAATGACGCAACGGGATGTCGCTGTGGAGATTTGTAACTGTCTGATAGTCCTCTGTATCACTTGTTTAAGCATGATGTTTGTCTGATAGTCTTCTTATTTTTTTTTTGGATTTGCTATCAGGAAAGTGATCTGTACCTACCATTTGGTTGTGTACAATATGTATTAGTCTATTAATTATTCATGAGACTTATATCATCTGTATACTGTGTAATACAGTAAAAGATTGTTAATTCGAACTTCACGGAACCGGGAAAAAAGTTCAAATTATCCGATGTTTCAATTATCGAATGGCCGCGAAAAAACTGACAAGAGCCATTTGCATTAGGGTATATGTATTGTATTTACTCGTGTAACGAACCCACTCGCGTAATGAACCCACTCACCCGGATTTCTGCCTAAGAATTTGAAAAAAAAAGCGTCAGTCATTAACTTGCGCACCGTCACTGTCTGCAGTGCATTTATTGGCAGCATGCCAAGATGCTGCGCAGCGATAACAACACGGTTGGAAGCGAACTTGGTAGAGTACCAGCGCTTGTCCAGTTGCGCAAGCCTTGTTTTCAGTACGTTCGCCTTATGGTGCCATGGGCGATTGGGGCGGACAGCGTCTACTGCCACTTGTCATTGGAACGTACGATAGCAGCAAACGCCTTTTGCAGCGAATGATGCTAAAAGCCGGCGTCATGATCGCGGCTTACCGCGTGCTTCCATTGGCGACTGATGGGTGGAAGGATGGACGATACTCGCAAAGAAAAAAAAAAGTTTTTCACACGTAATTTGTTGCGCCCGTCCGAAGTCATAGCCTTTCGTGGGCGTTAGATGGGGCCGCGCCGACAGTACTTATCCGTATTTTCGAATTAACAGGGCTCGATTTAACGAGTATTTAGTTGCGAGTTCAAGAGGTTGCGCGGAAAAGAGGGTAGGCAGCCGCCACCGCGGCCGCCACCGCGGCCGCCAACCCCTACCCTCCAGTACCACTGGCCGTCGCGCCGGTGATGGCGCCATTTAGGCTTCGTACCCACTCTTCCATGGTTTTATCCGGTTCCATATCTTCTGTGCCCTTTCATGATGTGCGCAGCATCTAACTATGCCGGGGTGCTTTTTTTTTTTTGGCCACGTGCTGTGTGCTAAGCCGCCCAGACGCGGCGGCGCGTAGTTCAAATTATCCCAAAATTTGAATTATCGAGGTTCGAATTAACGAGCTTTCACTCTACACACTCACATTTAGAGCTACTGGCATTATAGATATTTGAAAAAAAGCCCTTGCATCCACTTTAATTAGCAGATGGTAACATTTTATCATTTTGTCTCATCTAGAGCTTATCGTGTTTTCTTGTCATTGTTTTCCTCATCTCAGTCATGTTGTGGGCCAAGATGTAATGATACCAACATGCGTAGTTGTCTGTTTTACTACAAATAGTGGTGTTGAGCAACACACTCTCACACAGGAGCTGCTGCAGCTGCTTTGTTGTTCGGGTGTTTATAGCATCCTTGAGTTAACAGAAAACATCGAGTAACTCTATCCATTTGTACTCAGTTTAAACTGCATAGCTTCAAGGTTAACTCGGTTAGCTTGGCTAATGGACGATTTGCCACTGAGACCTGTGGGGAAGTGATTCTGAGGTAGTACATAAGTGTATGTGAAGGTTTTCAGTTTTACTGTGCTGACTGCAGAGTTTTGCATGCACTGATAGTCCTTGTGATGTCTTTGTGTCTCTGGAATGTGGTATTTATTTGCACTTCAAGAGGAAAACTTCCCTCTGGACCATAATTATTGGTATTGTAGAGATGTCACAGGGCCCCTTTGCAGTTGTATACACCTAAAGACTTGATTCTGTGTGATATAACAGAGTGCCCCTGCACGGCAGACGTAGTAACCCATCCACTTGTTTCTTAGCATTAGTGACTGTTGGCCTCAAGGAACATGGCTTTTGCTTGTAAGCTAACCATTAGCAACACTGGAAATACATTACAGTGGAATCTCGTTGATACGATTCTCACGGGCACCGAGAATAAAAACGTATTATCCGAAAATCGTATTATCCAAAACGGACTCCAAAAGATCGCGAATAATACATACTTGGCACAGAACTTGCTTTTATTAAAGCACTTTGAAATAATTGGTCACTTTGCGCTGCACTTTTTGTTTTTCGAGGTCCTGCAGCAAGCTTTTTTGAAACTCTTAGAAATGAGTAGCAATTTCCTCACTTAGCTCCGCAGACGCGACAAAGCCACGAAGCCCATCCAAAGCTTCTAGTGCACCGTCAGTATTTAATGGCCGACGATCGCTGCTGCAATCTCCGGCGTCTTGGTTGTCATCGTGGTCGCTCTCCTCTTCAGTGGTAACATCTGCAATAATGTCTTGGACGGTGCGTAATTTGCATGTCGCCAGTTGGTCGTCCGCCGAAACAAACTCCTCCGGAGACACGTCGACATTGAGGTCACCCCAGTCCGTGATGTCAATCTCCGCGCCGTCATCTTCATTTTCCTCAGTATCGCCAGATGCACAAAAAAGCCGCACTTCTTGAAGCAGTTGGCGATGGTGTCTGGTTTGACGCGATCCCATGACATCGCCAGAAAATGGATGGCATCAAGAAGATCTACCTTCAAGCTGGCATCTTTCCAGTCAATCTTGGCCAAAAAGCGTCTGACCAGCAAGCTCCTGAAGTGAAATTTCACATTTCTAATGATTCCTCCATCTAGGGGCTGCAAGTGGCTGGTGCAGTTGGGCGGCAGGAAAATTACTTTGACGTTTTGCAGCCACGAAGCATCGACAGGGTGCGCGGCACAATTGTCGAGAAATAGAAGAATTCTACAGATCTCGGCACACATCCGGGCATCCAGAAGGCTGAGGAACTCTGTGAAAAGGCCTCTGGTCATCCATGCCTTCCTATTCGCTTTGTAAACGACAGGAAGGGGCGGGTTACGCGAGAAGCAGCGTGGCTTCCAGAACTTGCCAATGACGGTAGGCTTGAGCTTTTCGGTTCCATCAGCGTTGCAGCTCAACAATACGGTGATTCTTTCTTTGCTTTTTTTTCCGTCTTGACACGTCTCGCCTTTCATGCTGAGACTTTTCTCGGGCTGAAGGTTGATGAGCAACCCAGCTTCATCTGCGTAGAACACGTCCCTTGGCTGGTACTGAGCAATCACCGCTGGAAGAGTCGAAAGCCAGTTGGAGACTTGATCTTGGTCGACAGACTTCCCTTCGCCGGAAACGGTTTTATACGACTGGCCATGCCGTGTTTTAAAATGATGGAGCCACCCGCCCGAAGCTTTAAAATCTTCTATGCCCAATGAGAGCGCTATTTCATCAGCTTTCTCGCGAACAACTGTCCCGTCCACATTCACGCCCGCCGCCCTTACTTCCCTGAACCATGCCAGTAGAACCTTTTCCATCTTGCCATGCTGGGCGCCCCTCGTTTGTTTCACGCCGGCGCCGAAGACTTGAATGTTCTTCTGAATTTCTTCTCACTTGCCGACGATCGTGTTCAGCATGGAGACAGGCAAACAAGGTTCACGTGATAGGTCGACACGTTCCTTCTGCGGATTTTCGTCGAATTTTGTGAGGATGACGAGTTTTTCTTTCAGCGATAACGCTTTACGCTTCCTAGACATGGTGAAGAGCACGGGTGAAACGCGGCACCAGAACAGAAGAAACGATAAGTGCGAAGTGCAAGCTGAACGCTCGGAATACCAAAATGGCTACGAGAAATGGCAAGCACAGAGCCAACAAAGCCTACAGCGCATCGTCAATGCATGCGCCAATCACTGCTTCTTGGTCACGTGAAAACAGATCCTTGCTGGGGTGTTTCTTCTTTTTTTTTTATGAATACTGTGATCTTGTACACAAGATCATAGCAGGTGGGAAACAATGTGTTAAGATACAAAAATACAGACACATATGAACAAAACATAATTGCACTTCACATTCTTCACTAATATGTTCAGTGGTGATGCGAATAGCAGCAAGTTCTGCACCAGTCGATGAAGTCTGGTGTGATTTTTCACTTTCTTAACTATGGTCTTTATGGGGATGACTACGGAGCCCGAAGAACTGGAGGGGGTCACAGAGCCATCGATGTATACGGGCAGTCGGTGTCTGTGGTTCTCATGCAATTAATTCAATAGTGATTTGTTTTAATGCTGCTGGTGATAAAGCAGCCTTATTTTTGATGCCTGGTATGGAAAGAAGCACACGAGATTGGTACAGGCTTCATAATGGAGATGACGGTCTAGAGGCTGGTGTAATTTGTGATGGCAAAAAGTCGTGATGGACATCAGTAATTCTTGGATAGGATGTACACAGCCAGTTAGCAGGAAGACTGGCAAGATGGTGAACGAGAATCCGAGAGAGGTGTCATATGCACTCTCAAGGTGTCGATTGTTATATAGGTAGTCACTAGATTCTCCTGGGCCATGAGTACTGTTGCCGCTGTAGACGTGCATTTGGGCAGTCCTAGGCACGTCCAGAGTCTCCGGAGTCGTCTTGAATGCTTTGTAGACACTGTATGTTCGTTTTCCTCAAGTTTCCAAGTGCAGGGAGACTGTACCGAAGGAATCCCATGAATAATATGGTGTACAGGTGGAGCATTAACTGCACTGATGCACCCCACGGCTTCCCTCCAAGAAAGGAGAGAACGTGAACGATCAATGTCAATTGCCTTTTCATGTACGAGACATGGTCTGCATGATAGGTTACGATCAGTAATTACTCCAAGGAAGCCATGCCTTCTTTCGCAGGGTATTTTTCAGCCATTTATACATACGGGGTAATGAGACATACTTTTGCATGTAGAGACAACCAGGGAATATTTTTCACTTTAAATCTCTAGGTCTTGCAAGCGGAGGTAGGCCATAAGAATGCTGGCTGCCTTTTGAAGCCTTGCTCTAACTTGCGGCCGCGTAACTCCTGATGCCCAGACACAAATGTCGTCCACATGGACTGAGAGTTGCGCCGACTGTGGTAGTACGTTGATAAGGCTGACAAGCGGAAGGTTGAAAAGCATTGGGCTAAATACCCCAGCCTGTGGGACACCACGGGAAGTGAAATGTGAAGACGTTGGTCCATCCTCAGTTTGCATAAAGAGTGATCTATTGGATAAATAACTTTGCATCCAGCAGAATATGCGACCACCAATTTCTGCAGATTCCAGAGCGTCCATAATAGCTTGATGATTGACATCGTGTGCCCCTTTAACATCCAGAAACAACACCACGGTCAAGCACTTCAGATGTTTCTGATGTTGAACTGATGACACCAGGTCAATCACGCTATCAATTGATGAACGTCCACATCGAAACCCAGACATTACATCTGGTTTTATTTGTTAGCTTCTAGATACCACTCAATTCTCAAGTACCATCCTTTCCATGAGTTTGCCCACGCAACTAGCCAGTGCAACTGGATAATACAATGCAAGGTCAAGCGGTGATTTTTCAGGTATAAGGACTGGATCCAGATGACTTGATTTCCATGCATCTGGTACTGTACCTACACACCATGATAAGTTAAAATGGTCTAAAGAGCACGTCGAGCCTCCTGACCAAGGTTTGCATGTGTAGAGTATGCTACTCCATCGGGCCCCGGCAACGATGACCGTCTGCAACCAGCGATGGCGGCGTCTAGTTCTTCCATGGAGAAAAGGAAGTCCATTCGCGAGTCCCTAAATCTGGGCACGACAGAGCACATAGTTCTTAAATAGACAATAGTGAAAACAATACTACGATGAGTTTGGGCAACTAAGGTGCACTGAAACTCTTGTATGAAAATGGGATATCTCAGTTTCAGTAATCATGTCATTCGGCAACGAGTTCATCTTCCATAGAGAATAGTAAGGGCTAGGTTTGATATTTTAGGGTTCTTGCAAAGGTGGGTGTTACTTTGCGGAAATGATCACTCCTGGATGAAATATGATAAGAGAGAGCAATAAGGTCAGGTGCGAATGGGGAGTCACTGTACTATAAAGAATGAAAGAGCGATAAACAGGAGAAGTTGCGTCGAGTGATAAGGTCGGGAATATTGAGTTTCCTGTAGTAATGATGAACTCTGATGAAGCTTGATTTGATGAAGCTTGATTTGGTCAGACTCAATGTGGTTAATTAATGAAATGCTGCTTGGATTTTATATTGTAAAGGCATACTGTAAAGCTGACCTTATGAGAGTAGTATACGTGTGAAGCTTTTTCTTGGACTTGGCAAGGTATAAATGACGTTTAATGCGTTCCAGTTTTTGAGATGCTTTGTTTATGGTGGGATTTATGTGGGCACTCCAGCCTAAATAAGCACTGAAATATACACCAAAGTACTTGAACAATCTTTTCTGTCAACTACGTTGAGCCCACTTATAATGGCCACAGTTAAACGGACGCTCTATGAACAAGGGCAATGTGACCGCTAAGATATGTATTGGGGCTATGGCACTGCATCTAAGATAGAACGTACAAGTGTGGCCGCACAACTCGGTTGCTGCAAACGAGGAGGCACCACAAAATTGGCCCCACCGTAACCTCGCACTTCCTTTAGGGCCAGTGATCGAACAGCGCCTCCCAGTTCCCGTGACACAATCTCCCCTCTTCTTTGGAAAGAATAGGGCAACTTGAGAAAGTAGTCATAAAGGTGTGATGTGTACAAGGCGAACGAAACTATTTACCAGATGTAGCCATCGAAATGCATGCCTGGGAAGGCAACGCTTCGCATTACCAACTTTCTGTACACATTTATGGACATGAGTGACCGGCAGCTACCGTTTGTCATCGCCAAGTCTCTCAGGCCAAGATACTTCGTGAGCTACGCATGTGTACACTGCAGGCCTAACACAAAGACATGGATCACAAATGAATTTCGTTTATTCGACGAGTATGCCACTAGGCTTTAGTATAGAAGGGGGGTATAGGAATGAAGCATGACTGTGTGTCAAGTGGTCAATTGATTTCGAGCACTGTATAGAGAACAAAAAAAGTTCAGTTCCTGCTCGTGCTCGGTAACTGTGCTTAGCACCATGTGCTGTTCTCTGAATGCCATCGAATGCAGCACGGAAGACCAGCCACGTGACATGGGCGCTTCATTCACGTGCTTTAGTGCCCTATTGGCACTGTCACAGTGTATGCCGGTAGCAACTTAGAGACCAGCTGCCGATGTCTCAGTTAGGGTCTCTGTTCACAGCCGTCAAAACGATTATAACCGTTTAGATAGAAATGACTGCATTAAAGTGCATCACAAATTGCTTTAGTGGGGTAGGATTTACACATCCAGGAAGAACGGAGGATGCGGTGGAACACCCGCGCATTGCGATTGAATTGGACTTGCGGCAGCGCATCCTTCAAAGTTGGTCAGATGTGAATTTGTTAAGAATGACTTGGTTTGCATTTGTGATGATGCTGACATACGAGAATCGTGCACCAAAGCGGCTAAAGTATGCGCGCATATGCACTCCCAAACTGCCAAGAAAGAGGTTATTATGAAGACGATGCCGAGAGTGCCAATCTAGCACAAGCTGCCATGAACGCTTCAACTGCTATTAATTACATCGCAATTCCAAAGCAGCTAGTCACATCAAGTGTCTTGGCGAGGAGCACATGACGTCTCTGGCGAGCTTGCAAAGTGCCGCCATAGCGTCTACCTTTAGGCACCATATGCGCATAAGGAGCTTCTTTAAAAAATAAATGGTGCTTGCGTGTGGCTTTGTACATTTGCCTGTAATATGGGATGTCCACTTCCAACAAACCTCAGATGCAATGAACATAATATGCGTGACCGTCAGGTTCATTATAAGTGGGCTGTACTATATTTTGTCTTGATGAATACTCCATGAATATTTAAAGGTGCCCCTGACAAACACTGACGGGAGCAGAAAGGCTTGGTCTGTGCTGGTGATAAGGCGAGCATCAAAACTGCAGGATAGTTGTGCCGGACCCTCACTGTCCACATGCACTTCCGCTGCTATAGCCCTCTGGGAAGCAATTTGTCCACCGCTCACATGAACAGTGCTACTTGCAGGGCACTTGCACTGTTGAACTGTGCTTAGTGTTCTCATACTCTTGAGAGAATGTCCTGGTTAAAATGCGATGTAAATGCATTTTGCGGTGTGGTCAAGAAATGAAAAGTTTTTTGTTTTGGTCAGTCATCAGGTACCTGACTGCTAGTTAATGTCCTCTTTTTTGTCTATTTTTTTGTGTGGAGGTCATTGGCTTTTGTCATTGTGGCAAAAACCTGGAAAGAAATGCAGGCCACAAAGTGGGGCGCATGTGCGGGAGCGCATTGCGCATGGTAATGTGGTTCTGGCTGCTGCCAACTTGTTCACGAGATGCAGCTCAACACAGTCCCTGCGACTTCTGGAGAACGTTGGTATCTGCAGCTCCTTGAAATGGACTTACGACTATCCAGAATCGCGTCTTAATTCCAGATATGCATATAGTTTCCACGTCTCATTTATGAATGCTTGCATTTTTGCATTATTAATGTAGTTACTCGTCTGTAAGCTGACCTGTTTTTACAAAATCGTATTTTTCCAAACACGTGGGTTAACCAATACCTGGATAATGGCCAGGGCGACGCGCAAACCACTACTTCAGAAAGTCACGCGCTCTGTGTAAACGGTTTTGCACAAAGGTAGATGCCTCTTGTTTTTCAAAAAAGCCTCACAAAAGATTCTCAAATAAGGCTGATATGAAGATAAGAATAGAGCCTCATTGTGATATCGTCGTATCAGCCACACTTTTTGGAGGCAGCATCGTAAAAGCAGTACGTCTCACAGTCGCTCAGCTGCGGAGCATGTCATGGTGGTATAGCGTCATCTTCTAGCAATAGTACTGCTCATGCAATAGAAAATTGTAAGAGCTGCCAACATATGTTGCATAGAAGAGTGGAAAAGGAGTGACTGCACTTCATAGTACTTACACCAGAGAGCATTCACAGAAGTATTTGATTACATGTTTATTTCTTTCGTAAGTAAAGGAATGGTGAAATTTGTAATAAT